>NW_020175053.1:3483489-3525870 GCF_003031525.2 Neophocaena asiaeorientalis asiaeorientalis
CTGTGTTCCTGTGCAAAGAGCTCCAAGACACGACTCTTTAAAAAAGAAAAGAAAAAAGAAAGACAGGCGTCACCACATTCCAACGACCCCACACGTAAAGCCTCCGATTCGAGTCACCCTGCCAGCCGACAGCACTTTACAGCGGCTCTGGGCCGCACTCCCACGTTCTCCTCTCTGAAGTCAAGCTCTGCCTTACAATCCTTGGCAACTCAGGCATGAAGACCCGGGCGCGATGGCCTGGCTCTATGTGTCTTTGAAAGAGACAGGTGCACGCCGACGCGCGGGCGCGTCCGCCTAGGAGCGCTGAGGACATACAGGAGGACCCAGGGTCGCGGTCACCCTGGAGGGGAAGGGGTCACAGGTGTGAGAAGAGGAAGATTTCTGCTTATATTTTACTCGACCGCTTGAATTTTCTTATCAGAAGTATGATATATCAACCCTCATTTTCAAAACATTATCAGAAGGGCCAAATTTGGTGAGAAATGGGTTTAAAAGTGGACTTAACAACACCCACACAAAGTAAAGAGTTTTGGGTCACCTACCTGCACTTTAGCTCTCCTTTCCTCATCAGGGCTAAAACCACCACTGGTGCCCGAGTCTGAATCATCATGAATATAGCGAAGGGCGGACTCCATATTCTGTTGGGAGAGAACGGTCACGTAAAGAACTGTCCTGTCTGTGAGTTCCCTTCATTTAAACCATCTTACTAAGTTACTCACCTTTCAAGGCCGCCAGAAGATAAGAATACGTACAAATTCTTCATGCTTTTAAACATTTATAAACAGACCTAAGACCTCATAAGAATTCCCCTGCCTTAAATCAAACTTTCAGAATAGGTTGCTAAAGGTATGAAAATAAATTCCAGAACAAATGTAATTAAAAAGTAAATTTAGAAGTAATTTTGAAAAGGTCCCAATATCTAAAATTAGCTATCAATAAAACAGTATTTAGAGGTTGCTTTAGGCAACTGTTGTATGGTATGTCACACACAGTTTTTCTTCTACTATTTCTATTCCTGGCTATTTCTAATTTCACAAACATACTGGGCTGGCCCAAAAGTTCATTCGGGGTTGTCATGTGATGTTACAGGAAAACCCAAACCGACTTTCTGGCCGACCCAATACTTTTGTAACAGCCCCCACCAACCCCAAAATGAAAACAAAACACCTTCTAAAACTCAGATAAAGTACTAAAATCTCCGATGATGCTAAGTGGGCAGGGTTGCATTCTGAAGCCCTGGTTTTACGCAAGATTTCTAGCTACACTGGGTGTCACCTAACAGAAAACAAGCCAGGAATCCACCGGGGCCCTGGGACCCCCGTGCCCCCATGCGTATGAGGCCCCCCTCCCTGAGCTCAGCGTCCAGGCCGCTCTGACCCGAGACCACCTGCCTCTGGCCACCAGCATGTGTTCCTTCTCCCGCCGACACACACAAGGGATGAGAACTACTTGACACCGCGTGGTGCTGGCTTGGTGGGGGGTCGGGGGGTTCGGGAAGGACGGTGCAGGACACAGGCAGGCGGGCTGGTCACAGTACCCACCCGCACACTCCAGGGTCCAGATAATCCCGCAACACGGCCTCAAGTCCCGGTCTTCCGCTCAGAACACCGTGCTGCTCGCTGCAGTGAAATGGTCCCATCAGAAACAAAGCACCCCTCCAAAAAGAAAAGGGAAGAGTTAATTACTCTTGATACAGGGCTTTGTCTCCAGCAAGATTATTTCACTGCAGTGAGCCACACCCACACCGAAGCTGCGGAGTGGTCATGTAGACAGTCCCGGGCTGACTATTAACTCCAAGCTCTGGACATGACACTCATGTCACAGAGACAGGACGTGGTGACGATGACTTTTACTTTATGCAGAAGGGAGACGGAGAAAACCAGCGACAGACAGGACGTGGTAACTGGGCCGTGACGAGCACCACGGCTGCCCCGCAAACGGCACCGGGGCCACCCAGCTCACTGTGCACGCCCTGCGGAGCCCTCACCTCGACGGTCTCGCTCGTCAAAGGCCCGGCGGTGCCGTGGTCAAGTCTGCAGCCAAGGAGCTCATCCTGCGGGGCCCTCCGGGCAGCCTCGCTGGCCTCGTCGCTGGTGTCCAGGCTGGAGGCGCGCAGGGCGGCGGCCAGCACGTCCACCTGCGCTGTGGGCAGAACGACAGGCCTGTAAGCGTGGGGCCGCGGGTGCCCGGGCTCTCCCTGTGCAGGGTTATGGGATCAATGAGACGCAGTGCTTTTGGGACACTGCCATCGAAAAGCTGGAAAAAACCTCTACTGTGGTCAATCATTAGTTCTCCGAGGACAAAAAGTAGAAAGCTAATATGCTTTCATGAGATTAAAAACGTTTACCCACTACTGTACATTATTCTGCGTTAGTATGAAAAGAGAGATGCTATCTAGTCAATTTCAGGGTCAGTGAACTATGTTTTGGGAACGCATGAGCGGGACTGGCGAGGCTTACTTACTAAGCTATCTTAGCAGGAGAGCCGTCACACAGACCCTGCCAACATAAAACAAGGGGAATTACAAAGATTTCTGTGGCTGTTACATTTAAACATCTCATATCTCATTCCGGTTTATTTTACTTTTCTCTAATTCTTTTTGAAAGTGAAATGAGTGACTTGTCCCAAACACAGGGATCCCAAACAAGCCCTGTCTCGCTCGCAGGAAACCAAAATGACAGATAACCAAGCAGCAGCCCTGAAGTGTGGCAAATGGCATCGTCTACGTTTTGAGATACATCTTCTTTATGAAAGTCATTCAAAGTGAAGATAAAGCATTCTTCCTTCCCCCCAACATAAATGAGGAATTTAGCAAAAAGAAATTGTGTAGCATTACTTCAAGTAACAATCCACCTGGATGCTCAAAATATAGGAATTTATAAAGTTTACCTGCAAGTTTATTTAGTACAAAGATTAGAAAGTGTGCTCCCACTCTACTTAAAGATTATTAAAAAGCAATCAGTATTTTATTAAGATAACCTATTACCATGCTATAGCATTTATAAAATTCTAGTTAAGTATACAAGGTACCCAGCAAGAGAGACACAAGAAACATACAGGATGATGACCTAACTGAAGGTGTCTCATCATGAAAAGTTACTCACGGAAAGCATCCTCATTCTTTTGGGGATTTCAGCTGCAATTTGTACTAACCTAATCCTTTACTCACTTCAGCTCCCCTTTTAGAATCCTCCAAATTTCCACAATGAAATCACAGCAGAACTAAAGGAGGCTGACGGCCTGGAACATGCTTTTTGCCCCCGTAGACGCAGGCGGGGGGTGTGAGGGTGGGCTCCCTCACGCATCGCGACCTGTTCCTGGGAAGCCTTTCACAGAACACGCCTCACACCGGCCACCAACCTGAGTAAACGACAGCCTCCTCCTTGTCTATGTTATTCTGTACCTTTAGGTTTGTACGTTCACAAAAGTTTCAGTGAGTCACACTGAGGTTACCTCCTTCAAAAGACTGGTACAAAGGTCATGAGGACGACCTCATGCCCACTCACGGAGAGCCCGTGGCCCCGGAGAACCCAGGCTTGCCTGAGACTCAGCGGATGGCTCCCCACGACCAGCGGAAGGAAACTGAGGCACAGGCCTTCACCACGTCTGCGTTTTCCTCACGATGCGGGCGGAAACCCCAGGATCAGAGCCCACGCGGTCCCTGGTGACTTGCGCTCAGAATCGGAGACAGCCTGGAACCTGGAATTTCCTGCCCCCCCTGAAGTGCTGGTCTGGCTGAGCTCACCCTTTCCATCTCTGACTCTCGCACACCGTCCTGGAGGTTAGTCACAAGTTCCTAACAATTTCTTGCTTACAATCAACGAACAATATGATTTTTCGGACCACAACTGCCCAGTGGACCCAGTTATTCCACTGGCCCCAACGAAACTGGAGGCAGCTCTGTACTTGCTGGCCTGGCCAGCTCCCCTCTGCAGTCTGTGAACTGGCCACAGCCAATCAAACCGGCACCGGTCACTATTCAGCCGTGGCTCAATCCTAAATCAGCCTGGCGATGCCACACGCCAGAGAGTTTGGAAAAGGGGCTCTCTTTCACCTTCTTCCCATTTTACTACCCCCCTTTCTCTCCTTCCACATAGGATCTACTTCTGTCCACAGCTGAGAAAGGGCCTTCTTTTTCTGACAGGAACATCTCATTCTAGCTCCTGGAAACACTTAAGTTTTTTGATTAGAGACCCACAAAGAAAAAAAAAATTAATCTATCAATGCTTCAAAGAAGGTAAGAGTTAAATTGGTATGACTGTGAAGCAAAGGCTGCCTTAGAGGGAAAAAAAAACCCAACGCTTGCTCTTGTTTCCCATGACATTCCCACCAAACAGCATGGAAAAGAACAAGGGACCCAGTGGCTCGTGAAAGCAGAAACTCGACTCTGAGGGTCCACCCCACCCTGACGGTCCCCTGCCCCCAGTCAAGAATACACACACGCAACATAACTAGTTGAGTCCCTGGCCAGAACTTAGTTTCCAATTTGGGGTTAATTCTGCCTTTCAAAAAGGTAGACATTCTCTGACAGACTGCTCACAACCACAGATTAGGAAAGAAAAAGCACCCACAGTTAAGGTACACCCTTCAAAAACCCAAAACACCTTCTAATAGTATGAAAAGTCAGAAATAGTTACTACAATTAACACGGGTTCAACATGCCCTCATGCTCAGGAATTCTGCAGCCGAAGCCCTCCCGCCCCCAGCCCTGCCCACCGATGTTTTGCTGCAGAACATCTGACACAGGCAGTTTACACTTAGGTGTCTCACCCTCTGTGCTCTCTGAGGCTGGGATTTCTGTCTGGTCTGCTGCTGGTACATATTCACTGCCTGGAAGAGTAACTGGCACATAATAGGTGCTCGATAAGTGATGCTGGATGAATCAGTCAATGAATATGTTACAGAAGTTTCAACATTATGGACAGAAAGAACAACATGACAAATTTAAACTGTAACAGGTGTAAGAGCTGCATTAGAAAGAGAACTGATTAAATCACAATATAGTATTACTACTAAAATCTCAATCGCAGCCTGTAAAGTGTAAGTCAAACCGTGTTAGTCACCTTCTGAAACACCAAGTCATATCCTGAAACTCATGTGTGTCCATGTAGGGCTTTTAAAAAAGCAAACTATGCATATTACTTTCAGCTTATTTGTTAAAAAAAGAGAATTTAAAGTAGCTTATTCAGTATTTCCATTAATATTTAGTAGGTGTCTACTACGTGTCAGAGAACCGACTAGCAGGGGTGTACAGGGAGAGCTCCCAGAACGGGCCAAAGGCCAGTTAGGAATCTTTCTTCCATAAAGCTAAGGAGCGTACAAAAAACAAGACGTGAGAGTTACTGAAGTTTGATCGACTGAACAAAACTTAAGTTGACAAATAATAAAATTTATTTCAACAAAAAGCAGAAACCTGTAAAGACAACGTTTATCAAGAGCTGACCACCCCAAGATGTGCACATCTGAGGTGTAATTCTGTCTCCGTCCTCCTCATCTGGGGTGGAAGGGAGATGGCAAAGGCAAGATTCTGATGAAGATTCTAATTTGTCAAACAAAACCAAGCCTCAGTATTTGCTACATCACCAGGTTGTCATAAAATGCAGAATTCTGGGCTCAAGGTGGTAAAAATCAAGGGCAGGAGCCACAATGAGGAACTAGCGAGAGCAGTGAAGCTGTGAGGTTTTCAGAGAAAATAATCCACCGCGAGGGATAGAAAATAGGACATTCTACGGAAAACACTCATAAGGAGGAGGAATGAACTACTGGTCCACGAATGGCGAGGATAAACTGCAGACACAGACTCAAAAGAGGCTCACGGCGCCCGATACTATTCACAGCATTCTGGAAAAGGTGACTGTCTGCCAGTTAAATTAAAATAACTTTCAACCATCACGGATATGAATTTGCCTTTAATCAAACAAATCATTTAGTTTTTCTCCAAGCATAAAATTACCATAGAAAATCTTTAAAAATCATGATACGTTAAAGCCAAATAAAGATAACTGCTAATATCACCTCCACTGATGAACTTTTCCAAGTTTAAACACAACAAGTTTTGCATGTTTTAGAAGGACACTGAAGGTTTCCCTTTGTCTGCTTTAAAAATAGGTATTTTGCTAACATTGAGCAAACTGACAGTTTAGAAATTTTAGCTTCTAGAATGAACAAGGACAAAAAAAAATCCACAAAGTGATAAAGGATCTGAAGACTTGCAGTTTGGGGATTTTTCAAAATTGTTTTTTGTTTTACGGTAACATTTCACAGGTTACCGTGCTCAGTAGGAGCTCTGATGTCGCTGGCATCAGGTTCCTACCCCCAGACCGTAAACCACCCCCTGGCCCCGGCAGGCAGAGTGGGGTGGCCTGGGACCTCGTTCCCACACTCCTATTCCACTGAGTGAGAGCAACTTGTTATTTTCACACACAACAACCTTCAAGGCTGCCGTTCACAATGGCAGAATCCAGGTGACACAAGTGTAACCCAATGGAACAAGGTCCAACTGAGAAACAAAGACACCAGCAGGCCCCTCGCAAACGCCCACAGCTCTTAAAACACCACGTTCCACAGGAAGATACGTATCTTTGTCCACTGCTAACAGACTACAGTCTTTCCGTAAAACACAGCACTGCATCTGCTGTTTATAAAAAGGTTTATGAGATCCAGAGCAGAAGAGTTAAGGCAGGACTCAAGGGTTAAAATTGTAAAAACAGTGAGTGAGCGTGAACAAGTCAGAGAGCGATTTGTGAACCAACACATCTGTACATGCTACACTTAGGAACACAGTAACGGGCTCATCTGAAATTTATTTCCTAAAATTCAGACTAATCACATTTATCCAGACAAGAATACATGATGACAATGGTCAAAACAGATTTTTAAAAGGCAATTTTTCTGGGGAAAAAGTCAGAAAATAACATTTTTTATCAGAATAAAGAACCAACTCCCATACCTTTCACGTCGGGATCGTCAATGTGTGGCTCCAGATTTTCTATCATCTCTTCCAGCTCCTTTCTGGTGGCCATGGTGATGTTTGCAGAAGCCGGGGCGGTGGCTTCAGGCGTTCCCTCCAGCCCCTCGGGGCCGAGTTTGTTCCCAGAGCCCTGCTCCAGCTCCACATCTAGATCTATTTCGGGAAGAGGAGTCCTCCAGAAGTGGAAGGAGTTGTACAACTCCTGATCCAGGGGAGCTGAGTCCTGCGCACTGGCGCCCACCTCCAACCGAGAGGCAGACCTGCAGGTGCCGGGCTTTTTATCATCCTCGTTACTAGCTGCCTCCTGATGAGGCTCTGAGGACAAAGGACAAGGTAATGAGCTGTCCCCTGGAGGCTTCCTAGGGCTTTCAGCACCAATGTCCGGGTCCAGCGCACCTTCCAGTTTGACACTGGAATTAAAAACAGTGGGGTCTGTAGGAACATCCTCTAGCCTGATCTGCACATCCTCTGGGACTTCTTCACCTCTGGTCCTTTTATTGTGTTATTTGGGAAAAAGAAAGTGAAAGTATAAAAATAATTACTGAAAAAAAAAAAAACAATGAAAGATACTACATAAAGCATTTAGACAAGTATTAAAAATGACAAATTATCCACACAAATTCAGTAGTTTATTTAGATTACTGATAATGCTTCTTTTTCCATCAGTTGTTCTGTGCTCAGAGATGTAAACATCTGTTAAGTCTAGATATTAAAATATTATGTAATAGTTGGAGGAGATAACATTTAAGAACCCCGGGATTCTATAATACCATGCTAATTTCAATAATAAAAAAAACTAAAAAGAAATAGTAAGAAGATAAATTCTCACAATGCATTTTAAGCTAAATACATAGTAAAAATTATCTGATTTTTAGGATCATGGTATTGCCACTGTGCTCCAATGACCTATCAAAAAGCTGAGAATTAAAACCTCCTTGCTTACACAGAAAAAAAAAAAAAACCTCTACACAGCATTAGAAAAGATCCTTATTTACTATCTCGCAAAATACATTAAAGTCCACTTAAGTGTAAATAGTTATTTTTATTCCTTCCACACTTTCAGCTCTACTCCCAAAAGTTTTCCCCCCTGCAGCCATGACTTAATTGACAGAGAGGTAGGTGGTACAAGCCCCGGGACCACAGCCCATGGGTCACCGCCATCCACCACCTACACAGAGGCTCTAACGGCCCCTCAGAGTTTATCTGACTCAATTACCCTTAACAAACGCATGCTGAGCACCTACTAGGAGCCAGGGAGCGACACTGGTGGTGAGGGTTCCTATGTGAATGAGAGGCAGCTGCTGCTCCTGAGATTAGCATCAGAGGCAAACGCTTCCTGCAGAGTGGTAAGGAGGGAGCAAGGACACCGAGCTTGGAGGCAGATGCGCCAGCTGCAAGGAAAGGCTTTCCAGGGAATGACAGGAGCCGTGGGTGGAGCAACCAACACGTGCTTAGGAGGCTAAGGGAAAACCCGCAGCATATGCAAAGGCAGGGGTGACAGGAGAGGTGTCACACCTTCAGGAAACGGCGATGAGTTTACGACGGCTCAGAGAGGGAACCGATGGAAAAGTGAAAAGTTGGCGGAGCCACTGCGCCCCACACTAAACACCTCCGGAACGTACCCTAGGGTACAGGAGACAAGGCAGGGGTGAAGAGAGTTCCATTTTCAGATGCGTTCTTTCAGAAAGGCCGCCGGGAAGCAGGACTGGAGGTGCGCCAGGTGGCAGGGAGTGCAGCAGAGCACGTGAGGAGAGGCAGGGACGCCCTTCTGAACAGGGCGGCGTGTCGGGGCTACAGAAGATGGCAACACACTCAAATGACACCAACGCCAACACGACTGCTCACTTCCCGCTCGCGGGGCATGAGAAGCAAAGAGAGGAACCTGTGAAGATTTCCAGATTTCTGGCCCGAGCGACTGAACAGGTGCTGGTGGCACCGACTGCAAGTGAAAAACACCAGGGCAGTTTGAGGAGGGGGTTTCAGTCTGGATGGGCTGAGTCGGGATCTACATGGAATTCCAGGCGGTGACGTCCCTGGGAAACTGGTCAGAGCCCAGACAGACTGGAGGGCACCTCAGAAGGACTGGCCTGCATGTGTGTCATGACAGTCGTGCAGAGTGACGAAGAGCACGGCATTCCTCCTGTACAAGAGGATGCCTCAGACGAGCATTCTTCAGGCTCAGAGAAAAAGGTCAGAAGAGGTGAAGAACTGAAAACACAGGAGACTGATGGAATCACTGATAAAGCAATGTCTTTCTGAGAAGGAAGACTAGGGGCTCGAGAACACAGGTGGACAGATTAAATGGGTGAAGAGACAGCTCTTTCTAAGAAACACGAAAGGGAACTGAGGATGGATATGTAGGTAAATTTGTCAGGTGAGGGTGGGGTGCTCCCCTGAAACATGGGCCCTTAAATATACACAATGAAAGACATTAAACAGGAGGCTCACCCGGCCTGTGCCCTGGAGGTGACGTTACCACCGACATGATATCCCAGTTACAGAGCCACCATATGTGCTCTCAGGAGATCACCAACTTCCCTGATTGCACTTTATCTCATAGTAATGTTCACACTGTTTTCAGCAACGAATTTTTTTAAAAACACGTGATTATTTAAAAAATATATTTTTTAGATACAGATAAAAATATTTAATACCTCATCCGAAAACATACCACACAGTGATAGCATTTAAAATTCTGGTGTTTCTCCACCATGCTTATAATCATGAAATACATAACATGCACACATAAACTGCGAGAACTCGAGTCTCACCCAGCACTGGCGCTGCAGATTCCACATTTACTCCTCATTCATAAAATGAGGGACTGGCCTCGATGTCTGTAGCATCCTTTCCCTCTCCAAAACAGTCCCGAAGCAAGGGCTCTTATGCAAAATAAGTGTCTTCTATATGTGTATGAATTACGTGGTATTTTCCAATCACGACTTTATTAATTTTTTCTTTTGTTTTAAAAACGAGTGGGATAATGGGTAAAATCTGAATAAAATCTCTAGATGACAGTATTGTATCTATGTTAATTTCTTAATTTTGGTAATTAGAGTCTGGTTATGTATTAGTATCTGTGTTTTGAGGAGTGAAATATTGAAGGAAGGTAAAAAGAATATCATGTCTAAAACTTATCTCAAAGAATTCAGAAAAAAAAAATAATAAAGCAAGTATGGTAAAATGTTAACATCTGGAGAATCTGAAAGAAGTGTTTATGGGATTCTTTGGCTATTTTTACAGTTTTTCTGATATCATGCAAACTGTAATTTTAAAATTATAGTAGGGACTTCCCTGGTGGCGCAGTGGTTAAGAATCTGCCTGCCAGTGCAGGGGACACGGGTTCGAGCCCTGGTCCGGGAAGATGCCACATGCCGCGGACCAACTAAGCCCGTACGCTACAACTGCTGAGCCTGCGCTCTCGAGCCCGCGAGCCACAACTACTGGGCCCGCGTGCCTAGAGCCCGCGCTCCGCATCAAGAGAAGCCACTGCAATGAGAAGCCCGCGTACCACAACGAAGAGTAGCCCCTGCTCGTTGCAACTAGAGAAAGCTCACGCGCAGCAATGAAGACCCAACGCAGCCAAAAATAAATAAATAAATATTTTAAAATTAAAAAAAATAAGAATTATAGTAACAGGACATTGTTTGGTGGTGGTGGGGAGCAAATGGCTGAAACTTAAGACTTCACTTGTTATCTGATGAATTTAAGAAACTTCCACTTAAAATTCACAAAAAGAACCCAATTAAAAGGCCATTTAGTATGGAAAACTATTCCAAGGGCCTGAAGTTCCTGGATCACTATCTCATCTTAGCATTAAAATTAAATTTTAATATTCTCAGCAGGAAAAACAGAGAATCACCGGCCAAGTCATTCTATTTGCCTTATGAAAAATTACTAGTTTGTCCCAAGTTCAAACTCCTCGTATGGTTTTAAAGAGACAAAAACATTTTCCCTCATATGAAATTCTGGGAAGTATTAAATTCTGTACAAATAAACCGTCTGCTTCAAAATAAACCGTCAAAAATATAAATTCTCTAAATACATTTTTTCCTGGAGCTGGGGAACAGTCAGTGCACAATCAAGTGAATTCTGACATTCCTAACGGTCGGTCTGGCAAACGCTATCATACAAGCAAACGCTATTCTGAGGAGAATGGAGGAGACTGAGGGCTCGCATGAGGAGCGGAGTAGCCCAGCTCCTCGCAGGTGTAGGGAACAAGTGCGGCAGAGCATCAGCCAGAAACGCATCTCCTCGGTGCCTACGTAAGCTGAGAGTCAGTATCTTCAGAGACCTGGTGACTCAAGACTGTGGCCTAGGAAAGTGCCCTGGGAACATCTGGTCCCAGACACTGCATCCTGAGATGAGAGCAGACACAGCCTCCAGGTGCTGTGACTTCATAATGGAGTCTCAACATCAGTGAAATACTGCCAGATTTGTACCAGTAACAATTTTACTTACACATAGTTAGCTTTAAGCTAAACTGACAAAAACTAGCAAGAGCAGTGCAGTTACTTAAGGCTTTTGAGAGAAAATCTATTATTTTCTAACAATAACTCATTCTACATTTATCATGTGCCGAGCATGTACCAGGCCTGGTGAAGGCGTCAGAATACACAAAGATAAAAACCAGGCTGCTACGCGGGGGGACCTGCAGTCCCCTGGATGAATGTGTGCAAAATACACAGCCAAGAGATATGACTAAAACCAGTGCTCGTGCACCAGTGCTATGAACAGCCAGGATGCAAAAGCTCTGAATTTCCTCCAAGATTCTTGGAGGTAGTTTGTCCAGACATTCTCTCTGTTAAATGAGGTGTGGGTGAAACAGGATGGCGTCCCAGACAGAAAGAGGGAGAACCCAAAGAAGGCAATGTATTCGGAGAGCGGTGTAATAGCTGGTTTAACTAAACAGAAAAGAGGCTGCTCATTTCACATAACTTAAAAGTGCAAATCTGAATGCTTAACTCTGTTTCTGGAAGCACAGCTTTTATTAACACCTTCAAAGAAGTATGAACAGCCTGATCAAGGGTGAGTGAGAGATAAACCTGGTATTTTATAAAGTCAGAGGTTTATAATCAATAAATGCTTCAAAGAGTATTAAGTGATATTAAATGTTTCCAGGATCAGATGAAACCCTACAGAAGAAATAAACAGTAGCAGAAATATATTGCCAAAAACTTGCTTATTTTGTGAGATATTCGTTTGAGAAATCTGAATTCTAGGAAACTGAGAGGACCTCGAGAACGGGAACCAAGTCCTGGTTCATCTGTCTACAGTCGCTGGTTCATAGTAGGTGCTCAATTAATTTTTGCATAATTAACCAATCAGTCAACCTTAAATAATGAAACTAGATTTAAGACAGCTCAAAACAAAAGCCAGTGCAGTATTTAAGAGAGGGCAAATTAGCTAATGGCTCTGAGATTAATAATACCTAGGACTACACAACAGCTTTTACAATATTTAACAGAACTCCTTTCTCAGCCAGGAACTGTCTCCCTTACATCATTAACACAATTCAATAAAGTCTAATAATATACTGAGAATCCAATGCTACAAATAGTATTGACTTGACACTAAGACAGACCTCATTACAATGGAAGAGGAGTTAAAGTTTGTAGCTAAAAGATAATTAACTGCCTTTAAATAGCTCTTCCAATAATGTCCTATACCGGCAGTTAGCAAAACTACCGGCCATGGTAGCCACACCAACTGTCTTTGTCAATAAAGTTTTACTGGAACACAGCTGAGCTCATGCATCATGGACTGTCTACGGCTGCTCCCACACTGCAGGAGTTCTGACGGAGATCGAACATATTTACTGCATGGTCTTTTACAGGAAGTTTGCTGACCCCGTCCTAATAATTCTCTGTAAATTTATATCACTTCCTAGACTCTCTCCAGATACAAAAATAAATAAAAGCTATGCAACAGTCTTCATACAATTAGTACCATTAGGGAAAAGGTCGCTGACTTCAAAACTGAAGAGCAGGTAACACCTCTCCCCTCCCCACTTCATCACTCTGTCACATTCCCTGCAGCAGCTGTTTTCAAAACAATGGACAATGGCTTCCCTGGTGGCGCAGCGGTTGAGAGTCTGCCTGCCGATGCAGGAGACACAGGTTCGTGCCCCGGTCTGGGAGGATTCCACATGCTGCGGAGCGGCTGGGCCCGAGGGCCGTGGCTGCTGGGCCTACGCGTCTGGAGCCTGTGCTCTGCAACGGGAGAGGCCCGTGTACCGCAAAAAAAAAAAAAAAAAAAAAAACCACAAACTCTAACATTGTGCGTTTTTTTAAGTCGACAATGCTTAACAGTACCCCAGGTTTGTTTGGCTATTCAGCAGGATGGTAGGAGAATGGGCAAAAAGGTAAAACAAGGCAGCAGAGAAGAAAGGAAGAACTGCCAAATCAAAACACCAAGAAAACAAATATCACGGTATTTGTATAAATATGCCCAGCACCAAGCTACAGAAGAAAATGTCCATTAGCATCATGACAAGGGAGGACAAGGCACTCTGGTAACTCAGGCATTACAGGCAGGGCTGTTTCAGAAACAAGCACTAACTGAGCTCAAGTTCACACCTGTCAAAGTCTGTGCGTTATTTCCCATGCACTAACTGAGGTCTGAACCGTTTTTCCCCTAAGGATATATTAAAATAATTTTTTTTTTTTTTTTTTTGCAGTACGCGGGCCTCTCACTGTTGTGGCCTCTCCCGTTGTGGAGCACAGGCTCCGGACGCACAGGCTCAGTGGCCATGGCTCACAGGCCCAGCCGCTCCGCGGCATGTGGGATCTTCCCGGACCGGGGCACGAACCAATGTTCCCTGCATCGGCAGGTAGACTCTCAACCACTGCGCCACCAGGGAAGCCCTACTAAAATAAAATTTTAAAAACTAAAACTCAAGTAAAATTTTTAAATGCAAAAAAAATTAAAATCAGAGATGTCCTCTTTAAGCTTTATTTGAAAATCTGGTTGCCTTATTAAATGTTCTTAAAAGTTGATATTCTAGTTAATAAGTGCACTAATTTGGTGCTAATCATTAAAATACTTTCCCCCTCAATTGAGAAATTACAATCATTATTCTGTAGACAGAGAATCCAAGATCCACAAAATTAACTAAAAAGAAAAATAACAGTAAGAAACTGACTATGTAGTAACGCATATTCTTAAATTAGATTTTACTCCGTATAAAACCAAACCCTTTAAATTGTATAACCATTACTTTGTATATTCTAAATGTTAACAGATGGCTTGCTAGATAAATTATTTATTAAATAAACTTACGCGAACATTATTATCAAATCTATCACTACAGCTTTCTATATGCCCAGCACCAAGCTAATTGTGTTACGTGTGCCTTCATCTTCTCATTTAAATATGTAATTAACCAAAGAGATGTTTAACAAATGTATTTAAAATAAAACTCTATTAAAATATTTACCAATTTTTGTAATCAAGAGAAATAGTAAACTCTCCAAAAAGAACATTATAAAAATACTGAAAATGAAAAAAAATGCTCAGAAGCAGTAAAACTGGAAAGCAAAGTTTTAAAAAATCATACCTAGTTTTGTCTTCTACTGATGTATCTTCTGAACTTTTGTTTTCTTCTTTAAAATACTGGCCTGAGCTAGATGGATTAGCAAAGGTAGATATGAAAGGTCCCAGAGACTGAAAAGCTGCTTGCCGAACCTAAGAAGAATAAAAGGACAGGAATAAAACATAAATCCTTCTTCAGCTAGGATTTACAGTTCCCCATCAATTATTTTCTCCTTTTTACTTTTAAATATTTTTATCTTGGCATGAATGTTTAAACCATGAGAATGTGAATATGAGACCCTATAAAACATTTGCATGGAACAGAAATTTCATCCAGTTAAAAAAAAAAAAAGTTAATATAGTAGTCTACTGTCTACTCCTAAAAGTACTGATAGCAATAACATCCCTTAAATGATAGCATCCCTTAAATAACATACCTTAAATTAGCAATAACATGACTTAGATGATGAATTATTTCTTAAATTATGAAATCAAAATCACATCTTCTGTAAAATGCATTCTTTTACAAAAATGATAATTAAACAAAACCTTACCCAACGTGAAGGATCACTGATCAAATTAATAAATAGTGCTGATAATTTAGTCCGTCGAATTTCTTGACATGTTGCACAAGAAACCGCCATGAAGCACTCAGCACAGGCCTTGCGGACTCCCCACACGTTATCAGAACAAAGCTGGAAAAACCTGGGCAGCTGTGCGAGGAGGATGGTGTTTCGTTAGGCAGACACACAGCAGGCTTCAGGAGTTACTTTTATTTCATTTTCTGCTTTCACAGCATTTAAAACATTAGATCTTCTTAATGAAATTTAGAAGACCCATTTAATATTAATACTTAGCAGTTTTAAATAAATCACACCCAATTCATTCCACTACTGACTACGGAAAATCAAAAACGCTCCGAACACGTACAGCTTAAATGTTATCCAAGAGCTTGTAGTTAACGTTAACTATTCCTCATAACAGATGGTTTCAGAAACTCTTCAAGTACATTAACTTGTACGTTAAGCATTTTTTATCCCAGGAACTAACCATTTAAAAATCACCTGCTGTAAATTTAATTTGTCATTAAAATACTTGAGGGTTGCAATAAAATTAAAAGATTCATTTGAATAAATAAGAATTGATTTTATAGAAATGGGAGTTAAAAAGGGATCAATGGTTCTTAACACATCTGCATTTTTAACAAACCGTCCTTAACAAACACAATTCAAGTGCCCAGATTACAGAAATTTAAACTCTTAAAGTCATATTATCTTTCTGGTGTACATCCATGGAATTGTATTAGGTTGGCAAAAAGTTCATTCAGGTTTTTCTGTAATAGTACAGAAAACCCAAACGAACTTTTTGGCCAAGCCAATATTAATACACTTTGGGGGTAACTGTATGTATTTCAAACTTCACATGCTACTTTGCAATGCACTGCTTTCTCCTTAGTTGTTTTTTTTTTTTGGCCACACTGCTCAGCATGCAGAACTTCCCTGACCAAGGATCAAACCCGCGCCCCCGGCGCTGGAAGCGTGGACCACTGTGGCGAGTCCAGTCTCCATAGTTAATTTCTGCAATACTTACCAACATTTCCTCAGTAGCTTGCTGGCCAACTACGCTGCAAATATCTCCAAAATTGGCAGCACAGACCTGACAACAAAAGCATCACTGACATTTCAAAATATTACAGCGTTCTTTAAAAATAATCTTTTAAGTTTCACAGATCAATATGGTAACCACTAGAACCATGTATTCTTAAACAACAACAACAAAAATACCTTTCGAACATGAAACATTCTGCAATCACAGCACATCTCACAAAACCTAGGGAGGATAAGACGCTCTGTGATGTCCTTCCCAACCATGGGAGCCATTTTGCACATTATCTAAAATAAATAAGAACAAAACCACACTGAATATATCTTCAAACTAAGACTCTTCCAGTTTGCTAATTTATTAAAAGTATATAATTTAAGGGAATATAAAATATGACATAATTACACTACATACATCACAAAAAATTCATCTTATTTATCCAAGTTGAAGACAGAAAAACTATTGTTAACTACTACTATTAAAATCAACCGATAATTATTAAAGGTACAATAAACCCTGAGAAAACCCTAAAAATTGCATTTTTACCTAAAGTTTCAATCTTATTAATCATTTTGCCTAATAAATTTAAGATTAAAAAAAAAAAACGGGGCTTCCCTGGTGGCGCAGTGGTTGAGAGTCCGCCTGCCGATGCAGGGGACACGGGTTCGTGCCCCGGTCCGGGAAGATCCCACATGCCGCGGAGCAGCTGGGCCCGTGAGCCATGGCCGCTGAGCCTGCGCGTCCGGAGCCTGTGCTCCGCTACGGGAGGGGCCACAACAGTGAGAGGCCCGCGTAACGCAAAAAAAAAACGACCTACACATTTTCCCGATAAAAATAAATGGTGAGTTTTCAGAAGATTATCCACAAGAAGGATCTGGATTTAGTGTATCTGCACTGCTAAGAAAGGACTATACAGAAGCAGTTCTCATCTTGCGAAGTACCGTTTTCTCTGAAACTCACGCATGTGGGGACCACGTCCTTACTCTGCAAAGCCTGGGTTCCAAGGGAGACAAGGACACAGATCTGATATGTATCACACATGATTCAGATAACACAGTTTTGGGCAAAGTGAGGATGAACCTTTTGAAAACCAGCCCAACGCATTTAAATATCTGCCCCCACGCAGTTAGAATACAAAGAAATCTGACTGTCGTCATTTATCTATTATATCTACTCCTGGCCCATGCAAATATGACAAGAAGCAAAGGCATCGGGCTGGAAAGAAAAGAAAACTCTATTCATAAATGCATGACTGTCTACAGACCAAATCCCAAGGAATCTACAAAGAAGCCACTGGAACAAATAAGTGAGTTTAGGAAGTTTGCAGGACATATGACAGAATAAAAAAAAAAATGTACTTCTATAAATTAGCAACGAATAACTGAAAATGTTTAAAAACAGTATCATTCACAACAGTGTTAAAAAAACATGAAATCTAACAACACACACACATGCTCTGTCTACTGAAAACAACCAAACATTGATGAAATGAAGAAAAGACCTACATAAACGGAGATCTGCCCATGCATTGTTAGGCTGGCACCATCCCTATCAGAGCCCTGGCCTCCTCAGAGTGGCAGGTGACACTGACATCCCCCAATCCCCAAAGCAGTGTTGTTTCTTGACTCCAGACTGTTTCTAGGCATCTCCAAGCCTGAGTTAATGATCCAAAGATACACAGTATCACTGATCTAGCATAATTAAATTTCTTAGAATGAATTATTCCCAAAACAAACAACTGGGAAGGGAGGGAATGCCAAACATAACAAAGTTAACACAACCAATTGTGAGAGAATCACAGGTTTCACACTAGTGCTGGATATAGCTTTTTATTATAATTATAGTGTTTTACTATTCTTAAAATCCGTCAAAAATTATAATAAAGCAAGTTAAACTCTGCTCAATATAAACCAACATTTATGCCAAAACTGATTTCCTTTTTATTGAGAAGCTTGTGAAATTTTAAAAAAAAATCAAGTTTTGGAACTTGACAGAGGTAGTGCTTTGTACAACATTATGAATGTACTAAACGTTACTTAATTGTAAACTTTAAAATGGTTAATTTTATATTATGTGAATTTCACTTCAAAAAAAATGGTATTACTGAAAAATATCTACATTTATTAACTGATACCTGAGTATCTAAAAATAAAATAATGGAATTTCCAGTGGAAAGGAACAAGAGAGAAAACCTAATTCACCCTACGAACGATCCAGAAGCACTATAAAATTATTTTTAGTGTAACTTTTTTCATATCAACAAAAATGCAACTATATCAGGTTTAAATAGCAAACTCTCACTATCCAAATAGATCTGAATAAATTTTCAGATGGATTTATCACTTTTCTATTTTATTATAAGAATTCTTACTTTCTGAACTGAGGAACCATAGATGTGAATTATAACAGATATTACTATATGTAATTCATACCCTATTTATGATGGCCCTCAAATAATCAAAATATTTGCTAACCATGTCCAAAACACCAGAGAACTCACTATAATACTTGACTTTATTATGTGCATAATGACTTAATCTGTGTATTTTTCTAATAATCATAATTTATATCATATATTCCTTCCTGCCAAGACCATACTGTCAAGTACAGTAGCCAAGCAGCATCCCTCTTTTTCCTACTATGCTTACATGGTGCCTAGAAAAGTGCTCGACAGCAACTCAAGGAGCTCAAATGTTTCTTCATTCGATACAGGGTTTTTAAAATTCCACTGGTTATTTTTGCCATCTTATTTTTCCATTTTGATAATGAATTTACAGTTAACTTATTATTTTCTTGCTGTGTATCTTGCTTTCTCAGAGCCCACTGATAGAGCCATCGAATTCCCAAGTGCGTCTGCACAGCATGGGGCCCCCAGAAAAGACACCTTTTCCCTTGGAAGCCTATGTCCCTTTCTAGCCCAGCATTACATTTCAAATGTAATGATTTGTGGCTACTCTGAGACCCAGTATGTGTCAACCCTACAACATGTAATGCAGTGTCATATTTAACAAGCGCCTCCTATCGGTCAAGCCAGTGACTAATTCTTGCTGAGCTCTGCTTACAGCCACAGCTTCTGTCTTCACGTCGTCATTGCTGTCGGGGGCGGTCAGCTCTACGAGGACGGGGCACACTTTGGTCTCCACATCAAACCGCTCAATTAACTCCTGCTCCAGCAGGGCCAGCAAGGCCGCCTGACTCGTTTTCCTGACCTAGGAAAAAACAGACACGTAAACCAAGTACACACACAGTGTAACAAAACTTAACACCTGAATTTCACAAATCTGCGGATTCCTCACCCAACTAGAGGGGGTTCACAACTGGCAAAACCTTGCCAATAAAAATCTGTGGTTATTCTGCAAAGACAGAACTTGGTAGGTTGTGCTGTAACAGATGAAGTGGAACAGAAAAGGCATTCTTGGAAAAAAGGTCTCCAAGTGCCAACCTTTTTGAGGGCCGCCTGGGAGGGCAGCGGGTGAGCAGCAGCCACCAGGTGCTGTCTGTTGCTGTGACCTCCCAGACTCTCCACAGCCTCATTTTGAAAAACAGAACAACAAAGTCAAAGAGGAAGGAACATCCCAATGTGACCACCCAGTAGGCCGCCGGGAGTGCCCCAGACTACACCCATTTCTGTAAGAACGTGGGCAGGGCCCTCCTACCTGGTTATTCTGATCTGCGAGATATCTAACCACAATGGGTAGCAAGTACTTGGAAAACGCATACGGGATCGCAGGCCGGTTTTCTTGACAAAACAAGGCGATGTGAGGCACCTGCTCCATCAGCTCTGCTCTCACAGTTGGCTCTATGGAAATAACAGAAAGGTGAGCTGAAGCATCCTCCCCAGAACCAGATCCTTGCCGGGCGGGGGAGTCCTCAGGAAATCTCTGGACTCTTCACCTCGCATCACATCATGAGTGCTTAGAAAATGCTCTGCAGCCTGCGATCCTTTTCACAGTCATGGCGAGGTCGACCCCATCCCAGATTCTGTCCTCAGAGCCTGCGATACTTCCTGTGAGGACCGGGTCTGTTCACCTGAACTCACATCGACTATAACACGGCATCATCTTCAAACTCTGCTAGTTCAGAACCTCCAGGACAAGCCGTAACGACTGGGTGCTAATCTAAATGCAGCCAGCCAGTGGAGGGTTTACAGTTAGACTTAACTAAGATGATAAAGGGTCAGTGAATGCTAAAGGAAACCAACAGATTTAAAAAAACAAAAAAATCTGAAAAGACCCAAGTACTTATGGCAAATTTAAATGTGACAGATATGGCATTTCAAAAAGATCAACTGTTCCATAGGTAATGGTAGGAAAGTCAGCAGGTTATGTGAGAAAAAAAGGGTAAGATCCCTATACTGCTCTCTCTACAGAAATTCTAGGTGAGTCAAAGTTCCAAATGTTGGGCTTCCCTGGTGGCACAGTGGTTGAGAGTCTGCCTGCCGATGCAGGGGACACAAGTTCGTGCCCCGGTCCAGGAACATCCCACGTGCCGCACTGCGGCTGGGCCCGTGAGCCATGGCCGCTGAGCCTGTGTGTCTGGAGCCTGTGCTCCGCAACGGGAGAGGCCACAACAGTGAGAGGCCCGCGTACCGCAAAACAAAAAAAAAAGTTCCAAATGTTGTTTTCTTTTTTAAGATCAAAAGCACTAAAAGACAGGCCTTCCCTGGTGGCTCAGTGGTTAAGAATCCGCCTGCCAGTGCAGGGGACACGGGTTCGAGCCCTGGTCCGGGAAGATCCCACATGTCATGGAGCAACTAAGCCCGTGTGCCACAACTACTGAGCCTGCTTGCCACAACTACTGAAGCCCACGTACCTAGAGCCCGTGCTCCACAAGGGAAGCCACCACAATGAGAAGTCCGAGCACCGCAACGAAGGGTAGCCCCTGCTCATCACAACTAGAGAAAGTCTGTGCGCAACAACAAAGACCTAACTCAGCCAAAAATTTAAAAAAAAATTTTTTAAATGGCAAAGGATATGAATACTTAGTTCATTAAAAAAAATGCTCATCTTTAAAAAAAAAGCACTAAAAGACAACATTTAAAAAAATGTTTAGGGGATTCCCTGACAGTCTAGTGGTTAGCGCTCTGCGCTTCCACTGCAGGGGGGCACGGGTTCGATCTCTGGTTGGGGAACTAAGATCCTGCAAGCTGTGGGGTGTGGCCAAAAAAAAAGTTGAATCTTGAGGTGGGAAGCCCTTTCAAGGCAAACAAAACCCCAAAATTAATTAAGACCAGCTACTTTCACTTTATAAAGACTTCCTTATAGACAACAGATGTAGCTAACAGGAGTTCTGTATTTTGAACCATGTACAAAACATATACTCAAACAAAAGTAAACTTAAAAATGAAAAAAAAGGGGCTTCCCTGGTGGCACAGTGGTTGGGAGTCCGCCTGCCGATGCAGGGGACGCGGGTTCATGTCCCGGTCCTGGAGTATCCCACATGCTGCGGAGCAGCTGGGCCTGTGAGCCACGGCTGCTGGGCCTGTGCATCCGGAGCGTGTGCTCTGTAGCGGGAGAGGCCATGGCGGTGAGAGGCCCGCATACCGCAAAAAAAAAAAAAAAAAAAAAAGTGAAAAAAAAAGGATTTTGGGGTGGAGGAGAGGTAATATTAAAAATATTAAAGACTGCAACTTTCCCATATCTGATGGAGAGACAAGAATCCTCAAATTCATGGAAGTTCCCATCACAGTGGCTCTGACACCCCTCCGGCCCTTCCATTCCTCCCAAACTACTCCTAACAGTCAGAGGAATCTCCCAACCAGCCTTCCGTCACCCATCTTTTCCTCAAGTCAACCCACACTGCTGTGTTTCTGTTCTAAATCACAAACAAAGCAAACTCTCCGACTTGGCACAGTATAAATTTTTACAATCTGGCCCTCAACCACCTTATTTAAGTCTCATTCCTCTAAACTGTAGGCCCAGTAAACTCACTGTTGGCCAAACGGGCTGCTGTCCTGAGCTCCCCAAACCTCTACACCTGTCCTTTCCTCTCCTGAGCCCCCTCCTCCCCTCCCACCCCATCAAACCCAACTCAAATGCCACCAACTGTCCAAAGCGGGCCCCAACCCTCCCTGGTATAATTTACTGTTAGTATGTCGGCTGCATTTGTTAAACTGTTAATTTGATGACAGGGATTCTTACTCATCTCAGTAAGGCTCCAGCATTTAATCTAGAACCTGGCATACAGTATGCACTGTTTTCACATTTACTGAATGAATTCAGAGTGTAAATGTCAAGAGAGATATTTATCAGGATCTCGAGATATATTTTAAAACACATGTAGAATATATGTAAAGAACAGCACTGTAGTTGGTAAACAGGTGGAAGAAAACAAACACAAATTCCACCTTAAAGAATATCTACATCTCTATGAAAGGAATGAACACAATGGAATGCAATAGTGCCAAAATTTTAAGTTACATTGTTTATCTCTGCTAAATCTAAAAATAAATTATAAGTAAAAATCATAATTGATGAGACCCTCCTAAAACCATTCTGGAACAAGCATATACATGAGTAATTATGTACACAGAACATCATAATAAGATAGAAAATTAGGAAGCTTACTGTTTTTTTCTATAAGAAAATAAAAAATATTTAAGGCTTACATAAATAGTAAACATATTCCCATAAAGTGAGTTGCTTACCAAAAGATGAGCTCATCTGAAAATTAAAGGATGAGAATTGTTGCCATGCCAAAAGTTTGATAAATTGAAAAATAATACATTTTAATAAAGAGGTCATGGATTTAAGAAAAAAATTTTTATTTGATTTTTGAATCGTTTCTAAAATCAAATATAAAGATATGCTCAAAACAATATTAGGTAAAAATGGTAAATTTTATGTATGTTTTACCACCATAAAAAATATTTTTTAAAAACGTAATAAACCGTATTCTAAGCCTCAAAACAAGTTTACCTCTTTCTTAAGCAGACTCTCCTCCTCTTTCCACTTTAGAGACAAACAGCCTTAGTTTTACAAGGGGTGATAAACATTTTTTCTAAGTAAAAATGCATTTTATATTTGCCAAAAAATTTACAGCCCACTCCATCCTTTTAATTTATTCAAAAAATTTTTTCAAAACAATTTATTAATTCTAAAATAGTATTAATGTACATGATGCAAAACAATGTTCTTAGTTTTTTCTTACAAGAAATTTTCAAAGTTAAACTAAATGGGCCTACTATAAAATGTTTGGATCTTAGTAACAGGTTTTTTTGTTTGTTTGTTTTTGCGGTAGGCGGGCCTCTCACTCTTGTGGCCTCTCCCGTTGCGGAGCACAGGCTCCGGACGCACAGGCTCAGTGGCCATGGCTCACGGGCCCAGCCGCTCCGCGGCACGTGGGATCTCCCCGGACCGGGGCACGAACCTGCGTCCCCTGCATCGGCAGGTGGACTCTCAACTACTGCGCCACGGGGGAAGCCCAGTAACAGGTTTTTATTTTCTTGTTACTGATGGGTCTGATAATTTACTTAGGAAATATATCAAAGAAATCTCGCATTACACTAAGTTTTTCGAAACATAATTTAGTAAAAGAAACCTTTCTCTGCATAAATATATACCTGAATCATCAGCTAATCTGCTAATTCTTTCCAAAACAGCAATACAATCTCTCTCATCATCACAGACTTCCCTCAGTGTGTCCAGCAGACTCCGGGCCACCATTTGTCTACACAGAAAAAGAAAATTATATGATGTTCAGTGGCATTAATAGTTAGTATTTAGAACTTTAAAAGGCAGAATCCATATAGTTTAAAAGAAAATTTTTCTTAATACATTTTATAACATATATTAAGTCCTTAAGTCCCTAATTTCCTAAGTGACAAATGCCAGTAGGATTTTATTTTAACAAGATGAGATTGATTATTTACCAAAATATGTTTCACCTTTACCTGATCTGACAAATTTCTAAGGTCACTGAAAATTTGTTTCAAGTAGCTACCTTCAATTATCATAAATATGGGAAAGTACAATCATTCTTCATTATATAAAATGTTACCTTTACATATTTTACTCAATGAGTTTTATACATCTATACTCAAACAATTTTATTCACAAAGACTTTGAGATTTCCCCGAGAAGTCTGATACAGGTGGTCTGGGGGCCCTAGGTGGAGAAACAGTGCATTAGGGAGAGTGTGAGCGCTGGTCACTGCCGTGTCCCTCGCCCCTTGGCCTCCAGTCACCTGGCCCGCGGCAGGCACACACCACCACCTGCTGGAGGAGGAACTGACGCCTCAGCAGTCACTTTAATGAACATTAAAATTATGCCTAACAGCAAGGAAGCAGTTTGTTTGTTTTAGCCAAAAAGTCAAGAAGGAGTGCTGCCTGCTCACGGGACGGAGGAGTAAACGACTGTAAAGGCGGCCACGGCTGTGACCAGCAGTGAAGCTGGGTGACTCAGACCACGCAGTAATGACATCTACTTTCACCTGGATACTTCTGTTTACTGAAATTCATGCAATAAAAGCCACACTTGTGCTTCCACCTTAATGGGAAGCATACGCACATACCTGTTAAATACGTTCTCGCTCGCAGCATACTTGTCCAGTCTCCCCAGGGGCGTCAACATGTCATCTTGTGAGACGAAGTCCAGGGCTGAAGGTACAACAATCACATCAGACTCTGAGCTGCAGTCATCCACACCAACTATCAGAGACATCAGAAATACTCCTTGTAACACTGTCGCACTAAAAGGTACCCCCGCCTCTCTGAAGCAGCACAAGGAAAACTGCCCTGTGTTGTTCTTGGAGTGGCACAAAAAGTCACGAGAGAATCTCAGAATCGGTTCAGAAGCCACGACTGACTGACGGATGCTTCTTCTCCTTTTCTACAGATATGTCCTAACTGCCCCTAGAAGCACAGGGGTCAGTAGAAACTCAGTCTGGGGTGATCAAGGAACAGAGTGATCAGAAAAGAGTGATCACACAGACCTGAGAACTTACACGTTCAACCAGAACACTAACAACTTGTAAATAAATGAACTGTCAAACACTGACAGTTAATTCTGCAAGGCAGTCAGAGAACAACTCACATTATATACAGAACAAAGACAAGAATGACAGCAGCCATCTCATCAGAAAGAATGCCATATGAGAAGCCAGAGACAGAAGAGCAACATCTTTAAAGGACTGAAAGAAAAAAAAAAGTCAACCTACACCTCTATAACCAGTAAACAGAAATTGTTCAAACACAAAGGTGAAATAGAGACTTTTTCTGACATACAAAAGCTGACAAACATCGCCAGCGGCAGACCCACACTACAAGAAATACTAAGAAAATGATACCAGGTGGAGAGCTGGATCTTTACAAAGGAATGAAGACTAGCAGAAATGGTGACTAGGCGGGCAAACACAAAAGCCTCTCCTTATGTAAAAACATCTCTTTAGAAGATAATTAACTGTTTAAGGCAAAAGTATGTACTGTAAAATAAAGAAAAAATGTATTGTGGGGTTTATAACATGTGTAGAAGTAAAATATATTTACAACAGCACAAAGGCAGAATAACAGGGAGGTATATTGTCCTAAAGTTCTTTTATACATATTACGTGAAAGTAGACAGTAATAAGTCAAAGGCACATACTAATTATAAACTCCACAGCAACTATTAAACACCACAAAAAACCCCACCCAAAACATATAGCTAGTAAGCCAGTAAAGGCCCTAAAATGGAATCATAAAAAATACTGAACCCAAAAGAAGGCAGAAAAAGAGGATAAAAGGAAAAAGGAAAAGATGGGACAAACAGATGGGAAATAGCAAGAGAGAGGAAAACCGAACAATATCAATAATCACATTAAGTGCAAATGCTCTAAGTAGCCCCGCTTAAAGGCAGAGATTGTCAAACTGGATTAAAAATAACACCTAACATGGAAATAATTCCTTACATAGTACAGAAAAGTTTTAACACGTTATTCTCATCTACAATTCATAGCAAAGTACCTTATATATTATGAATCAGAGCTGTAAGAACCACCCAGACACTCTCATTTGATCTATTTCCTCCTCTAAGACTGTGGAGCTGGCATGACCTCGAAGGCACCTTTATGCAGGCGCTAGAATTCTATGACTCTGACCAAACTGTTTCATCAGTCGCACGCTTGTTAATCTTGAAGATAAACATTAATAGTACTGATTCAGGTCCATAAAAAGTCAGGGGCTTTTGGGAACAGTCCTAGAGCAGTGACAGTCTAACGTTGTCGTGTTTAAGACGAGCTTGGAGCACTTACCCTAAAATTCAGACCCCAGATCTCATATTCAGGTCCCGGCTGCGCAGGTCTGGAGTGAGGCCCAGGAGCAATCATTTATAATAAATACCCGCCACTAGCTCCAATGCAGATTGCTGAACAACTGTACTCAAGAAACATACGCTGAGAGGGTTACAACCCATACCTTGCTTCCACTTACGTTACCACTCTACCCATTAAGGTTGACAATTACTTCTGTACAAAAGGGAGTGTTCCACTCCAGCAGAGGCACTGGGGACAAAGGTGCATTTCTATTTCCCAGAACTGCAGCCTCCTGCCAATAACTGTGGAGCCGTTTTGTCCTGAATCATCCTCTCCAAATTCAGGATTTCCTCATCAACTCTTGATTGGACTGGGACTTTCCTGGTGGCGCAGTGGTTAAGAATCCACCAGTCAATGCAGGGGACACAGGTTTGAGCCCTGGTCCGGGAAGATCCCACATGCTGCGGAGCAGCTAAGCCCGTGTGCCACAACTACTGAGCCTGTGCTCTAGAGCCTGCAAGCCACAACTACTGAAGCCCACATGCCTAGAGCCCGTGTTCCACAACAAGAGAAGCCACCGCAATGAGGAGCCCTCGCACCATAACGGAGAGTAGCCCCCGCTCGCCGCAACTAGAGAAAGCCCGCGCGCAGCAGCGAAGACCCAACACGCCAAAAATTAATTAATTAATTAAAAAAATTCTTGATTGGACTAAATGGCTCTGCATTTCATATTTATGGAGGCAGCAAGGATGTGATTACCATGGCTACAGACTGCATATCTAAGTCTTACCCAGCCACCCTACAAATGCCTGCCACAGGTTACAAGGAGAAACACAAAAATAATCCATAAAAACTATCACCACTAAGAAAGAAAAATCCTACAGCATTAAATGATGGTACAGTCAATAACATCCTCAGATAAAAAAGACAAAACAGGGCTTCCCTGGTGGCGCGGTGGTTGAGTCCGCCTGCCAATGCAGGGGACGCGGGTTCGTGCCCCGGTCCGGGAGGATCCCACATGCCACGGAGCGGCTGGGCCTGCTGAGCCTGCTGAGCCTGCATGTCCGGAGCCTGTGCTCCGCAAACGGGAGGGTCCACAATGGTGAGAGGCCCGTGTACAGCAAAAACAAAAAACAAAAAACAAAAAAACACGAAATAGAGGGAGTAAACACAGCTATACTGCTGCAAGAATCATATAGCTTATGCAAAGTAGTACATTAATTTTAAATAGATTATGGTAAATTAAAGATGCAAATTACAACCCTTAGGAGTACTCTCTAAAACATGCAAGAAAGGATGGCTAGAAAGCCAACCGAGAGTTAAAATGGAATGCTAAAAAATACTGAGTTAACCCCAAAGAAAGTCACAAAAGGAGCAACAGAGAAAAAAAAAAGACAAATAGAAATAAGCAACCAGATCAATAATTACTTATAAATGGACTAAACATTTAGGTCAAAAGGTAGAGAATCCCAAACTAATAACAAGGTAACAACTATAGTCTGTTACTCAGCTATAGTCTGTCTACCAGAAACACATTTTTAAAGTCAAAATTTCAACCCATGGGTTGAAAGAAAAGGATTACAAAAAGGAGAGAGACAAAACATGAAACAGTAAGCATAAGAAAGCCAGAGTGGCTATTTTATTACCAGACAAAATAGACGAAGACAAGGAGCATTACAGAAGATGAAGAGAGACCTTTCATCACCCGACCTGTGCCCCAGCGCCCCTCCTTTCTGGGTCACTAAGTTGATTCTGGATTCTTGGACATTACAGCAGCAAGAGCCCCTTACAGTGTTCACAGCTTTAAAAATCCAATTTCCTACACTGATGAAGTGAAGAAATCATGTCAGCTTTTAGTGTTATTTGAAATTTCAAAATGACTTAAAAGTAATGAAAACAATGATCACTTGAAATGTTTTTTCAAATTATATCTACGCTCCCCAAATTCCAGTGCTCCCTCTTCCCCTGTAAATTTACTGTCTTGGGTAGCTGAAGGGGGACCAGGATGGAAAGGAAAAAGGAAGATGACCTAAAAGGTCAACATGAGACAGAATTCCTACACTTACGTAGGGAAACCCTCATTTTTCAAAACTTAATATTTAGTTATAAAAGCTTCCATGAAGAAGGTAAATGACAAAAGTGTCAATGAAATCTTGTGTTTTTTAGTGAATTCTAACAGAATTCCTAACTGGAATAGAAACCTGGGATACGAACTGAAGTCTTATACTGAAGGGTTAGCCCATCTTGTCTCAAATCAGACTCAATAGATCCTACCAGTTCCAAATCAGGACAAGAATCAAACGTGTTACAATGCAAATTAAAGAGAACATCCAGAAAAACAGGACAAGAGAAACAAATGATAAAACAAGGACATTTATCTTTGTTACTTGTAAAACTGAATCCCCCCCCATCACATGAAGGTAAGAGACCATGCAGCATAAGAGAGAGTCACCCCTGCATTTCAGGAAGGGCTCCATCCACTTTCCACTCCCCACACCAGCACCAGCTCCAGCAGAAACCCAGAGCCATAGAAACCAACATCCCATTCTTTTAAATTTAAGGAAAACAGCATCTAAAATGTAAAAATTTTAAAGTTGGACCCATTTGAAATTTTAAAGATGATTATCACTACACAGTTATAGCGACAGTGATGTGAAAAGGGCAGAGGCTTTTTAAAGTTAAGACAGATCTGGGTCCAAATCTCATGTTCTGCTCCTTGTGAACTATGCATGTGGACTTAATGCAAGTAATTAATTAATTTGGCTCCATTTCCTCACATGTATAATACCTGTTTGTTGTCAAGACTTTAAGACACACAGACAAAGCTAACATCTATAACGCACCTAACACGGTGTCAGGCTAGTACATCCATGTTCCCTCGAACCGGCAATTCATTTGTTTCTGATACAGAGAATCTCATCGTAGTTTCCCTGTGTTTTTAAATGTTTTCATTCATTTCATTCAATAAGTAGGACGGCACATCTACTGTTTAAGTGCCAGGCACTCAACAGGGAACACAGATATAAAAACTAGACAGAAATTGTATGCATGTATCTATGTACACACATGTGTATATATGTGTGTGCCAAGACACAGACAAAAATATGCTACTAAGAAAGATGCACGGTGTAAGAGTACATACACACCACGTGTGCCGTCCACTGTTACACTTCTAGGTCTGCCCTGGTGAGCAAGAGAAGGCTTCAAAGCCCAGCCAATTCTGGGAAGGTGCACTGAGGTCTGCCAAGCAGGACAGAGGGCGGAACAGGGCGTCCTAAGCCGAGAAGCCCAAAGACAGGGAGTCGAGGAAAACCAAGTCATGTCTAGAAAATGAGTAGTTGTTCAGGACACGTGGGGCACAGGGTTCACACAGAAGTGAGGCAGGAGGAGGAGGGGATGGTGACCAACCAAAATCAACTTAGTCTTCTAGTTTTTAACAGAGTAACATTATTACATTTTGCAAACTCCTCCCACCTGGCTGGAGAAATCGCACTGCCGCCCTGTAACTGGGACTGGCGCTTGAGATTTTCTAAGCAACAATGGAGTTAAATTCAACCATTATCTCCTTTGAGTGACAATTCCGGGCAGCGGAGATACTTATTCAACTATGTTATAATAAAATGTGATTTAAATGATCAATTATTAATTAAAACCACCTTTTTTTTTTTTTAATTAAGAAAGAAGCAAAGATCGTGGTGTCTCTCCCAAGCCGAGCTGCCTGCTGGTCAGCACATGGCATTCTGAGAGCACCACCGCCAGCCTCGCCTCGCTCCCCGAACCATCATGGAAGCCCTTGGCCCCGCCAGGAGCACAACTTCTCACCTGAGGGAGGCAATTCCAGCTCCGCCTGCATCAGCACCATGAGCCGCTGTCCTACTCCCCATCAACAAGGCTCAGGTATGCTCCACATTCGTGCTAACTTCATGCTCATTCAACAAGACTTCTGAGCCTACTCTTCTTAAAGCTTACACTTCTCTCAGATGTCCCAAACCTCTATTCCAAGTCCCCAGAACTACCTTCAAAAAATCACCTTCCATTCCTATCTTACTACCATACATGCATTTGATGCCAAGTCAGGAAAAAGAACGTGCCAGCAACCATGAGCACAGGAGCACGGGAAGAGCAGCGTGAGGGGTCACCCGTCCCCATACCTGCTTGAGGGCAGCGGGAGGGGGCGCAGAGGTGCTCAGCTGCTGTCACGCGCGCCTCAGAACAGCACCTCACCGCCCTGTCTAAACAGAGATTCTCCCACCACGGCCATAAACACCAAGCCCCTCACCGAGGACTCAACCCCAGAAACGATGTTCCCACACGGAGGGAAAGGAAAGGCTGGCTGCTGGCCCTGCACACGTGGCCGGGACCACACTTTACGGGCAACACAAGGTAATTAAGGGCCATTCTGACCACCTGGGCTTTTTCCTGAAACACTGAATCCAGAACTTAAGCCTGCTAGTCTCTAAAATGACTTTTCATCAGACTTCTTAAAGCTGTAGCTCACCTCCTCATCAAGACAAAAGCAATCTGTCCTATTTCTTTCACTCTTGTGACTCTTCTCAAAGATTGGCAATAATCTGCCAAAACTAGGGACAAGGCTGACTCTCCCATCCCAACACCCTCGTCTTAAATTCTCTTTCCTTGGATCTCTTGGAATAGTTTCTACCTTTCTAGACTATTCTTGCTTCTCACCCTGTTATGTAGGTAGTTTCTTTCCCCCTACTTTGTCCTCCTATCCACATTGTACACACACACACAACCCTCCTCCCCTCGATAAGCCACAGCTTCCACTACCACTCACAGTGCAGAGGACCCCAAAGTTCTCCTGCTCTGACCCCCACGGCCGGGTGTGCAGGTACTTCAGAGTCTGCACCTCCATGTCACGTGTGTTCTGAAAACCAAACTGTCCAAACCAACCTTATAAAAAATCAGCTCTTCCTCATGACTTTGATTACCATTTTCCCCAGTAACCGGCAGTTCTCAAACTTGAGGCCTTCCGTTACTCTGTAAGGCACTTTCCTTGCCGTCACATCTGATCAGTCGCTAAGAACTAGAAATTCTACTTCTATGAAGCACTCTGTATTCCCACACCTCTCAGTTTCCAATACCTTAATTCAGAGGCTCTGATATCGTCTGCTTAGAGCAAACTGGGGTATTTGAACCCCATAAGGTACATGAAGCTCTCCCGAGGAATAAATCAAGCCAGTAACTCCAAGGGCTATACCAGACCCCAACCTCCAGGAGTACTCCATCACAAAAATGTGCCTGGGCTGTGGATCGAAGACTTTCCCTTCACAACCTCCCACCTCCCATGACCTCAAGGCTGCAGTGCTGCACTGCCCCCATGCAGAAAAGCCTCCACTGCAAAGCAAAGGGATCCTCTGCAACACTGATGAAGTGTTAAGAGTTCAACTCTCTAAAGGCTGTAAAACATACTTTTACAAGTCAGGTATTCATTCTTCAACCCTTTGCTTTCAAAAAAATTGAAAGACCGATAGCTCATTAAAAGTAATTTTTAAATTTTTGACACATAGGTTGGAAGAAGTTCAAGGAAAGTAGTGGCATCGCTAGTAAAACCCTTTCCATCCACTTATCTATGTCAACAAAATTTCTCTGGGCTTATAGCTCTTAAAATAAAAAGTAGAAATTGATGCTAAATACTGTCTTATTCTAGCAATAAATTATATTCACCCATGAATACATGTTACTTTTTAAAAGCTCCATCCATTTTATTAACAGACACCTATTCAATAAAATTTTGTTTACCAAGTGTTTATCATAATTTGCAATACATTCTGGTTGATCAACTGAGTATTAATAAAGAAAACAAAGTTTTAAAGTTTTTTTATGGCCACAGGAAATTAAAAATTTCAATTTCTCCTTATATCTTTGGTGCAAAGAAACGTGATAGGGTGATCAATAAAACTTGCAAGCATAAAAATATATTAAGGTAAAATTTTGTGCAGGAAATAGAAAGATCAAGAAGAAAAAAAGAACAATGTAAAATTCCCAATTTAAAGTTTATTCTTGAATTTTTGAAAATGGATGATAGTGTGAAGTGCTACATTTAGATTCCATTTTTAAAAGTGATTATGACAGTTTCATTTTGAAAATACCTTTAAACTTGAAAATGTCTGAGAGAAAATTTCCGAGATTAGTTTAGAAGGTCATTAAGTTTGAAGACCACTGCTCTCGACTATCACAACGGTCAATCCACTTACTCCAGTCTCCTCATCCTAACCCGGTTTGCAAATCGGAACCACTTCCACCTTCCGAAAGCCCTTCCTCCCTCCCCTCCCGCACCCGTCTGGATGAAGGTACCGCTCTCCCACAGTAATCCAAGGGCCCCCTGATCCGCCCCCACAAACCCCGCACACAGCCTGGGCGGGGGGCCGTTTTCTGCAGGTGCCTCACACTTTTCCACCTGCTCCATGTCTGCCCTCTTTACCATCTCAGCTTACACTCACCTACTCACCTACACTCACCCAGGAAGTTATTTCCTACTCTTTCTGATGAAGAGCTCTTCCTCCTATGAACTCCCCACAGCCTTGGGGGCCAGCGCTTTACTCCACCAGCAATCGCAGCGTTTTATTTTTTCTTCTTTATTTTTTTGTTCCCCCACCCCCAACCCGGCAACCGAAACACAGGTAAAGTCCCAGAAGAGGAAGCCTGTCTTGCTAATCTTTTTATTACCTAAACAAACAAACAGACCCAAAAAATGGGGTCTAATGCTTCTCCAGAAGAATGCCTATTCATTAACATTTGTTAATGAGAAGGTAGTCCACAGAGACACCTGCGGAGACAAGGGTCTTTTAATAGCACTTAATCCTCCCCTAAGACACTCACAGACCATTAGCATATTAGCACCTTTGAGAAGTACTACACCCAAGAGAACTGATTAATTTGTACAACTTAACTTTCACCAAGCTTGATGAAAACATCCTTCTATTCTCCACACAGCCTCTAGGAATATCCACTAAAACAGAAAAAAGCTGATGATCTGTCCTCCTTCAATCTTTCCCTTGATAATGCTAAGGCCACAATAAACTTGCCGAATTTTTTTTGTTTCCCAAGTCCTTTACATCTTAGAAAATGAAAGATAACGAGACACACCATACAGATTTAATCATTTATAAGAGTTACCTTAACATTTGGGGCTTTAAATATTTTAACAAATAAACCAACAAACAGGAAAGGCAAGCTCTTCTGAAAAGCAGAAAGCCAGCAAGGAAATGTAACTGATTCAGGTAAGAATCATCTACACACACTAATACTAACGGGTGAATGTTTGTCTGGGAATGGGATATCCCCCAGCATCAAGTCACTTCTCTTACCAACTTTTGATACAGAAAAAAAAAAAAAGAGAGAATCTTTAAGTGGAGAAATCTGGTAGACATCACACCTTAACCAAGCTGTTAAAATCAAATTACCACCACCAATGATGGAGAACTGACATCAGGTGCCTTTTGAGATGAAGCACTGAGAAAACCACGGAATTACTTACATAGCATCTCTGCACACACACCAAGAGGGAGGGAGGGAGAAAGGAGCATAACCTGAATTAAATCACGAGGAAACAGATAAAACCAAGCTGACTCTTCAAAACTACCAACATCATGAAAGATAAAGGCTGAGAAATTGTTCCAAACTAAAGAGACATGACAACTAAATGCAATGGCAGGAGCCTCGATTGGCAAGATAGTTGCTATAAAGGACATTATTGGACAATCGCTGAAATCTGGGAATGAGCTACATATTACATAGCTGATTTGTATCAATGTTACACTTTCTGAATTTGAGTGATTATGAGAGCCTGGCCTTGCTCTTAGGAGATACAGGCTAATGGTCAGGTCTACAACTTCTTAAAAAGGTGCAACAAAGAAATTAAGATTAAGAATAACCTATACATTACACTGTGTGTCTGTAATTATAATCGTATAGAGAAAACAAACAGCAAACTGCCAAAATGTTAACAATGTTGAATGGAGGTGAAGAGTTTGGGGAATTAACTATAACACCTGTGCAACCTTTGTGTAACTCGGAAAATTCTCAAAGTAACAATTTAATTAGAAAACAAATCATTTCATTATTTTACCGCAAATTACAATACGTTTTATGGCCTTATTCAGCTTGGCCAGAAAATCACAATTCATCTCAGCAACTATATACTGAAGGCCTACTGCGTGCTGGGCTCTCTGCTATGGGTAAAGAATAAAAATGTTCCAGATATATATCCTCAAGCAACAGGTATGTCAAGTTTCAATGTGTGACAATATGCTTATCAGAAATCCTTTCTTCAAATATATTAAAAGTTTACTACATTCTTAGAAATGATTTTTACTAGCAAATAAGTATAAATTTGTCCTAGAGCATATTTAATTTCACAACTGAATTTAAGCAGGAATAATGTGCTAAAGTTTACTCTATGAATATTTCAAAAAACATTTCCCTAAAGTATATATGCACATAAAAGAGGAAGGGGCGTGTTTATCTACTTTCAAATTAGGTACCAAGATCACGTTTTCTATACAGCATTCTACTGGTCAGAGATGCAGCACATCAGAGCGTTTGCAGGTGTGGACTCCCATACATTATAGATGTGGTGTTTGTTTCTCCAGTGTGCAAACATTTTCCTTGCAGTCCTATTAACCCAATTGCTTTGGTTAGTAATCCTTTTTTCTGTACATAATCCAAACATAAAACTTGAGCTAATCCAGGTCCAAATAATCACCAGTCCCCATAAATGAGGTACTTGAATTTATCTAAAGTCTTGACGTTTTATTTCTACCAAAAACTAATTTGATAGATTTAAATGTGAAAATAATTTCTATCAAATCTGACTTTGAATACAACTTCAAAGCAGTATATAAATTTAAATATAAATTCAGCAATAAGATTTTGGACTGCCCACTTCAGTAATCAGGTAGTGCCAGGATCAGACATGTCAGATCACGCCAATGTTCTTGCCCACTTTTGCTCCAATGACTGGCTCCCTTATATACGAGTGTTTTAAAACACAAAGAAAAAGGGTATATTGTGCTTCCAACATTCCCATGGCAGGCACTACCTGGACAAAAATGATTTTACCCACCAAATACTTGGAACATGCTATGACCTTCACATCGCCCAGAACCTCTAGGAGGTTAGATAACTAAATAAGGGACAAATTAAGGGAGGTCAAAACTGGAAGGCAGGAAGAGTACAGTAATAAAGAGTAATAAAGTAATAAAGACTGTGCCGGCCAGGTCTAGATGTAACCCAACACTTGCAAGGGAGGTGACTGAGCCAATTACTTAACTGTTCAGGTAAGCCTCATCAGGTGCCACTTCTGTAAATTTGTGGGGCTACACACCTCACCGGGGAATAGTGTCAGCAAGATTATAGCACAACACCCAATACACAGTATGACAATACGTGGTAATTTTTTTTTTTTTTTTTGCAGTATGCAGGCCTCTCACTGCGGCGGCCTCTCCCATTGCGGAGCACAGGCTCCGGACGCGCAGGCTCAGCGGCCATGGCTCACGGGCCCAGCCACTCCGCGGCATGTAGGACCCTCCCGGACCGGGGCACGAACCCGTGTCCGCTGCATCGGCAGGCAAACTCTTAACTACTGTGCCACCAGGGAAGCCCAACACGTGGTAATTTTAAAAATGAACAAAATCCAGAAATTTCTCCCACTTCCCTTCTGCAGCAAGTTAAAGAACTATGTGAGAGGATATCTGAGGAAAAAACTTTAAAACCTACAAGGTCTGAATAGTATTCTACCCTCTGCCACCAAGCCGTGTGTGCAAGACCTTGGGCCCAAACTTTCTCATGCTTAAAATGAGAAGGATGAATATATAGTCTGTCCTCTAGCTCTTGATTTCTGTAATTCTGGAATCATTGGCTCACGACAGGCATAGCACAATTCAAATTTTTAAAGTTTATGTGATTCTCTGGATTATACACAAACCAATTTAAAATATAAAATTCAACCTTTGTTTACCAATATTCTTTTGTTACCATTAAGGCTGACCCCAAATGGTGAAACGTGCTTATCAGCATGATAAAAAACAAGCAATATGTTGCTTCTTTTAATCTGGTGATCAATATTAAGATGAAAGTGAATTTAGTGATTATACAGGTGGGCTTTGTTACAGTAGAACCAGCAAGGAAAATGTCTCAAGAATTTAATCACTTAAACTTTCATAAACTCCCATACCTCACCATAATCTCAGACGTTCTTCTGTTCGCGGATTACAACATCACATTGCAGGTATGCCTTGTGAGATATTTAGAGTTAAAATAAATGACACTGGGATGTCTTTAAAGTACTCTAGCTGCCTCCTCCCAACCCCTACCCACAAAAGTTCAGATGTTAAAGGAGAGTAAGTAAAAGGTGGGTATAGGATGGCTCATTTGCTTTTGTGTATTTTCGAAATTTCCCATTTAAAAAGTGAACAGGGCTTCCCTGGTGGCACAGTGGTTGAGAGTCCGCCTGCTGATGCAGGGAACACGGGTTCGTGCCCCGGTCCAGGAAGATCCCACATGCCGCGGAGCGGCTGGGCCCGTGAGTCATGGCCGCTGAGCCTGCGCATCCGGAGCCTGTGCTCTGCAACGGGGGAGACAACAGTGAGAGGCCCGCGTACCGCAAAAAAAAAAAAAAAGTGAACAGTATTTACCTTAAAAAATCAATGTAGTGCATAATATTAAAAAACTAAAAAAGAAAAATATCATGAATGCAGAAAAGCATTTGACAAAATCCAACATTCATTCCTAATTTCAAAAAAGGTCTCAGGAAAACCCAGGGGGCTTTTCTCAACCTGATAAAGGGCATCTGTGAAAAAATAATAAATTGAACAGTGAAATTCAAACTTCCACGCTTCAAAATACACTGTTAGGACAATGAAAAGAAAGTCAAGGGATGGAAAATAATATTTGCAAATCCCATATCTGAGAAAGGACCTGAATTCGGAAAATACAAAGAACTCTCAGAACATAGTAAGAAAACAACCCAATAAAAAAAGATTTGGACACTTCACCAAAGAAGATATATAGATGCTAAATGAGCACATAAAAAGCTGAGCATTATCAGACTTTAAGGGAATGCAAATTCAAACTGCAAAGAAAAACACACTTAAGAGACTAAAGTGCCCGGCAAGGGTGTGGGTCACCTTGGACTCACACACGCTGGTCGGGGCGGGAAGCCGTACAGCCACTTTGGAAAACAGTCTGGCAGGTTATCTACCAGAGAGAAGGGAATGTTACATCCACACAGATACTTGCACCTGAGAGAGCCGTGACGGCGAAGAACTGAAAGCAGTCCAAAAGCCTAGCAACATCTTAAAGACAGAACACCTGAGAGAAGTGATGCAAACTTGCTCAAGATGATACAGTGAATAAATGGCCTGAACCTGGCTCTAAGTTTATGAAGCCCAGCGCTCTTCCCCCTTCACTGAACTATACCGGGACATATTCCAGAAGCGCAGCACGATCAACGCTCAAATACTAACCAAACTGGTACCAATTAGGCCAGAAAAGGAGTCTGCTCCTAGGTCTGGGGAGAAAGGGAGCTAAGAAGACTGACTTGTAAGGAGAGAGTTGGGGACGGGCGTGGGGAGGTGGCCCTCGGGGGACCTGCAAGCTGGGAGACTGTGCAAAAGTCCCCTCCTACAAGTTGTAGGGAGCACTGGCCTCTTCACCACCTTCACCAAAGTTGCAGAGGTGTGTCACCCGCTCTTCTTCCCAAAACATTAAATCAGGTTTACTTTCAGATCCAAGTTAAAAGCAAAACAACACCCCAATTCAAGCGCAGAAACTGCCCACCCTCTCATGTAGCTGATGGCAAAAATTGTCATCAAGACGGAACAATGAAAAATTCCATAACATAAGGCAAACACAGGGGTGAAGTAACAGTAGTTTAATAAACAAATATAAAATCTTTGTTTTGATGAGAGGAGGAAATGAGGCCAAAGGACCAGAAATATATAAACCAGTGATCAACACGTGGCAGACTAAGAACTCCACCCAGCAAGGGCTTGTTCTCTCTCACAGGTAGAAGAATAAAAACCTATGCATTTAGGTGTTGGATCCCCCACGCCCCGGTCCTGCAGCTACAAGCCCAAGCGGCTGACACGCATGGTTACAGAGAACAAAGAGTACTCTCCCATTTTTTTCTTTTTTTAAGAAATTCTGTATGGGGAATTATGACCCAAGGCATCATTAACTGATTCTATATGCATGTGGGTACCACTAAAACCATTTTTAAGCACCTTTTCTAAGACACCAACCATATTATCTCTAAACAAAGACTTCTCCTGTCCAGTCTTGCTGGTAGCAATCAAAACATGCTACAAGTCTCATGACTTGCTCTCCCAAATCCCTATTTAACAACACTTCTAAATATTATGATTTTCAAGGGCACCTTCCTCAGGTTTTCGACCGACTCCCTGGCCACCACAGGACACAGCCCCAACCTTTCACTCCTCGCTTCCCCAGGTGGCGAGACTCTAAGAAGCTTATCAAACCCAGTTTTCAGAAACAGTCGAGGGCCCAGAGGCTCTGGACGGAGTTTAGTCTAGGTAGTTACACCCCATTAGTTCTGGATCCATTGTTAATTCACTGTTTCAAACCTGAAAAACAGTATCACGTAAGAGGACTCCAAAACTTTAACAGGAAAAATTCTGTGCTGTGTCATATTCCAGAACACAGCTCCAAAAGCCCTTCCACAGCATGCTAGTCACAGCTGAGAGAGGTTAACATAAAGACTTACACCTGAGCCTCATTTGAATCCCCTCCCTCTAGGTTAAATTAAACCTCAGGCAGCATGCTAGATTCATCTTCAAGGGTATTTATTCTAAGCACAGGTTCAAACAAATCGCCTACGCAAGCTGGGGCAGCTCGATGGTGTAAATTGGGCAATCTAAGAAAAAAGTGTTTAAAATACAATATTTAGAATCAGGAGGCCTGGCTTAAAATTCTGGTTGGTACTTAGGAATTTTGTCCCCTGAGAGAATGATTTAGTCCCTCTGCATATCAGCTGACTTATTTATTAGTATCGGCACACCAGAGCCTACACGTCCCACGGCTACTGGGAAGAACCACCCGCATACAAAAGCTACTGCAAACCACTAAGCATTACATCATCTTTCTTTTAAAATAATCTTCTTCAACATATTACTGACAGAAATTTAAATTTTAATCTAACTCCTGTAAAATTATTTTTACAAACGTTAACTCACCAAATCCTACTGTATCTTAAGTCCCATCTCACCTATCCTAGAAATCTAGCAACTTCAATGTACATCAAAATTGCATCTGTGAAGAACCGACAGTAGAAATTTAAAACTCTTTCTCTGAAAGTCTATCCAGAATTCTGCACTGACTTCCATCATTCCAGGCACAGGAAGGGTTCACACAAGTCGGAAGTTGCTCTGCTTTCACTCTGAAATTCAAAGTGTGTTTCATTGGACAGTATTGGAAGTATCCCTTTTAACCAAAAACAAACTTAGTTTTTCAATGCATCATTCTCCTAAACTTAATTTTTTTCTAAACTTAATTTTAATAGTACCTTACGATGATGATATTTACTTATCTTTATGACCTTTTGAGATGTACATACAAGGCGCCATTTTTCACACATTAGGATTTTGTTTCTTTTTCTCCAAGGGTTACCAGTCAAGTCCATCTCTGACCAACCCTTTTCCAGTTCTACCCACTTTTCTACTGATTCTACACAGAGACTTGGGGTCTTAAAATGAAACAGATCAAATTAACGACCTGAGAGCCTCATCTCAGGGTCTGGCAATGCCCCCCCTTTCAAGATCTGGACCCCACCCAGGGCCTCCCCCCGGCGCCCCAGCTTCTCATCACTTGTGGAATAGTATTTACTCTCTCTTCCGTCTTAGTCTAGGTTCTGCATTTAGGAAAGGTGACCAAGAATATAGAGCTGGAGCAAAGAACAACGTCTTCCCCTCTCAAAGGCTGACTCAGCCCTGGCCTGGCTGGAAGGGGCAGGTCTGGAGGCGGCCTCCACCAGCGCTGCCCAAGACAGAAGACCGGGCTCAGGAGACACAGCCCAGTTGTGCGGGCAGCCCAAGCCCGTCTCTAACGTCTCTGGTCCTCTCTCTTTTCCAGGATGTGCAGAGCCTCTCCATTCCCTGCCCGTCCATCTCGCCCTGGACCAAGGTCCCACCGCCAGGTTCCCCTCTCACCCTTCCTCCCTTCAAAACAGATGCCGAGTGGTCCTTCAGCTGGCCATATGTTCCAAGATCCCTTGTTCCTGAATATTCTGGGTAAAGGTTATCACCTGTAGAAACTATAGCAACTAAGAAAATAAGCAATTATTCTAACAACGACTTCAACCAAATTATAAATATGTAAATAAACTGTGCCTTCAAAGGTCGAAGATTTTATCCTAAATTAAAACACACTGGACAATACTGTAAATCAACTATACTTCAGTTAAAAAAAAAACCCACACTGGGAATGAACTGGACCTTAAAAAAAGTTAACTGCAAGCATTAGCAGCAACTGTAAATATGTAAATTCTGTGGTGTAATGGTCGACATCAGTATTCCCTTCCCTCAACTTTCCTTCCAGCTTCCCTCACTCTTTACTCATAACAACAACACATAATAGTCACTATTTCCCTGCTACTATTCTAAGTGCTTTACATGCATTAACTTATGTAAGGCTCTGAACAACTCTATGAGGCAGGTAATATTAATTACAGCTGTTTACAAATGACAACACAGACACAGAAAAGTTCAATTGAGCTGCAGGAGTCCATCCAAAGTGACAACGCCAAGAACGGAACAAAGCAGTTCAGCTCCTGAGTCCTGTCTATTAACAACTGTGCTAGGATGCTTCTGACACCTTCATTGTCACACTTAAATTAAAACTGCTTGTAAACCACTAGAGGGCACGGATTGTGACCATCCTTCACACTGCTCTATCCTCAGTACCCAGCAGAAGTCTGGAGGGTCCTGAGAAATCACTGTTGAGTTCTGCACAGGTAGGCTGCCCCTTCTAGACTGTGCCCCTTAAGGGTGAAGGGCCAAAGTACAGCTCATCCTTTAAGCTTTAAGTGTGCAATGGCACCTAAGTGACAATAAATGAATGACGGTCCGCAACACCTGCTGAAGGAAAGCGTCTTCTATCTGCAAAGCCTTGAACCTAAATACAAGCCTGAGAAGCCCCCGTCTGGAGACAGTCACCTCTCCAAACCTCTCCCATTCTAACTTTGCAGAAAATCAAGCGCTGCCTTAACTAACATTTCAAACTTACCCGTAGGCAGCCCAGAGTCCTACGGTACAACGTTAGGGAAATCCAAGTGCTGTCCTTCACTACATGTGCACTGCTGCCTTAACAGAGAGTTTTACTGAAAAACATAAACCCAGACTTCGGAAAAGATAAGTTTACATATGGTTAATTCACTTTCGAAATACTTCTTTTTAGAGACTCCTAAAGAGTAAATTCCCCTCACTTCACTCAAAACCCCCAGTAATTTAAAAATTAAGCTTCATGTGGGCACGAGAAACCACATTAGACATGCTAAGGATTAACTCCACGGCATTTACAAGAGCAATTTCAAAGCGAAGCTACCTCGGAATTCCCGACTTGGATGATATTAGGGTGAGTCTCAGCACCGGGCGGGCTCTCCCCTAAGCCCCACACACGTCCCTCCCGGGTCACCACTTCAACTCGAAGGCAATTTCCAAATTATCTTCCGACCTCGGAAGAGCACATACGAGAGAGACACTTCCTTTCTGACACTCCTCCAGGAACAATGTCAAACTTTCTGCTTTTCTTGAAGCAAAAGACCAAGCCCTGAAAACTTCACTGTCGCCGGGAAAGCCGAGATGTGAAGATGCAGGAAGGCCCGGCTGAGTCGCCAACATTTGCGCCGAAGAAAGACAGTCGGTGAAGCCGGACCATCCCGCCCAGGCCGCCCCTTCTGCCTCCGCGGCCACGGACCCCGGATCCCGGACCCCGGGACGGCGCGGCACTGGGGCGGCCTCGGGAAGGCTCCGTGCGGCGGGCGGCGCCCCGACCCGCCCGCGGCCCCCGTCCCC
>NW_020175053.1:3527037-3535123 GCF_003031525.2 Neophocaena asiaeorientalis asiaeorientalis
CCGCGGGGACGGCCGGGCTTCCCCGCTGGTCCCCCGCGTCCCGGCGCCGGGCTCAGGTCCGCTCCGCCGCCCGCGCGGTGGGCTTGCGACCCGGGTGTAGGAGGACGGGCGACCCTCGCCCCCGGGATTGTCGGGATTAATGAAGAATGGCCGGAACCGAGCACCGCGTACTGGGCATCCCGCAGGTGCTGCGGGAACGGCGCCTAGCATTAGCTTTTTGTCTTTAAATAATTTTGGTAGCCCTTGAGGTGCTCAGCTGAAATGTGTAGCACAGACTCTATTATTCCACACGTGTTAAGTGATGAACGCAAGCTCCCAGTGCAGAGTGGGGGCCCAACCCAGGATTTCTGACCCACTTCCCACTGTCCTGTGTCCAGGAGTGCAGCCCACCTCCCCGTCTCCCCAAAGCCTCCAAGATGGTGATGCCCTCAAGGGAGACAACACAGGGACTTGTGTAAGTGATGCCACGTTGGGCTCTGGGGGAGGAGACGAAATTCTGAATAGTCTGCACGGTGGTCTTAATCAAGGACATCATATTACATCAGAGCCTCTGAAATTCATAATTCTGGGTAATAAAATGGGTCCCACGTAGCTATTCCAAAAACTTCCCTCTCAGATGTTACAGGATGGAACGCATATTGCATAGTATGTATTAGGTTTCTGAGAGTAATAAAAACTGGAATAGCATCTCTAACTCTAGGTGTGTGTCTAATTTTCTCAAACATAGAATAATTAAAACTAAAAGCCAAACGGGCACAATCTAGTTTCACACCCTTATGTGAATTCAGCTGATACTCTCAAAATGACAAGGAGTTATAAATTCACAAACTATCAATTGACTCAATCCGTGAGAATTTTGCCTTGCTGACACCCACCATTTTAGCAATTCTGGGTAGGAGGAGGAGGACAGAGCATTTGGCTCTTTACACTAACTGGTGGTCTCCCTGCAGCAACACAAAATCGACAGAGCGCCAACTAGGCTTCAGCCCCTGGACACACAAAGGTGAAGAGAATGATCTGGACCATCTACCCAGTAAAGTCAGACTTAACAATTCTCAGTGATGGTGATAAAACAGAGGTTATGCACCAAATGCTAGCCTGGGATACAGATCAACTAACTCTGCCTTGGGTAGCGAGGCTGCACAGTGAGTTTTATCTCACGTTCTCTGGGAAGGCAGCCAAGGAGGAGGGGCTGGGTAGTTTTGTCCATATTGTTCAGGAGCTGTGCATTTGGTTATCGTCTTACCTGCATCCCATGTTACAGCAGGTCCCTTGAGGCAGCTCGGTTTTTAGACATTTCAGTGAGGATGTTCTTATTCACGGTTTGGCACAAGCATGTTTTTTACATTTGATGTTTTCTCCCACTCTCTAGTCCTTTCTCAAACATACAATAAAAAAATTTTTACACCAGTATTCACTCTATAAAAGGCACTGTTTCCTCCTCATAGAAAATGGTATTTAAAGAACAGCCATTATTATTCTATGCCCTTACCCCAACTGTACTTACAGTGTCACGCCTGTGGATGCTGGAAGCTGTGTGTCTAGTGGTCAGAGCACAACCCAGAGTCTGCTCTGCCCCTGAAATCTGCAAAATAGAAGGAATGTCACAAGTCACTTTTAAAAAGTATTATCCGACTATGGCTATTAAGGCCTGGATTTTTCAGAATAAGTCCTCTTCCAAATGATAGTGAAAACTTTTATGAGTAGCCACGGAGCCTTGGACATTGATAAATTTGACTCTTGAAACACAAACATAATAAGTATCATGGGGAAAAAACTGCTAATAAACAAAAAACCCACCTGACATTGCTTGCTGCTGTGTCATTTATTAATTTTTGTATTGGTAATTGAACCGTTTACTTTTTCTTTAGGACGATCCTAAAGCTGAAAGTATATAAAAGGCAGATCTTTTAATTATTGTTTTGAATAATAAAAAATGAATGAATCTGAAAATGGAGACATACAATAAAAATGTTTTTTAAAGAAATTTTTAACCTTTGTTTTCATTCATCTCTGGGGTTTTTTTTTTTTAGCCAGGTTGATGTCCCCCACAAACTGCCACTCTCCAGTAAAAAGAACAAATACTTTTTTTTTTTATTAATTGCCAATCTCTTACCCAAAGCCTCCTATACATGTTTTCATAAATTGTATAAAGGTAAATATTTAAAATTTTAATCTTTCCTTTCTATGCTTCTTTTAAGCCTCCTTTAAAGCTCCATGTCAAGATGACATTCCAAATTGTGAAATCTTAACTTTTACTAGAGCTTTCATAGTTTGGCTTTCTTTTTCAAAGACATTGGATCTCTTTTTATTCACATTGGCTAAAGATACATTTTCTCACACCACCTTAGGAAAAGAATAAAGACTAGAGGGAGAAAATAGCTACAGAACTGAACCCTGTCCAGAGTTCTCTCTACTCAGGCTCTCCTTTCTCCATTTACAGGAGTTGAAGGCTGCCCACAGATGCGACAGAACTTCAACTCTGTCCGTGATCAGCCAGACCGCCAGTTTCTTAGCATAGGCTTGTTCTGAGCAAAACAGTGCAACCTAGAACCACCACTGTAAACAGAGTATAAAGGAAAGTAAACCCTCTGTTTCTTATCCACCATGTTAAGGACTCCAGTGCTTTTCACAGCGCTCCAGATCAGTAGAACCAAAAGGATTCTGCATTGAGGAATCTTGCGGTTATTCCAGCTGAGGTACGGCACCCATCCAATTTGTTCCACACATTTTAAATTTATTAGGAAAACTAAGAAGTGAAAATAGCATTACTGAATTAAAATGGCAGTGTTGGTTTCCTTTATGCCTTTCTCTCCAAATGCACAAAGCCTCAGTGGCAATCATGTTCAAAGCAAGGTGGAAGAGCCTGCCCCGATGTCTGGCAGAGTACGTGCTTGAGGAAACGTTTATTATTCTGAATCTGAATGGATGAGTCAAGTTGAACCAGGAAAAAACCATAAGCAAACCACATACTCAAACCCAGATAAGCTCAGTGATTAAACTATGCCTTGATTCTAAAGTCTTTTCATACTACCTCTGCCCTCTGGTTCTATGATTCAGAACAAAAGTTTCTACTCCAATTTCACTTCTGTGTAACTAACTCCTTGTAACAAAATTCCTTCTGTTCCTGGTCCTTGATTCCTTCATTTGGTTTTAAAAAATAAATTAAATATATATATTTATTTATAAAATATGCACATATATAGGCACCGTGACACAACACAATTCATACAAAAGATAACTACTCCATTTTTTAACTTTTTATTTTGAAATAATTACAGATTCACAGGAAATTGCAAAAAATGTACTGGGAGGTCCTGTGTACCCTTCAGCCAGCTTCCCCCAATGGTAATATTGTACATTTTGCAATATTTTTGAGATGTATGTACTAGGCATTATGTTAGGTGCTTTCGTGTACTTTCAGATTTAACGCAAACAGCTCTGTGAAGTAGGTATTGATATTTACGTTTTTCAAATAAAGGAAACCAAAGCTCAAAGAGGTTAAAATTTTGACAAAAGTCAGATGACAAATAGGGGGGCTGGGATTCAAACGCTGGAATCCTGATTCTAAATGATGCTAATAGGATTTGTATATCATTATGCTCATGACTTTTCCATCAAAATTGTCCCTCAGCCAATTTCTCTGGCATTAGGAAAGCCTCAGTCCTTTCACATGTACGGTCTTGGTATCATCTTTTTTTTTTTTTTACTTCCATTAACACATCAGGCCCTTCTTTCTTTTATTATTTAATTTTTATTTTCTTTATTTTTTTTGGCTGCATCGGGTCTTAGTTGCAGCACACGGGGTCTTAGTTGCGGCATGCGGGATCTTTCTTTGCAGTGTAGGCTCTTCGTTGTGTGCAGGCTTCTCTCTAGTTGCGGCGTGCGGGTTTTCTCTTTAGTTGTGTCACGCGGGCTCCAGGGCATGTGGGCTCTGCAGTTTGCGACACGCGGGCTCTCTCATTGAGCCCATTAGCAGTCACCCACCACTACCACCCCCACACACTGCTAGCCCCTGGCAACCACTAATCTGTTTCCTGTCTGTACCAATTTGCCTGCTCTGGACCTTCTATATAAACAGATTGATACAGCATGTGGACTGGCTTCTTTCACTTAGCATCATGGTTTCAAATTTCACCTATATCGTAGCATGGATCAGTATGTCATTCCTTTTTATTGATGAATAATATTTCTTTGTATAGATATACACCATGTTATTTATCCACTCATCAGTTGATGGATATTTGGGTTGTTTCCACTTTTTAGTTATTATGAATAATGCAACTATAAACATTCACATGCAAGTTTTTATGTAAATGTATGCTTTCAATTCTCTTGGGTATATACCTAGATTGGAATTGCTGGATCATATGGTAACTTTAATATTTTGAGGAATTGCCAACTATTGTCCAAAGCAGCCACACCATTTCATATTCCTGTCAGTAATGCATGAGAGACCCAGTTTTTCCATATCCCCTACATCAAATGTGGCTCTTCCAAAGTAAAGCTGTCTTTATTCACAAATGATGTGATTGTATATGTTGAAAATACAAGAATCTGCAAATAAACTTAAAATTAAGAAGTAAATTTAGCAAAGTCACTGCACACAAGGTCAATTCTATAATTATAAGTCAGCACCCAATAGTTATACACAAAAATTTAAAATTTGATGCCCTTTGCAATAGCATTTAAAAAAGTAAAATCCTGGGCTTCCCTGGTGGCGCAGTGGTTGAGGATCTGCCTGCCAATGCAGGGGACACGGGTTCGAGCCCTGGTCTGGGAAGATTCCACATGCTGCGGAGCAACTAGGCCCGTGAGCCACAACTACTGAGCCTGCGCATCTGGAGCCTGTGCTCCGCAACGAGAGGCCTCGATAGTGAGAGGCCCGCACGCCGCAATGAAGAGTGGCCCCCGCTTGCCGCAGCTAGAGAAAGCCCTCGCACAGAAACAAAGACCCAACACAGTCAAAAATAAATTAATTAATTAAAAAAAAAAAGTCAAATCCTAAATGGGGGGAAAGGATAAAATTAGGAGTTTGGGGTTAACATAGACACACTATTATAAGTAAAATAGATAATCAACAAGGACCTACTGTGTAGCACAGGGAACTATATTCAAAATCTTATAATAATCTAAAATGGAAAAGAATCTGAAAAAGAATATATGTATAACTGAATCACTTTTCTGTACACCTGAAACTAATACAACATTGTAAATCAACTATACTTCGATTTAAAAAAAGTCAAATTCTACAAACAAATCTAGAGAAAGATATGCAGGACCATTATATAGAAAACAAGAGAAATTACTGAGACAAATTAACCTATTAAATTCTTAAAAAATATATATAAGGCTACAGCAAGGCCACAGATTAGAAAATTCAATTTTGTAAAGATGTCAATTGTCTTCCAAATTGGTTCACAGATTCAATTCATTCCCAATCAAAATCTGAGCAATTTTTTGTTGTGTGTGGATAGTGACAATCTGATTCTAAATGTCTGTGTGGAAATGCAAAGGGCCAAGGCAAAAATGCAAAGGGCCAAGGCAAAAAAAAAAAAAATACAAAGGGCCATTCTAAAAAAAAAAAAAAATTAGAAATGCTATTACTAATTTTGAAGAACAACAATATGGGAAGAACTTCCTCTATTGGATATCCATGCTTACATCCAAACTACAATACTTAAGAGAGTGTGGTATTGGAATGAACATAAACAAACAGACTGATAACACAAAATGAAGAGTCCAGAAGCAGACCCACACACATGTGGATGCCTGATTTATGATAACAGTGGTAACACAGAGTAGCAAGAGACAGACAAAAGCAGTGCAGCAGAGCTGGGAGCTGGATCAACTGGGGTGTCAGATGAGGACAAAAAATGAAACTCGATGCCTACCTCACTCCAAATACAAAAATCAATTCCAGAGGAGCTGAGACACAAATATGAAATGTAAAGCAATAAAGCTTCAAAGGAGAGGAAAGGTGGGGGGGGAGGGATAAATTAGGAGGTTGGGATTAACATATACACATATATATAAAAGAGATAATAAACAAGGACAAACTATATAGCACAGGGAACTCTACTCAATATTCTGTAATAACCTAAATGGGAAAAGAATCTGATAAAGAATAGATATGTGTATATGTATAACTAAATCACTTTGCTGTACACCTGAAACTAACACAACATTGTAAATCAACTATACTCCAATTAAAATAAAAAGGTTCAAAAGATAACACAGGAGAATATCTTCCTGGCCTTGGGATAGGGAATTATTTCAAACACAATAACACTGCCCATGCAGGAAAAAGATAAGTTGGACCATATTAGAAGTTCTGTTACCCAAAGACACTATTAAGAGAGCACAAGCTATCAAGTGGCAGATAACTGCAACACACATAACTGAAAAGAGTGTATCTTCAGAATAGTCACAAAACCACAGGTCATTAAGAAAAGGACAGACAATCCAATAGGAACCCAGGCAATATATGCAAACAGGCAGCTCATAAAAGGGTATATCCACATGGCAAGTAAACACATGAAAAGGTGCTCAATCTCACTTCTCATCAGGGAAATGTAAGTTAAAACAATGATGAGATACCATAAAACACCCATCAGAATAAAAATAACTTAAAAGGTAATATCAAGTACTGTTGAGGATGTGGAGTCTTATATTCCTATTGACGCTGTAACAAATTACTAAAAATTTAGTGGCTTCAGGCAACTCGAATTTATTACCTCAGAGTTCAGTGGGTCAGAAGCCTGACACAGTTTCACTGGGCTTATGGAGGTGTCAGAAACTGCACTACTTTCTGGAGGGTCTGGAAGAGAATCCATTTCTGTGCCTTTTTTGCTTCTAGAGACCCTCATGGTCCTGGGCTCCTGGCCTCCTTTCATTTTCAAGCCCGGCAAAATTGCATCTCTGTGTCCACCCTTCCATGGTCACATTTGCCTCTGACCCGCTTCCTTTCTGTTCCACATTTAAGAACCTGTGATGACACGGGCCCACCTGTGTCATCCAGCATGATCTCTCTCCATCAAGATCCGTAACTTAATCACAGCTGCAAAGTCCTTTTGCCACATAAGGTAACATATTCACAGGTTCCAGGAACAAGGACATGGACATCATTTTGGGCAGGGAGAGGGGTGTGGGCATTATTCTTCCTTCCACATACAGCAACACAACTTTTATACAATGCTCTTCGGAATGGAAATTGGTACAACCACTTTAGAAAATATTTGGCAATATTTACTAAAGTCAAACACATGCAGAACCTATGACCCAGCAATTCCATTCCAAGGGACATGTACATTCACCGCTATTTGTAACAAGCCCACAAACTAGAAAAAATCCAAGTGCCCATCAACATTAGAATGGGTAAATAAAACTGCTATATTCGTGCTATGGAATGCCATATAGCAATGGAGATCAATGAACCACGGCCACACGCTATAAAATGAATGCCTCTCACAGACGTACTGCTAATTGAAAGAAGCCAGATGCTGCAGAATACATTCTGTGCGATCCCACCTATTCAAAAGTTTTAAATGGGCAAAACTAACCTTTGGTGTTAGAAGTCAGTTTAAAGGCTGCCTTTGGGGGCAGGGCTAATGACTGGAAGAGGGCCTGAGCAGCACTTGAGAGGGTATTGGGAATATTCCATTTCTTAGCCTGAGTGGAGGCTGCCTATGAGTGAACGCTCTGTGATAATTTTTCATGCTATGTCTTATGATTTAGGCCACTTTTTTCTGCATGCATGTTTTACTTTGACTTTTAAAAGTTTACCAAGCACGCAAATAATGTGAATGCACTGAACACTACAGAACTGTACACTTTAAAATGGTTAAGATGGTAAATTTAATATTGTATGTCTTCCACACACACACGATTTTTAAAAATGTATTTAAAAAAAAGAATTTGCCTCTTCCTGAAAAATCTGGGGGACAAAATCTAACCCAGCACCAGCACCTAAGAACTTTAAACACTCTGATATCATATGAGTGATATCATATGAGTGATATCATTTTATCCATATCATCTTTAGGGAGAAATAAATGAAGAGAAGTAGGAGGAGAAGGAGCGGGAG
>NW_020175053.1:3535196-3541853 GCF_003031525.2 Neophocaena asiaeorientalis asiaeorientalis
GGGGCGGGGAGGAGGAGGAAAAGCAGAAGAAGAAAAAGGAGGAGGAAGAGGCGGAGGGGCGAGGGACGGGAAACCAGAAGAGGAAAAGGAAGTATTTACCTGACTTAATTTGATTATTTAGTACTACTTTTGTTTTTGAAGCAGGGCTCCCCAGGCAGGTTAGAGGCACCGCGCGCACCCTTGGTTTCTTCCCTCCCCTTCGGGTCCTCAGCCGCCCGCTTAGGATGTTCAGGCCCTCCCTGCCCCCCAAGCCCCTCGGGTGAGAGTCCCCGAGCCTGAAACTGGAGAGAGAAGGAAGTGCTCCCGCCTCCATCCAAAGGCAGGGGCTCCGCGTCCTGGGTCTGTGGATGGGGAGCGCTCGCCACACCCCCTTCCGATGTGGTTTCCAGGTCTGCTAAGTGTAAATTGTAAAATACAAGTGCCTTTCCCGCGGTCTGTTGTGAGGGTCGAAGGAGTGAATACCTGTAAAGCGTCTTCACTTTACAGTGCAGACCGCGGCTGCACGTGGTGAGATGCACAGAGAACCCGCAGGTCACCGTCCGCGCCGCGCACTTGCGCATCCACGTCGCCGCTGTACGGGGCAGCGTGGGTACCTCCAGGTGAGCTCTGATGGCTCCCTATCTTTAGCTGTCACTGCGCCTCAGCAAAGGGAAAGGATGCCCACCCTAACTTAACGCTTCGCCGGATGGACTGGGCGCCCCGTGCTCACGCAGCTTTCACGTCCATCCTTCTGCCGGTTTAGCAATAAATAACGCGTATTTTAGGGAGGTAATGGCATTTGACTCCAGCCTTCGTGCTTTTAACTTCTGCGGGATTTCAGCCAGGCAGTGGGGGTGGGGGAGCCCCCGCCACTCCTACGTCATTTCCGGCATCCCCGAGACTGCGCAGCTCAGTGACCACGTGTACGCCCAGGGCCCCAGCGCATGCAATCAATGTGACAATGTCAATAATAGGAATAACCGTGATATGGATTTGTTATTATCTGAAGATGCCCTTTCAAATATAATTAAGCAGTCTAAATATAACTTGGAGGAAAATCTCCTTATGTGCTTCCTGTTCTGAAATTCTGTCAAAGAGCTACATAAATTTATAACTGCCAGAGTGAATGCTGCAATATAAATACTGTGAAAGCTAGTATTTTATAGAGTGTTTTAGATAGTTAATTTGAGAAAGAACATTATGTACTTTGGAGCCAATAAATTTATATAAAAATTTAATTACGAACATAAGGTAATAGTGATTATATCATGATTCCTAGCTTTTCAGAGTTTTGTTGTACTCATGATCCTATGATTAAACAAAATAATCTGTAAGAACTGCTTTTGATTTTTAAGTTTTTTAAAACCCCCCTTTAAGCCAAGAATCTTTTCCCCCAAAATCCTATTTGAAAGCTCTACACATCTCATGAGTGACATTAAAATCATAATGTTAACTCTGCCATCTCAATTTTACAAGGAGAAAAAAATCCAAAACAACATACAATAAACCCATAATGAACTATCTTTAATCCAAATAGATACACTAAAGTGTATAACTAGTAGGGAAAAAATATTAGAGAACTAGGTATCCCAAATCCATTTTTTTCCTTCTAATAAACTTAAAAATAGATGCCACAAGAATACTTCCAAGAAAACAATTTCTTATAGATTTGAGGCCACAGAAACTACAAATTAAAATAAAAAACTTATCAAATTTTTTGTTATGGTCTGCAGCCATTTTTTTGGTAGTTGAAGATAAGGTATTTTTGAGATTTTCCTGGGTAGTCAGTTCCTTCAAGCAAATAAATTACGGAAAACCATTTTCCCCAATTACATTGTGTTATGCACAAAGATTAGTGCTGTCATTCAGTGTACTGGTGACAACTGAGTCTCATAAATGTGCAGTCGAGTGACTACAGAAGTAGTATAGATGACAACATTGACAAATTTTATTTCTATAATATAATGTCAAACTTTAAAATAGTGGTTACTAAAATATTTAAGGGTAAAATTATCTTAATAATGTTTTATAACATGCCATTTATTTTTGTACTTCAGAAGCTTAATCTGTGATGGTGATTCTGAGCTCCTGCCTCAGCTTTGAGTGAAGCTGGAGTTCTCCCGGCTCCGGTTGAGTGTTGTTTTTAAGATCTGGTCATTTGGCGTTTGGTCATGATATGTATTCAGGGCACTGTTCAAATGTACATAATGAATAAACATGGTGTGTATATGCATATTGATGTGCATGTCACATGATTATCTACAGTTTCTATTTTTCAACACCTCCCAAATCAATGTGGGTTGATAAGAGACATTAGCCTGTGATTATAAGATGAAAATATTTGGTATATATATTAAAAAGCTACAAGAAGTGAGTTTTCTTGAATGACAGTAAAACTTATTTTATATATTTAGTGGGCAACAGACTTCAATAGACATAGAAGATATACGCACGTGAAAAGATGTTCAATATCACTAATAGGGGAATGCAAATCAAAACCACAATGAGAGACCACTTCTCACTCATTAGGATGACTATTATTAGAAAGGAAGGAAGGAAGGAAGTAGCAAGCATTGGCAAGGATATAGAGAAACTGGGACACTCATGCATTGCTGGTGAGAATGTATGATGGTGCAGCTGCTGTGGAAAACAACATGTCAGGTTCTCAAAAACATTGAGCACAGAATCACCATATAATCCAGCAGTTCCACTTCTGAGCACATACCCCAAAGAACTGAAAGCACATACTCAAACAGATATTTGCACACCCATATTCATAGTGGCACTATTCACAAAAGCCAAAAGATAGAAGCAACCCAGGTGTCCAGTGATGGAGGAGTAGGTAAACAAAGTGTGGTCTGTATGTACAATGGACTCTTATTCAGCCTTAAAAAGGAAGGAAATTATGACACATGCCACAACATAGGTAGACCCTGAAGACATTCTGCTAAGTGAAATAAGCCAGTCCCAGAAAAGAAATACTGTATGATTCCACCTATATGAGGTGCCTAGGACAGTCAAATTCATAGGGTTTCAGTCTGGGGAAGATGAAAAAGTTCTGGAGATGGATGGTGCTGGTGGTTGCCCCACAATATGAATGTACTTAATGCCACTGAACCGCGTCCTTAAAAGTGATAAATCTTATCAATAAAAAATTTATGTATTAAAAATGTATATGCAGTATATACATTTATTTGACTACCCTGGGCAGGGTGAGAATCAGGGGATCCTGAAGAGGTAAGGGGGAAAGAACACAGATGCAGGAGCTCTGGCTTTGAGATAAAGCATTTTCCTAGCCCACCATAATGATGCAGTGGAAAGAGATGTTTCTCTGAAAGATCTCAATGCCCCAGCTGGCCCAGCACCAGCCAGTGGACCAGGGCCCAGGGCTGGCACCCAAGCTGAGTCAGATACACTACGTGATCACAGACCAGGAGGACTTGGGGCGGGGGTGCACACCGGGGTCTTCAAGAGGGTCCCAAGGTTAAAAACTGGGCCACGTGCAAATACCAAGGCCAAATGGGCCTTGACTGGATCAAGGGGAGAGGGAACTGGATGGGAAATGGTAGATGAAGTGGTGAGAAGCCCGACCGCCTCTGCTTAGTGGTGGACAGAGCTGCTGCGAGTGGATCCACCTGGGAGAGCACGTAGGCCCCTAACTGAGGTTAGCAGCGACGATGCCTTTAGGGCGCGGTGCTGGGCGGGAGGCTTTATGGACCTCAGCACAGGAAGCAGAGCCTGGGAAGGGCCCAGCCTCCCACACTCTGCTCAAGGCTTCTCTGCCTCCTGGCCTCCCTGCCTCCATCTGCCCAGCTTGAACTTGGAGTTTTCCTCCCTGAATTACCTCTAGACGGAGGACCCTTTGGTTGGTGTCCACAGCTTTCAAGTCACCTCTCAAGGATATTGTATCTCGGGTCTGTGCAGGCCTCTGGACTCGGGCCCTGAAACCCCACAAACCAATCCAGACCAGCCCACCCAGGACCCCACGCCTCCTTCGAGGGCAGAGTTTAGCATCATTCTTTTTAGTCAAATAGCATTAATGCTCACTGGAGATGTGGAAGGATAAATAAACCTTTACCTTTATCTCAATTTATTCTGAGAAGTCCTGGCTGGGCAAAAACAATAACTGGTCAGAGGTCCTAGGTGAAGCGTGCTCCCCAGGCAGCCCCGGCGGCAGCGCTGGGGGGACTCCTCCTCTGTGGATGCAGTCACCTAGTAGCGGGTATGTCATCCTCCGGTGTGAGAAGTATGGGGGTGGGGGAGACGGTGGAGGCGGGAGGAGGGGCTTGGCGGTTGCCTCCACCCTCTGCAGGTGGCGGGTTTATGAGCAAAATGCATCAAAGATGCAGTGACTTAAACAACTACGGCCCATTGGTTGCACCCAGGATCTTGCCTCTAGCTCCCCACCCCCTGTGACCAAGCCCCAGGTCAGCTCACCACGGCCTCTGGAGACCAGCGACCTGCCAACCCGGTCACCTCGGCCTGCAGCTTCCTCCTGAGATTCTGCTGAAACTCAACACAGCTGTACACCAAAGAGCAGCGAGGCAAGGCCTGTGGTTGCTCCCACTTTATGGACAAGGAGACTGAAGCTGAGGGACCACATGTACCTAGTCTTGGAGGCCGGAATTGGCGACACCTCAGGAGAGCACTGCCTGGTTGCGTAGGGGGACCGTGGCATCTTCCTACCTCTCCCAACAAACAAGACCCTGAAAATACCAACCTTCCAGGTTCCCCCCAGATTACAAGCTCAGATGTCCACTGAGAGATGTAACTGCATCAAAAAAGTTCTGCAGGGACTTCACTGATGGTGCAGTGGTTAAGAATCCGCCTGCCAAAAAAAAAAAAAGCACCCCCCTGCCAATGCAGGCGACACGGGTTAGAGCCCTGGTCCAGGAGGATCCCACATGCCACTAAGCCTGTGCGCCACAACTACTGAGCCTGCGCTCTAGAGCCCATGAGCCACAACTACTGAGCCTGTGTGCCACACCTGCTGAGGCTGTGCACCACAACTACTGAAGCCCGTGCACCTAGAGGCTGTGCTCCGCAACAAGAGAAGCCACTGCAATGAGAAGCCAGCGCACCACAACGAAGAGTAGCCCCCGCTCACCGCAACTAGAGAAAGTCCGTGCACAGCAATGAAGACCCAACGCAGCCAAAAATAAATAATAAATTAATTTTTTTAAAAAAAGAATCCGCCTGACATTTCAAGGGACACAGTTTCGATCCCTGGTCCAGGGAGATCCCACATGCCGTGGAGCAACTGAGCCCGTGGGCCACAACTACTGAGCCCACGCACCACAACTACTGAAGCTCACATGCCTAGAGCCCGTGCTCCACAACAAGAGAAGCCACTGCAATGAGAAGCCTGCGCACCGCAACAAAGAGTAGCCCCCGCTCGCCACAACTAGGGAAAGCCTGCGTGCAGCAACAAAGACCCAATGCAGCCAAAAATAAATAAATAAAATAAAATTTAAAAAAACGTTCTGCAGTTTTTTGGGGTCACAGTCACCTGACATTTCTTTCAGGGGAGGGGGTGGGGCTGAGGACTCCAGGCCAGACTCAGATGAGCAAGCAGGACAAGAAAATAAGGCCCTCAAGGCCATTGTGACAGACATGGAGCACCACGTGTCAATTTTATCAGATGTCCAGTGTGGTGAGAGGACACCAGAAACGACACGGACCCAGTGTCCAATCATACCTCCCTACTCACTCTGTCATCCGTGAGCTTCACTTAGCTCAGCTGTATAATGGGAACAGGACTGTCACTAGGGTGGCTGGGACGATTAGATGACCTGATTTAGGGAAAGGTTACCTGCACCTGACACACAGTAAGTGTGTAATAAATGTTAGTTTCCATATTCATTTGCTTCTCTTCTCACCGCCTGCCTGGTAATGGTGTCACTGTGCTTCCCAGGACACAGGGAGTCACAGCCTGGTCAGTAAGACAGCTGTTGGTTGCTATTTCACTTCCTCATTAGCTACTACAGGTCACTACCTGCAAAGGACATTTAATTAATAGGATTGCCCAGGACTTCCCTGGAGGTCCAATGGTTAACACTTCGCCTTCCAATGCAGGGGGTGCGGGTTTGATCCCTGGTCGGGGAGCTAAGATCCCACATGCCTCGCGCCAAAAAACCAAAACATAAAACAGGAGCAATATTGTAACAAATTCAATAAAGACTTTAAAAATGGCCTACATCAAAAAAAAAAACTTAAAAAAAAATAGGATTGCCGGAGTCCAGAACTGCTGAGTGCCTGATAAAATCATCCTTTCTTTTTTCATTTTACAGTCTATGAAGCCCCTGTGTAAGGTATTACAGCCCCTCTGTTGTTAAGCGAAACAGCCTGTGAGATCCAAGGGCAGGTGTTAGTTCCCATTCACCAATGAAGATGGGCCTGATGCTTTGACCCCGTAGAGACCTCGCTTAGGAGGTGTGGGTGTCAGTGGCAGAGTCAGGGCTGAAACCTGGTCCTTCTGGGTTTCAGAAACTCAACCCTTCTGTCTCAGTCAGAAGTTTTAAAGTAGGTGCAAACATTTGAAAGTAGGTCTGTAGGCAACATGGAAGCAAAAAGGAACCTCAATTTTGAATTTTTAATAACTGTCATCATTTCTAACTTACTTTCAATCTTTGCTTAATGTACATGGACCCTTTTTTTTTTTTTTTTTTTTTTTTGTTT
>NW_020175053.1:3542446-3558323 GCF_003031525.2 Neophocaena asiaeorientalis asiaeorientalis
TTTTTTGCAGTATGCAGGCCTCTCACTGTTGTGGCCTCTCCCATTGCGGAGCACAGGTTCCGGATGCGCAGGCTCAGCGGCCATGGCTCACGGGCCCAGCCACTCCGCGGCATGTGGGATCTTCCCGGACCGGGGCACGAACCCGCGTCCCCTGCATCAGCAGGCAGATTCTCAACCACTGCGCCACCAGGGAAGCCCCCCATGGACCCATTTTTTACTGTGATTTTTTTTTTCACTTTATTTTACATAAACGTTTCCACATGAGCTGATTTAAAGACTTAGTGGAATTCGCTGAGGGCCTAGTTCTTTGTTTATAGGTTCACCTCTAGGGAATCCCAGTTTAGCAGGACGAACAGACTCCTTATAAACATATTTTGGTTAATCCATGACCACTGACCCCTGATCACAGTCTATTGTGAAAAGTCTATTGGAACCACACAACTGGAGTTTGTCTGCAGGTCTGGCCACGCAGTGAAAGAGCTCCTGGGCTGTGTTTCCATGTCCGGCCCCATGTCTGCTGGCCATGCTGCCACGTCTGTCTCAGACCTGAGGACCAGCACAAGGATGTATGAGCGATTTCTGTAGCGTATTTATTTAAATTGTTTTGTTGACTAAAGATGATTATTTAAGGACATAAGGTATTTCAACAAGTATCATATTGAGTAGATTATGTAACCGACATGCTTGAGTTTACCAGGAATTCACTCTCAGGTTAGGGAGCCTAGCTGCCTGCCGAGTACCTTGCACGGTTCCTACATCAGTGGTCCTCATGCTGTAGCTTCTAAGAATCCCCTGGAGGGCTTTTCAAAGCAGATTGCTGGGCACCACCCCAGAGTCTCTGATTCAGTGGGTCTGGGGTGGGGCCCGAGAATGTGCATTTCTGACATCTGCCGATGCTGCTGGCCACACTTTGAGGACCAATCACACACAGAAAGCTTGTGATGAAAGCATGGACTCATCTCACAAACCTGCATTGAAAGCAATTGCTTCTTTGCAAATTTGCAGACTTCCTCTTCTGAACACATACTACTTTTCAATGAAAAAGATTAAAAAATAGAAGGGGTAGTAACTTGAGATTTTCAAAATTTCATGTCATAAGAATGTATGATTGTTTCCATATGAGACTCCTCTGCATTGAAAGAAAAGGGAGCAAGAAACCAAGGTACCCGTGTCCTAAATCCCTTCAGACCCAGCTCAGCAGCCCCTGGATGAGAAAAGCCTGGGAGAGGCTGCAGGATTGGATTAGGGCCAAGCAACCAAGCTCTTCAACCCTAACTAGCAGCAGTGTTTACAGCTTTACGTTAAGAATGCAAAGTATAAACAACAAGGACCTACTGTGTAGCACAGGGAACTATATTCAATATCCTATGATAAACCGTAATGGAAAACAATATGAAAAATATATATGTGTATAACTGAATCACTTTGCTGTACAGTAGAAACTAACACAACATTGTAAATCAACCACACTTCAATAAAATAAATATTAAAAAAAGAATGCAGGGCTTCCCTGGTGGAGCAGTGGTTGAGAGTCCGCCTGCCGATGCAGGGGACACGGGTTCGTGCCCCGGTCTGGGAAGATCCCACATGCCACGGAGCGGCTGGGCCCGTGAGCCATGGCCACTGAGCCTGCGCGTCCGGAGCCTGTGCTCCGCAACGGGAGAGGCCGCAGCAGTAAGAGGCCCACGTACCGCAAAAAAAAAAAAAAAAAAAAATTAAAAAAAAAAAAAATGCAGCCTAGCATTATTAAAAAAAAATAAAATATAGGTGTAATACAATCCCAACCATCATTCCAAAAGGATTATTTTGGAACTAGACTAAATTATTCCAAGGATATTCTCGAATAGGTAACAATGACAAAGAAAAAAATGGATGTGGGATGCGATTAGTGAGAGTAGCAAGGGGAGTGAAACTCTGTGGTAAAGGAGTCATCACACATCATTTGGGAAGGAAATAAATGGTGTTGGACAATTATTCAGCTATTTAACCAAAAAAAAAAGGCAGCTAATTTAGATCTTCACCTCATAATATGCCCCTCCTCTCAATAAATTCTAGATGAATGAAACTCAAAATATCAATGAAAATAAAAATATGAAAACCCTAGGACAGAGGTGAATATTGGTCAAATCCAGAATGAAGATTAACTTTAGAAAAATCAGAAGAAACAAAAGGGAAAAAACTGATAGCCGACACTGTGTGTGTGTGTATCCTCTGTGTTAAAAATAATGTTAAAAGACCAACCGGAGGCTTCCCTGGTAAAGCAGTAAGAGGCCCACGTACCGCAAAAAAAAAAAAAAAAAAATTATATAAAAAAAGAATGCAAAGTAGATGAAAAAGACAACAATTGAAAGACACTGCATTACACTTCTAAAAAGCATCTGTACCTTTGGGAATGCCGAAGTGACATCTAGGATATGGCCTCTCTGATCTTCTTCCTTGCAGGGGAGAAATCTCTGTTTTCACAAAATTAAAGAACAACGATATTGCTCTTTTTGGTAAGGTTCACCTGCGAGACACACAGTATCTGAACTGAATCCATCAATCATGGGGCGTGCTCTCAAGTCAAGGGAGGAGAAAATTCCCTGCAAGGTCCCCAAGGTTGCTGGTCTTGCCTTGGATTAAAACCTTTCCTTGGAGTCCTACAAATCAAGGAATGGGGCTGAGCTATTTGCTGTTTAAATACCACAAGCAACCTACTCTGGCCACATATAATCAACTCAGAACACACAAAATGTGGGGTTGAAGGAACAGCGGGGGGCCCTAACCCTCGCTGCCACCTGTCAGCTGTGTGACTTTAATTCACTTATTTGTTAATTGAGAAAACATGTAATTATTATGGGCTCGTATCTGCCAGGCACATAGTTTACAAAAGGGACTTAAAATTTTTCTTTTGTAAAATAAGGATCACTCTCACCCGCCTCTCGGCTGTCAGGGACCACGTGCTGGGAACCTCCAGGGTCTCTGGACCCAAGGGTCTTCTTCTCTCTCTCTGTCCCCTGATTACAAGCCACCCCACAACTGTGACCTCCCTGTGACGCTCTGAACTTTAGGTGTTTGGGGAGCCCGATGATACAATGCAGTGAAAGTGCCTAGGAACTGCTTCCTCAGGTACCAGACACCAAACTCACGAAGCTACTTTAAAGAACTTTCTGCGTGAAACACGCCCCGACAGGGCGCTAGGCAGGGGATCCTGTCACCTGTGGTGGATCGCATGCATGATTACAAATAACGCCCTCCCTGCAGTCCCCACAAAGCCCCTAACAAACTGCCTTACACTTAGTGGGAGCTCAACTGTTTATTGACTGAAACCCAGCACCCTCAAATCTAATGCTTTTAAGCAGTTGTTGTCCAAAGGAATTTGCAACTGTTTTTAAGAAGATACTTATTAATTTTCTCTCCCGGGGCCTATCCTCCCCAATATTTGAAACAAAGTGTCTCTTGAATTAAGCATGGAATTCACATTTTCCATCTCATGCTGACTCCATCTTTAGAAGTGAAATTACAATTTATTCCCACAGAAAAGAAAATATTGGTGGAGGTACAATTAAGGAAAAAGATGTGAAAGGCGAAGTCCTTAAATTCCAGACATCATATCTTTTTAGTAAATTCTTTTGTAAATAGCGGTCAACTCAGCTAATTGGAGAACAGTTATCATAAAGCCAGACCACAGGTGTAATCCCTACCTGGGGTTCCAGTACACGGATCTGCAGCCACAGACACTCCTGGGCCCCGGGGAAGCTGTCGGTCACTAAAGAGCCTGCAGCTGTGCAGACCTCTGTGAATATCTGGAAAAAGTCTGTCTTTGGCTGGCAGACTAATAGCACTTACTTTGTATTCTCATAAGTGGAGCCTCGTTCCTTTATTATAATACAAAGAGATTAGGACACCAGTGGTCTTCAGTCAGTAGGTGACCCAGCAAGAGGCAGCGAGCCCTTCTGACGTGAATCTGTATAAGCACCAGACCTGCCCCAGTCACCCAGCGTCTTCCTTAACGTATTTCCTCGTTTCTCAACTTCCCCAACAAAAAAGTCACTGACAGAGCTAAATGGATAATTAGTGTGGGTAAAATTTTTCTGCCGAGAAATCAGGGTGATAGTAGAGTGAGAAGATGTTTAACCTGAATATATCACGTTTTAACATCTAACTTCCAGATGATCGAAATACAGGGGCTAGAGGAGCAAATTATACAGCCTCTGGAGAAAACAGAATTCTAGAAAGTGGGAGAATAAATGGGTCAGCAATTCACATCAACGAGTGAATGTCAAGATTAAAAGCAGAGAGTACTGTTCTAAATTAAAGGAAAAAAATTTTTTAAACAACCAAATGTAAGCGTAACCTCAGTTGAAGTTTGGTTTGAGTAAACCAGCTGTCAAAGACAATTTGATGCAAATGTGAAAATCTGAGCATAGGCTGAGTATTAGTTGGTCAGAGGGGAATTACTGCTAATTAGGTTTCGTGTGATACTGCTGCTACAGTTAAGTAAGAAAAACTCTTTATTTTCTAAGAATTACATTCTAGGTATTTGAAGATGAAAGAACATGTCTATAAAAAAACTTTCCAGCAAAAGAAAAGAAAAAGATGAAGAAAATGTATGAATGTTAATTGTTAAATCTAGGTAATGGGTAGATAACACTATATTCTTCTCTGTACTCTTCTGATGTTTAAAATTTTTTCAAAATAAAAGGTTAAAAATATACTAGATTTCATATTATGTTTAGTTTCCTGGCTTTCTCATGTGTTAGCTGTATGAGGCTGCACAAGTTATTTAAATTCTCTGAGCCTCTGATTCCTCATTTGTAAATTGGTGATAATGAGAAATTCAAAGTTGCGTGAAGGTTTAATCATATGTATGTGAACATGCTTCATAAATGGGCAAAGCTCACAAGTTTTGCTCCTTCTTTTCGTACACTTGGCTTTTTAAAAGTCTTGAAATAAACTGGATTGCAAAGAGGTTCAGCAGCTCTCCAAGTGATTCAGGTGTTTGTATTAATTAGGGTTCTCCAGAGAGAGAGAACTAGTAGAATGTAGCTATATATCTATCATCCATCAATCAATCGATCTATCTATCCATCCATCCATCTATTTATCTAGCTAGCTATCATCTATCTATCTATCTATCTACCTATCTACCTATCTATCTATACCAAGAGAGACCAAGAGAGAGACAGAGAAAGAGAGATATAGTTTACGGAACTGGCCGCTATGGAGGCCAGCAGGTCCAGATCTGCTGAGCTGGCAGGCTGGAGGCCCAGGGAGAGATGGTGCTGCAGTTGGAAGGTAGGCACTGGCGGAGTCTCCTCCTCTCCGTAGGACCTCAGTCTTTGTTCCGAAAAGGTCTTCAACTGATTGGATGAGACCCAGCCACATTTTGGAGGGTCATCTACTCAACTCCATCTATTGATTTAAATGTTAATCTCATCTAAAAAATACCTTCACAGCAACATCTACAATGTTTGACCAAATATCTGGGTACCATGGCCTAAACAGGTTGACACATAAAATTAACCATTATCGTGTTTAATAAATAATTGATTAATGAGATAGCTAGTGTTTTTCTCTGTACAATTCTGTGCAGTTGCCCAAAATTGGTCTGCTGTTGGTGCCATTCTGAGTCACTCGATGTCATAGCTTTCCGACTGGCAAGAAATATTTAGGGGTTAAAAAAATACACCTAAATTTAATTGGCGCCTTTCCTATAACTTCTTATCCAAAATTTACCCTCAAACAGAACATAGTAAATTCCTTGTTTTCCATGATGAGAATGACCTATGAGAACAAGGGTCCTTCTGTCCCTGCACTGTTGTAACCGTGGTAACTGTAGCCTTGGTAACAAGGGTGCAGAGGAAGGGCTCGCAGCAGAGAGTAATGAACGAATCCATGATGAGGGGACGGAGCAGATATCAAAAGTGCAGTTAGTAAAGCGTGATCAGGATATCACATGGATATATTCTCTGATAAAATGTGGCTGCAGTCCACATGCATAGAAGAAATTCCATTTCAGTTTAATCTGAAACATTTTACTTTTTGCCCAGACATTTGGAGACCCGGGTTATTGAAGTAGCAATTGTTAAGTAAAATATGAAGATCATGTCCAAATATGTTCTTCATGGAATGTTTCATATGGATGGAATGACATACCAAACATTGACATAATTTGTCTCTAGTGAGACTTCTCAGGGGAGCCAGCCCCAGGGCTTTCTAGTGGGCAACTGTACAGGGTGCGGGACTGCCTTTCCCAAAATATCTCCCTGTCATCTCAGGGCATAAAATTCCTGAAGGGCCACAATTTGGGGTATATTCCTTAAACCTTGAGAGGATTTTAACTCTCTAGCATTCTCAATCCAAACGCAAATACTTCACAATGATAATATGTGAAACCTGTCGTTTTAATACTTCAGCGGGGATCAACTCAATCTATCAATTGACTCACCAGTTAGATGTCTCACATTTTTGTTTCTTTATGAGGACTTTTCCCAGTTTTGACAATTCAGAAATATCCATAATCAATTCTGCCCTTGTAACTGTAGAGGAATCCAATTCTGTGAAAGCCATTGAGTTTGTGTTTCGTGTTTCTCTCTTTTTCCCCCTTACACGTTCAGTTAGATGTACATTAGAAATTGTCTGTTTCCACGGAGGGGTAGGGCAGTGTCCAGGGCTCCTGCTCAGGGAGGGGTCAGGGCTGTGGAATGCCGTTGGATGACTTTCCGCTGACGTGTCCTTGGTAGTTGCTAGGGTATCGCCCATATGTTTATACATTTATATAAAAATGACCTAAGGGATGAAGAATTAGCACCAGCACTTCAGGGATTTGGAATCTTTTTCAGAAACCTATTAGATTTCTCTTTCTTCAGTCCTTCCAAAGTCAAAAACCATACATTGTACAGAAAATAGGAGCAAGAAACATTTATATAAATTCACAGTTGTACTGTTGGATTCTCATAGAATGTTATCATATGAGCAGATATTACACTGGGAAATATAATTTAAAAAATAAATACACCGAACCTGTAGGAATAGTTTAATGTTTCCCAATTGTATGTTAAGGTCTATTGTGAATATATCTACCTCATAATACCCATCATATAAGTTATAATCTCAAGCTGATACACAACAACTTGCATTTTGACTAGAAAAACTCCTGTTTGGTTCCCTTTCCTGAACAAAATTTTACCATATTATACTAGTTGTAAAATCACTCAAGATACAAATGGTTTAACAGTGATAAAGTCATATTCTCTGAGAAAAGAGTTTTCACGCCCTAATTCTATTTTTTTGGTAACAGAGACATTGGGAATTGATAGAAAGAGTGCCTTATCTCTGCTACAACCAGAAGCAGCACGATATCACATTCTCTGGGGCAGCTCCTGAGTGCACAGCTCCTAGAATTATGATGAAAATTAAATGGAACAATGTATTCAAGTTCTCAGCCAAATGCCTGGCATATTTCACTCTCCAAGTCTTAGTTTCTCTTGCTTATCCTAAGGGATTTGAAATTTGTATATAGAATATTTGAAAACTAAAATGATCATATAGATGGGACTTTTTATGAATCAGGCAAAATTCTGCTATTACAGGTCAAGGTGTTTCCTGTGTTTGTATTTTACATTAAATCAAATCTATTAAAACGTTTTTAATGAAGGGACTGAAATCCTTTCCCTTCTTCTAAGAAGGCCAACCTCTTCCAAGAAAGTACAACCTTGTCGTGTTAAGATCACGTACATATTGCTGCCCTTTTGTCAAGATAAAGGACACATTGTATGCTGCAAGTTCAAAGGTGCATCTATAAAGCAAATGTGCCTATAATTAGTATGACAAACATTATTTGCTAGGCAGAAATACAACCATTTTGTCCTCTAAGCTGATACTCAGTTGTTTTGGGAAATGATGCATTTTAGATGTTTAATAAATCACTCACAGAATTAGGTATCCGCTGTAATTCAACAAGTCAACAGGCTTTTCTTTAAAAATTTAAAACAATTTTAAAGTAGCACAGACCTCCCTATTATATACTGATACTTACACAAAGCCACAGGTATTGGAGGAAATCTCTTGCCCTTTGCAGTTTTCTTCTCACACGTCCTTTTATACTAAATGTTTGGTGTGGCTCCTGTTCTGATGGATGTATAATCTCTTAAAAACCTATTCTGTGTTTCCTAACAATTCATTTCACGAAATATTGGCCGACATGGTGTTGCCTCCTGTTACAAAGACACCGAGCTATCAGCTCCCTGCCTTCACAAACGGCTGTTGTTCCCCACTGACCAGCCCCCAATCCCTGCTTCCAGAATTCAGGCCCAACAATGTCAGAACTGTACTTGCTAGTAGTCATCCAGGTAATTTCAAGATGCCCATCTTTTAGAATGTGCAAAAAAATGGAAGGTCTCAATATAAGATTCTCTCAAATAACAGAGTAAAAAGTTAGGCAAGATATCACCGTCTCAATTTCTGTAAAATAAAACCCAGGCACTATCACAGATGATAGACTGGCACCAACACCAAGCCATTCATATCAAACAGAGAGAATATTGACTCTAATCCCTTTAGAATGGGTGCTACTATTCAGAGTTCACAGTTGTCTTTCCTGATTTGTCCTCTATTAGATTTTTCCTTTGACCTTATGAATCTTCCTCTGGTTTAAAGCCTGCTTGTTAATGGTTCTCTGCACAATTGTATCCGTTTTTGTGCTGAAGGCTGCAAAAGTCCACTAGGTTTGGGCACCAAGGACAAGTGAGTTGCTGGATATCTCTTGTGCCTCGTTTACTCCTTCCGGCCAGGAGAACATAAATGCTTGGCACTACGTGTGCTCGGGGGAAGTCCAGACAGTACCGAAGGCCATGGGGCTGCCATGTGTTGCTGTTCTGTGAAATGTCAAAGTGTAGGGCAAATAATAGGAATGAGCCACATGGTTGCCCCCCCCCGCCGCACCATCTCTTATCAGAAAGTCAAATGTAAGTTGACTCAGCTTTGGCAGTGAGCAGAAAGTGGGCTGCAGAAGCTGAGGGGGCTGCTGGAAATGAGGGGGACGTCACTGTAGCCGTTCCATTCCCTCCTGGCTCCTACAAATGGTGACTTGCCTGAATGCAAAGGAGGAAGTGAAGCTGGGGCTGTCCACCACTTCTTGATACCCTGGAGCCAAAGTCCTTCCAGCCTAGACTCAATAAAGAAACACACAAGGCTGAAGGTCGTAGGATGTACACTCCCATTTTGGACTATGGACACGGAGGGGCAGGAATATCATTTACTGAGTGTCTGCTGTAACTCACACCCAATGCCCATGTGGTACTCATAATAATACTGTGAGGAAGTACCACCCCCAAGGACAGAAAATTGATGAGAAAGTTGAACCATAGAGAGATTAAGTAGCTTGCCAAATTTTGCAGAGTTAACAAGAGTCAGAAGTGAGTCTCACCCAAGTCTGATGATGAAGCCTTCAGCAGCTTTAATCGCTAGGAGCGTGACTGGAGTAATGGAAAAGGCACAGACTTCAAACACACAGAGTTTAGGTGGAGGTCCAATTCCCTTACCCATCACCTTTCCTGCATCCCCATCTCCTTTTTCCCTCTCTAGCATTTACAGTGCTGAACCATGATCTTGAGCTGCCCGCTCACTTGGTCTGGGCCCGACTTTCCTTGTCTATAAACAGGTGACAAGACGGCAGCACTGACCCAAGCGTAGGCCCGTCGGGACGGGGCCCACACACAGCCGTGCTTCGCTATGGATGAGCTGTGTGCTTTCGCTTTCTCTGTGCACTGACTCAGTGTTTGCTGTTCTGATTTGACTTTACAGAGACCCTCACGTGGGTCACACTAATTGTTGTTCCGGCATTACTGCTTAATACGGTGTGAACTGGGTAGTTGTGTATCTAGCTCTTATCTTGTTCTTAACAATATATGGAATGTCTCTTTTCTTCAACAAGTGCCATTACGCTTCAGACCACTTTAAAGCAAGAGAATGTTCTGGCAATGGCTTATAGACAAAGTGAGTTAGCCCTGTGGTCGTGAGCCCTGTGGTGCCTTATCTTGGCTTTATAACTATCCCTGAACACACCTGTCCTTGTTCAAACTGTAGTAGGAGGGGCCTCAGGCCAGAACTCCCTGTGTTGTCTGTTTGTTAACAAGGCATGGAAAGGAGATTAATTCCGCCAACCAGTCCTGTGCTGATAAAAACTCAGAGGAACTATTCCCTACAAGAAGTACAAAAGTATCAATTCCCTATAAGAAAAGTTTCCGATCTAAGGTAAGGACATTGACCAACATAAGTGCTGTTTTGTTTTTTAATTATTTTGTTATTGGATTTTATTTAATTTTTTCACTTTTGATTTTGTTTTGAAAGTTAAAGAAGTTACTCTTTTAATACTACTCAGCCATAACAAAGAACAAAATAACGTCATTTGTAGCAACATGGATGCAACTAGGGGTTATCATACTAAGTGAAGTTAGTTAGAAACAGAAAGACAAATATCATATGATATCACTTATATGTTGAATCTAAAATATGATACAAATGAATTTATCTATGAAACAGAAACAGACTCACAAACAGAGAACAGACTTGTGGTTGCTGGGGGGGCGGTGTGGAGGGATGGACTGGGAGTTTGGGATGAGCAGACGCAAACTATTATATATACAATGGATAAACAACAAGGTCCTACTGTACAGCACAGGGAACTGTATTCAGAATCCTATGATAAACCGTAATGGAAAAGAATATAAAAAAAAGAATGTGTATATATGTATAACTGAATCACTTTGCTGTACAGCAGAAATCAACACATTGTAAGTCAACTATACTTCAATTATAAAACTTCACTAGAACCACTCACAGAAAAGAAGAAAAAAATAAAATAAAAGAAGTTTCTCTTTTATTCTCAGTAGTTCAAGGGGTCCCAGGGCAACCTTGCTCCTGGTAGTGAGGATGTTTAATAGAATGGGGACTGTTGGTTATGCCAGTCAGTCTTAAACCTCTGGCAGCTCATTTTTCCTGGCAGTGATGGGATGACCACTACATTAAGACCTATTATTATTATTACTTTTTTTTTTTTTTTTTTTTGCGGTACGCTGGCCTCTCACTGTTGTGGCCTCTCCCGTTGCGGAGCACAGGTTCCGGACGCACAGGCTCAGCGGCCATGGCTCACGGGCCCAGCCGCTCCGCGGCACGTGGGATCTTCCCGGACCGGGGCACGAACCCGTGTCCCCTGCATTGGCAGGCAGACTCTCAACCACTGCGCCACCAGGGAAGCCCAAGACCTATTATTTTTAATAGTCGTGTGATCTCACACGCTCTAGGTACCTCTGCCTGAAGCATAATCATTCAGCCAAACAATATTCACTAAACCCTTACTCTGCGCAAGCCTCAGTGTTTATCACCATGGAGGATGCAAGGAACAGGGTCGTGATTCCTTCTTAATGACACTTAACTTCTTTTGGCGGGGAGGGATTGAACAAAACAGGCGGTGTCATAGGGCATATGTCATATAATTAACTCCTAGGGGAAAAAATGTAAACTTGTGATTTAGAAGTTCAGAAGAGAGATGGACCCATGGCAAATTTCAGTCACTGGATCACAAATTCATTCAGTCACTCAACCAGTGGGGATTTACGGACTCGTGCTTAGGTGCTGAGGGAATTTCAAGATGAATAAGAAAAGGTCCTTCCCACTGGACTTGCAGTAAAGTAGACAAGCTAAGTCATGTACACAAATAACTATAATTCAAACAAGGAGGTAATAAGTGCCGCAAGAGACATAGAGATAAATGTGCTGGAATTTCTGATCACAAAGGGACAACAGCTTGGAGCCAATCCAAGAAGGCTCAAAAAGCAGATATTCAGATGGAGCCCTGCAGCAGGGGCAGGGCCTGCACATGTGGAGATGGTTAAAATCACTCCCGCCAGTGGCACCCTGATAATGTCTTCTTAAGTTGGACATTGGCATTTGGAATATATTTTGCATGGAAACAATACTCTTATCCGGTCTTTGGTCTCCCCCGCCTGTCCACAAAAGCTCATTTAACCCACAATGTATGTGAGGAATATAAATATATTCTTTCAACTACACATAGATATTACATCAGGGTTCCTGTGGGAAAATTCCAGCTGTGCAAATATTTGAAGCCAGGCACACATTTCCTGCTCTCCCACTGTGGGATCAGGGCCCACCCCCAGCTTCCCCCCCAAGACCCCTCAGGCCTCCAGCCAACACATGAGAACAGTGAAGGCTTCTGTGATGGGGGAGTTTTGCAAGGGAGGCTCCAGGTTGTGGGGTCTGGCCCCCTCTTCTGTGGGGAAGGAAGGTGGGCGTGGGGTCAATCAGAGCACAAGTGTAGGAGCCGGACAGACTGGGGCTGGTATTCCGGAGGGTTCCAGAGTTGATCCTCGAACACCTTTTTGATCCTGAGGTTGCTCATTTGTAAAAAGGGGGAAATTGTCATCATCATGTGTAATAGTGCCAACTTCGGAGTAAGGTTTCAATGAAACGTCTAAAATACCTACCCCGGGGACTTCCCTGGCGGTCCAGTGGTTAGGACTCGGCGCTTCCACTGCCGTGGCCCTGGGTTCAATCCCTGGTTGGGGAACTAAGATCTCTCAAGCCACGTGGCACGGCCAAAAAAAAGGGGGGTGGATTTTAATAAATAAGTAAGTAAGTAAGTAAATAAATAAATAAAATGCCCAGCTCTAGCTCACCACAAGTGTTTAACAACACGGAGGGATGAGTCATCTGGAAATTGTGATGCTGCCTATTTTAAATAGCTTTGCAAAACCCCACTTTCCTGCCTGTACCTCGAGTTCACTTGTCTCTACTCCAGGAATGAAGAAGGAACTGCAAGAGACGCTCCCAGTGTTGGCCAGAATCTAGAACATTCTGGAGACGATGGCCACACATATGCATGAGTCCTTTGTAAATGGTAAGATCCAGGGCACATGGGAATCAGTGTTGATACAAGTCTGGCTGTCAGAGATGGTTCCCAGATTTCCCAGCCGCTGGCCAATTGCAGTGCTTCCAAAGGGAAGGGAAATCAGACAGCCGGGAGGGACCAGAGAAGCAGGTTGGGTAAGGGAGCTGAAACAGGGGTGCATGGGTATTTTTATTTAAAACTGGTCAGGTAGAGTCCTCACCTTTTACAGACAAATACTGAAACATTTAGAGATGAAGTGATAGGATGTCTAGGACTTGCTTCCCTGGGGGCCAAATAGTTGAGGGTGCAGATAAAATTGGCCATCTCTCTTCTTTGGTATAGGCCTGAAATGTTTCATAGTAAAAAGATTAAAGATGACCAGATAAATAAAATCACTTATTCTATAATGGGGCAAATGTTCACATGTGTCCTGTGCTGTGCCCCCCACACCCTGCCAGCAAGGCTGACCTAACTAGCAGCCCCTGATGCATCTCCCCTGGTCCTGCCCCTGTGCCCTGGGACCGGCTCCTCCCCACCGGGGAGTGTGTAAGCAGCATTGTGGAGGAGGTTGGCTGTCCCTGTTGGGTGCCCCGACCCTGCTGTCTTTATCTTCCTCCTCCCTTTGGCCCTGCCTTGAGCTCAGGACTCCTGTGTGCTCTGTTTCCTGGTCCCCGACACCGGTTTGGCCAGCTGCCTCGCTGATGCCTCCAGCACCCAGATGTTTCCACCCTTCTGACTTCTCTTTTGAATCTGGAACCTGGTGCTTGAGCTCAACCCAGTCTCATTCCTGGTGCTTCTTTCCCCCCTTTTCTCTCAGTATGGGCACCTCACCCTGTCTCTGTGATCGACTGGTGCTCACAGCTCAGACTGACAACAAAAGGTGGAACGATTACATTTTTTCAACCCAAAAAAATAATGTGCATTCCATTTCCCAGTAGTTTCATTATGGAATTTTTAATTTACTATTTCTTTTGCTTTAAATTGATCAATTTCAGCCATCTTAATGAAATCATTCTAGTAAACCTCTGAAGCATTAGAGTACATACCATCTACTCATTTCCTATTGCTGCTCGAACAAATTGCCACAAAATGCGTGGCTTAAAAAACATACATTTAATGGAGCTGGAGGAATCAGACTCCTTGACTTCAGACTATACTACAAAGCTAGAGTAATCAACACAATATGGTACTGGCACCAAAACAGAAATATAGATCAATGAAACAGGATAGAAACCCCAGAGATCAACCCATACACCTATGGTCAACTAATCTATGACAAAGGAGGCAAGGATGCACAATGGAGAAAAGACAGTCTCTTCAATAAGTGGTGCTGGGAAAACTGGACAGCTACATGTAAAAGAATGAAATTGGAACATTCCCTAACACCATACACAAAAATAAACTCAAAATGGATTAAAGACTTAAATGTAAGACTGGACACTATAAAACTCTTAGAGGAAAACATAGGCAGAACACTCTATGACATAAATCACAGCAACATCTTTTTTGACCCACCTCCTAGAGAAATGGAAATAAAAACAAAAATAAACAAATGGGACCTAATGAAACTCAAAAGCTTTTGCACAGCAAAGGAAACTATAAACACGATGAAAAGACAACTCTCAGAATGGGGGAAAATATTTGCAAATGAATCAGTGGACAAAGGATTAATCTCCAAAATATATAAACAGCTCATGCAGCTCAATATTAAAAAAAAAACAACCCAATCAAAAAATGGGCAGAAGACCCAAATAGACATTTCTCCAAAGAAGACATACAGATGGCCAAGAGGCACATGAAAAGCTGCTCAACATCACTAATTATTAGAGAAATGCAAATCAAAACTACAGTGAGGTATCACCTCACACCAGTTAGAACGGGCATCATCAGAAAATCTACAAACAACAAATGCTGGAGAGGGTGTGGAGAAAAGGGAACCCTCTTGCACTGTTGGTGGGAATGTAAATTGATACAGCCACTATGGAGAACAGTATGGAGGTTCCTTAAAAAACTAAAAGTAGAATTACCATATGACCCAGCATTCCCACTACTGGGCATATACCCAGAGAAAACCATAATTCAAAAAGACACATGCACTCCAAAGTTCATTGTAGCACTATTTACAATAACAAGGTCATGGAAGTAACCTAAATGCCCATCGACAGATGGGTGGATAAAGAAGATGTGGTACATCTATACAATGGAGTATTACTCAGCCATAAAAAGGAACAAAATTGGGTCATTTGTAGAGATGTGGATGGACCTAGAGACTGTCATACAGAGTGAAGTAAGTCAGAAAGAGAAAAACAAATATCGTATGTTAACGCATATATGTGGAATCTAGAAATATGGTACAGATGAACCAGTCAGTTTGCAAGGCAGAAACAGTGACACAGATGTAGAGAACAAGCATATGGACACCAAGGTGGGGGAAGTGTATGTGTGGGGGTGGTGATGATGGGATGAACTGGGAGATTGGAATTGACATGTATATACTAATATGTATAAAATAGATAACTAATAAGAACCTGCTCTTTAAAAAATAAATAAATTAAATTAAATTTAAAAACGACAACAACATACATTTAATCTCTTACAGTTCTGGAGGTCAGAAGCCTGAAGTGGGACTTACTGAGTTAGAATCGCGGTGTTGGCAGGACCATGTTAGTCTGGTGGCTCTGGGGGATTGGTTTTCTTACCTTTCCCAGCTTTTAGGGCCTCCTGCATCCCTTGACTCATGGTCCCCTCCCTCACGGTCAAAGCCAGCAGTGTAGAACCTTCAAGGATCTCTCTGACTCTGAACCTTTCTGCCTTCCTCTTCCACTCCAAACGACTCTTGGGATTACATTGGGCCCACCTGCAAAATCCAGAATAATCTCTTTAAGGCCAGCTGATTAGCCATCTTACTTCCATCTGTAACCTTCATCCTCCCCTTGCCTTGTAACCCGACATAGACACAGGTTCCAGGGATTACGATGTGGATAT
>NW_020175053.1:3558575-3589887 GCF_003031525.2 Neophocaena asiaeorientalis asiaeorientalis
CCACATACCATATTAGAGATTGAATGTTACTTTAAGGAGATTCAGGACAAAAGTTATCCCAAGAGTGAAGTGGTTGGTGGTTGGTTTAATAAAACCGTAGAGATGACCAAGATACTGTTCAGTTAAATTTGTTTAAACAAACTGGTGATTGAACCTCTCACATCCCACACTATTGGTCCCCACCTTGGCCTTTCTGGGTTTCCAGGAAGGGCACTTGGTGATTTTGAGTGAACTCCTCATCTTTATGATGCTGTCTCTTTGGTAACAATAAAAGACCCACACTCATCATTTATTGCTGTTGGCCCAGCACCACCCTGGACTTGCTCTCCGCACAGCCCCAGGGCCCCAGCTGAGCTACATGAGGGCCGGCGCTGTGCTGGGTGCAGGAGACCCTCAGGCAGAGAAGAGAATCCTGAAGCTCGAGGGGAACTAGCTTCTATTTTTCCAGGTTATGTTATAGATGAAGAAAATGAGGCCTCAGGACGCTAGGTGACTTTACAAAGACATACAGGAAGTGGTGTCAGGGATCAGAACAGGAAGCAGATCTTTGAGGGGCTAAATAGAACCCACCTCATTTTCTTCCCAAATCACCGCTGGTAACATCTATAATTCTTTTAGAGGAATACTTGTTTTAGACTCACAGACACAGAGAACAGACTTGTGGTTGCCAAGGAGGAGGGGGGTGGAGGAGGGATGGATCGTGAGTTTGGGATTAGCAAATGCAAACTATTATATAGAGAATAGATAACAACAAGGTCCTACTGTATAGCACAGGGGACTGTACTCAACATCCTCTGATAAAACATAATGGAAAAGTACATGAAAAAGCATGTATGTGTATGTATATGTATAAATGAATCACTGCTGTACAGGAGAAATTAACACAACATTGTAAATCAACTATACTTCAATTAAAAAAAAGAATATTTGTATTTAACAAGGTCAATGTCACTTACGTGTTAGGAGACTAGAGCCTCATGACAATAGAAGAATGAAAGTCCTTTGTTCCAAAAGTATAAGTGAGCTAAGGCGTGGAAAAACAGCGAAGAAAAGTAGCACAGTGAAGACAATGGTTAAGCCCGAATTCAGAATAAGCTCCTTTCACATGCTCAGGCCAAGCCTAGGGAGGTGGTACCTCCTCTCACGAGTTGTCCCAGATGTGGGAGTGGGGGCAAAAGGGGTGCAGCCCTCTCCCTAGATCCTGGTCCAAGGTGGGGGACTCATGATACCAACTGTGCCCCAGCTCTGGTGGTCCCAGCCCGCCGGCCCAAGGAAGCAGTGATGCACAGACTGTCCAAGTCCTGCCCACGCCCTTGCTCACGCTGTCAATACTCATTCATTCATTCATTCATTCTCAGTAGCGAGTGCCTGCTCTGAGAGCCAGTGCAGCAGGTACTGGAGAGAATGAAAAAGTGAAGAACTCTCCGGAGCCTGCCGTCCAGGCGAGTTGTTCACAGAATTAAACTTTCATGGCACTGAGCTCTGTCATACAAGCCACAGAGGTAAACACAGCCTCAGAAAACACAGCCATTGGAAGCGTTTGAGTGCCCAGAAGGTCCTCCCGGGGACAAGCCCAGAAAGAGGGCAGCACTCGGCCAGGAGCCAGAGAGAGGCCAGGCGTACAGCCCTGGTCAGAGGCAGGAAGCTGGGTCAGGTTTTCAGAGCAAAGCGAGCGTCCGTGATGCTGCTCAGGGCTAGCTCCTCATCCTTTGGAAATGACTGTCATCACTCAATGGACCACTTATAGTCTGTTCAAGTCTGTCTTTCTAGTGAGAGATTCTATTAATTCTCAGGCGAGCAATCAATAAATATATGTTGATTGCTGTATCAGGCCCTGGGTGGAATGAGCTGGGTGCTTCCTTATTTAGCAATTCCATTTGTAAATGAACCCAGATCTTAACAAAAGGGGAAAAAAAAGATACACTTACTTTGTGACGTTTTTGAAGGGACAATTGATATTACAACTCTTCTCTTTAAATCATATATTTAATTGTGAGGCATTCTCCCCATCAGGTGCTCCCAGTTTGATTCAACAGTCTTGTCAGTTGGTTCCCCACGATCAGACATCTGAGTACCTAAAGAGAAATGTTTCCTGCATAAAGGCTATGGAGATGATGTCTATGTTTTAAGTGTGTAAAGGTGATGTCTAGTTGAACAGTGAATCATTTAATGTGTTAAATAATGCAAAATGAAATCTGACAAATGGTGTCAGATTTGAAAAGATATAGGCTATTTAATTCAGTTTTACATCATTTAACTTTGATATTCTAATTCATTGCCATATAAAATGAGCTTTCATGAGAGGGGCTGATTTATCACCATTACTTTTCTTCCTATTTCCTTTTCTGCTTTCCTTTTTAATAGTACTCCTGAAATAGGGCTACAGAGTTATTTTTAAAAACAGCTCTTGATGCGTGTCAGATCAACAGCAAAATCATTTAGAATTTAAAATAAAGTACATTTGAGGGTCCTTATAAACCTCACCATGGAGACCAAAGAGTGAACAGTTACCATGGAGATGTGTGTGAGTCCACTGTGCCCGGAGTTATGATCACACAAAGTCAGATATTAGCATGAATTGGAAATCGTATGTAAAGCATTTTCAGTTCCTCACTGAAAGCCTGCTGACAAATGAGATTAATATGAAACAGACTTCAATGCTCTAGAAGTGTCCTCATCCCTTGCACAGGAAGAAAAAATCTATGGCTCCCGGACTTCACCCAAATTCCTGATTCAGTTTGGAGAGGCGGCTGAGCAGTCATATTTTAAACAAGCTTCTCAGGAGACTTTGAGAACCAGCCCAGCGTGAGACTCTCACAAACTGGAGTTTCTGGGCAGGTAGTCATCAGGAACCGTTTGGTCTTGGTTAAATAAGAGTTTTTGCTGATATTTCAGGGGTTTACTTTGACATTAAAAATTAATTGCAACTAATTAAAATTCATAAAAACCTAGTTCTTTTTTTTTTTTTTTTTTGGGTACGCGGGCCTCTCGCTGTTGTGGCCTCTCCCGTTGAATCGGCAGGCAGACTCTCAACCACTGCACCACCAAGGAAGCCCAAAAACCTAGCTCTTTCTTAAGTATTGACATTCAATTCACATACCTTGCTCTATTTGCTAATTTGACACATCTTAGACATCATTTTTATTTAAATTTAAATTCCCATTTAAATTCCCTTTGTATAATTGTAATTTACTTGAGTTTTTAAAAGATACCTAAAACTTTAATGCAACAAGACTGTCCCAAGTTCTTAAATAGCTAATTAAAATTTAAAAATTAAACTTATAATCTCTTCAGCATTCTAATACTGTAAAAGCACACTGAGATTTCGGCTAAATAGTCACAAATCAAAAATTATGTATTTCAAATTTGAATCACTATGCTAACTTCTCTGCCTCTCATAACCCAGTTATTAAAAACTTTGCAAGTATATAAAATGCAAATCCTCAAACTCCATAACACAAAAATACATTTATTAAACTCTACGGGTTTGATCTTAAACATTTCTAGACTTAATTCTAAATCTTCTCAGGGAGAAAATTTCCTCCTTGCTTATCCACAAGAGGTTTTGGAAGGGTCACTGATGGATGGGCTGTGCTGAGCACACGCTTCCATCACTTTGTACGTGCTGGGATTTAAGGTTTTCACCTGGAGCTTGTAGATGGCAGTCATGACAATCACCATTGCTGCAGATGGTGATGTGGTCTGGGTCCACCACCTACCAGCAGGGCTGTATGTCTCAGCTGCCTGACCTAGGCATCCGAGGGTAGTATGGGAGGTTGTAACATGGTCTTCCATCTGAATCCATGCCTGGGGACTCAGGTAGGAGGAAGCATGAAAACAGGAGGAAGGGGACTGGACACTAGGGGTCTCACCTGGTCAACAGATCTTCTAGGAGAAGATGATCATAAAGGATTTCCCAATAGGGAGAATAGGCAGCTGATTTCCAAACAACCGGGGTCTGAGAAGTAGGTCCCCACTTGGACTTGGTGAAAGAGGGTCATAGTCTATGCGTCCACCTGGTATTGATCTGCGCTAGTTAGTGCAAAGACTAAACTGCTGTAACAAAGAGCCCCCAGAAGGTTGGCTCATCAAAAACAGAGGTTTATCTCGCTCTCACTTAACAGCCCTGTGGGAAACGGGCCACAGACGGAAGAGGAGGCTGTGCTCCTCAGGACCATTCTGTGACCCAGGTACCTACACACTGTTGCTTCATTGCCCCCCAGGGCTTCTTAATCTGGGGTTCTTGGACCACCAAAGAGTCCATGGATAGAGTTCAGAAGCTCCATAAATTTGGATGGGAAAAAAAAAAATCACATCCCTATTTTATATTTAGCATTTCCTTCAATTATGAATGTAGGCAACAAACCTTGGTACTATTAGCAGTACTTATGAATTTATCATCAATATGAATAATAGATATTTTATATCAATTTCAATTGTCTTAAAATATCATTTATATTCATCCTTACCTTGAAGTTATGGTAATTATTAAAACTGCTGCTACTTATTATTAGATACCTCACTAAAGAAACATATATATTACTATATCACAGATTAGTTTTTAAAACACTGATAACATTTTATGCACATTTCAATATAAGTTCTTTATAACTTTAAGAACTTTATTTTCTATTTACTTGTGTATTCTACTTTTTCACTGAGTTGCAACATATACACAGTGACTAAAATACTCAAAAGTGTTAAATTATACATTTTAATGGTATCAAAATATAGAACTTCATCACCCTAGAACGTTTCCCTGTGATTTTTCCCTGTTCTTTCACCTTGCCGCTCTTGGGAAAGTAACCATTATTCAGACTACCGTTACCATTAATTGGTATTAAATGTTCTTGACATTTAAATGAAATCATATAGTGCGTGCACTTCTTTTTAAAAGACAATTTAAGGGCTTCCCTGGTGGCGCAGTGGTTGAGAGTCCGCCTGCCGATGCAGGGGACGCGGGTTCGTGCCCCGGTCCGGGAAGATCCCACATGCCGCGGAGCGGCTGGACCTGTGGGTCATGGCCGCTGGGCCTGCGCGTCCGGGGCCTGTGCTCCGCAACGGGAGAGGCCACAACAGTGAGAGGCCCGCGTACCGCAAAAAAAAAAAAAAAAAAAAAAGACAATTTAAGAGCGGTTTTAGGTTTACAACAAAATTGAGAGAGAGGTACAGAGATTTCCATAGACCCCCTATTCCCACATGCAAAGCCTTCCCCATTATCAACATCACTCTCCAGACGGTACCTTTTTTTTTTTTTTTTACTAAGGATAACCTACATGGACACATCACAATCACCCGAGGTCCATAATTTGCCTTAGTGTTCACTCTTGGTCTTGTACATTCTATGAATTTGGACAAATATATAAGGATGTATGTCTACCATTATAATATCAGACAAATATATAAGGATGTATGTCTACCATTATAATATCATTCACTGCCCTAAAAATCCTTTCTGCTCTGCCGATTCATTCCCCGCTCCCCCAAGCCCCTTGAATATTTTTTTTATTGAGATATAACTGACACATTATATTAGCTTCAGGTGTAAAACAATGATTTGATATTTGTGTATATTGTGGAATGATCACCACAATAAGTATAATTAACGTGTACACACTTTTGTGTGGGTTTCTTTTACTCAACATAATGTCTGTGAGGTTCATCCACACTTTTGTGTGTTTCGGCAGTCCACTCCTTATACTGCTGTATAGTAATTCATTTTATGAATAGAAACAATTGATTTGTCTATTCTCCTGTTGGTGGACATATGAGTTCTTTCCTATTTTTGACTATTATACATAAAGCTACGATGAACATTCTTATGCATACCTTTGCAAACATAGGCACTCATTTCTCTTGGGTATAAATCTACGGGTGGGATTTCTGGGTCAGAGGGTAATCGTATGTGTAGTTGTAGATTCTGCCAAACTATTTTTCAAACTGGTTGAATGAGTTTACTCTTACTAGGAAGCAATGTATAAGCATTCCAGTTGCTCCACATTCTCACAAATATTAGGGATTATCAGTCTTTTAAACTTCAGCCACTCTAGGGGGTGTTTTGTGGTGTATTTTATTTCATGCACTTAAAATATATTTTTCTGAGAAGGAATCCATAGACTCTCAGAGAGGTTCATGGCACAAAAGATTTCAAATGCCTGGTGAAACCTGGATGCTCTGGTTTTCTAACTCCAGGGGAGGACAAGAAGCAGAAGTTCAGGACAAGCAACTTCCTTTCGATGATGAGGAGGAAGTTGCTCATAGCTTTTCACTTAGTCACTTGGCCATGCCCAACCTCACAGGTATCTGGGAAATGTAGACTCTGGCGGGGCAGCCACGTTCTGGGTCTAAACTCTACTAATATGGGAGAAGCGATGATTAATTACTGGCAGTCTCCTCCAGGATGCTGTGGACAGTCCTGGTGGTTTTTCAGTGGGGTGGACTTCCACAGCTGCTAAATGGACCTCCCGGGGCAGGCAACTGATGAATCCCCTAGCTGCCCTGTTCGGCCTTTCTGGGACGTATTGGAGTTTGGGGCATTGGTTTCAGGCCCTCATGCTGAGCCTGCCCCTCAGGCAAACAGGTAGGGTGATGAGGTCCATGAGGTCCTCCAACAATGGATGTATAAGACATGCTATTTTAGATGCATCAGTGAGTAACTGCATGACCCAAGGGTGAGTAGGGCAGCTTTCTCTGGAGAGAACGTTGGAGGTATTGGTGTGAGGGTGGCCTGAGTCATGCCTTCATCAAGTACCTGCAAAACATGTTGAAACTTTTCCAGGAAGTTGTCATAGCATCTCAACCAAGGTCTCCTGGGTCATCCCTGAGTGTGGCTTTTACCCACTTCTCAGACTGGGTACAGTGGCCACGTAAAGACGGCTGTGGGCCTGGGGGTCAGCTGTCCCGTGTCTTCACCCCACACAGACCAGCAGCTACAGAAAACAAAGGTGGGAGCAAGTGCGAACATGTCCATCATTGGAAATGCACAGGTGGCACCAAATTAGGTGGCTGGCATACTCCTACCAAGGCCAAAGTGATGGGAGAGGCTTTGCCACGTAATTTGAGGTCAGAGTGGAACCAATAGTCTTTCTTCACAGTGAACTCACACATGCCAGCATGGGTTGGGATGGAGATTTGAGTCCATATGAAAACCAAAGAGGGCACTGAGAAAGAGATTAAATCCTGCAGTGTAAGCTATGTATAATTAAATATATATATATATGTATATGTGTATATACATATACACTTGGAAACAACCAAAGAAAAGCAAAAAGTCAAACTCCATCTGGGAAGTGGAGAATCACCCCAAATCCCTTCCTTCCCACCCCATCTAATCTCAGGCTCCTGTGCTTGTTATCTCCCCCCACTTGGCAGCAGATACAGGCAGAGATAAGAATAGCTTTGATTTCCAACTCAAGGAGGGGCTGGGAAAATTTCTAAGCTGCCAGAAGAGGTTTGGGATCTGCTCACATCTGGTGTTGGGTGTATGGTGCCACCAGGAAATGGAGGAGGTGGGAACTTTGGGAGAAGAAAAGGAATTACAAAGATGAACAGCACTGAGGGTGGAAAACGTGGTGCTGAGGGGAAGAAAGTTTGTTTACCTGATGAAATTCTATTAGGGGAACTTTGGGCGGTGAGGCTGGGCTTTCAAGCAGGACACAGAGGGATGCATTAATGAGAAGAGAAAGCCCGAGGGCCGGCTTTATCACCGTCTCCGCAGCGCCTGCAAACTCTGCACCGTGGGGTCTGAACGCGGTGACCCTGAGTTGCTGGAGTCGTGTGTGATGTGTATGAATGCACTGGACCTCCACCCTCCTGGTGCCTCCAGCCTGGCACCGCTAGCGAAACGGCCGGTGGGTGACTCAGGTGTGCGCGGTTCATCAAGGGGGCTTTGTGGAAAGCCATGCTCTCCGAATGTTATGGCTCCTCACTGGGTTACAGGGGGTGTTTAGATGGCACGTCAGCTTTGAGGCTGTGAATTCCATTCAGACCTGTCCAGAAATTCTAGTTTGGGAAAAGTTATAAATAGTGTTCTCATGAACACTTATGAGGAAAAAACACACAAGTGGAAACACCCATGGGTGAAGGCTCTGCAGACAGATCTGAATAAAAGCTTCTCGGTTGGCACCCAACACACTGGAATCTTTTGAACAAAGCCTCAGGCCTGCCTGGCAGAACGTGAATGCCGACTGGGTATTGAACAGTAAAGTGTGCTTCCTGGACAATACAATTCTGACCTTAATACTCTTTTATCTTTTCTCATTTACAATATTTGGCTTGATGAAGAAGCGTAATGGTGAATGTTTCCTTGGCAATTTGGCAATAAACATGGACATCTGTATTGAATATAAAGTCCCATTTGGTATTTGGGGGCAGAATGACCAGTTCATTAATGCGTGGGTAAAGTTTCTTGGAAAGTGAAGGAGGCTGTGTTGAGATCCAGCCTTTTTCTTAAACATGGTCATGTACTGGGCTGTGCTGAAGTGGGGCAGAAGGGGAGGTTGGTCAAAACTCTTCATGGATTAGGCTTGAACCCTTGAAAAGCCCAGACACAGGGAGGAAATTGTTGATAGCATCGGAAATCCTTCCCAAGGGGTGTTTCATCAGCAGGCTCCTTATGGCTGCAGGATACAGCCTCCATTTAAAATATAACGGAGGGGAGTTTGGGGTCTTTTGATCTATGAGCCACCCGTTCTGCTTGCTCAGCCCTGCAATAAACCTTTCTCCCCTTTCTCTCTCTCTCTGTATAAAAAGTGAAAGGAGGAAGGGAAGCTTAGTCAACAAATGGCATCAACTCATTTGCTTCAAATCCTTCACTAAAAGTAATTCATTAAAATTAGAAGTTAAGAATAAAACACCAGCCATAGGAAGACTGGAAGAAAATATAAATGAATGTTAATCAACCTCTGGTGTGTGTATGTGAGGATTCTTTTAAGTTTGGAAGAAATCACAGAGAAAAATGATAAATGTGAACGTATGACATCTTGAAATTTAGTATCTGCAAATAACAAAAAAAGGCAAAAAAGAGAAGAAAAAGACTGGGAAATAATATCACAGGTCAATGAGAAGCAAGTGATTAATCGTTGCCTTAGATCAGGTTCCCTGGCAACAGACCCAGATGAAGCATAGTTATTCAAAATGTTTATTGGCTCTAAGCATTTATTGAGGGATGAATGGATCAAGAAAATATGACATTTATCATTTGTGACAACATGGGTGGACTCTGAGGGCACTGTGTGAAGTGGAATAAGCCAGACAGAGAAAGACAGGTACTGCATGACCTCACTTATATGTGGAATCTAAGGAAAGAAAAAGTCAAACTTGTACAGAGGAGAAGTGGTTGCCAGGGACTGGGGAGTGGGGGGAACAGGGAGGGGTGGGTGAAAGTACCAACTTTCAGCTCTGAGGTGCTAAGGTCTGAGGATCTAATGTATGACTGGGACTATAGTGGACAACACTATATTGCAAATACGTGAGGTGATGGGTGTGCTAATTAATTGGATGTGGAATCCTTCACTACGTATGTGTGTATCACATCATCACGTTGTACACTTTAGATATCTTACGATTTCATCTGTCAGTTATACCTGAATAAAGCTGAAAATAAAAAAGGAGTTTATTGGGGAGGGTTCTAGAATGATCACCCGTCAGGGAGTGAAGCCCCATGTCTGGACTCTCCTGGACTCTGCCCCAAATATCTCTGCCTGTGGCTGATTTTCATCTGTTCATTTTCTCTGTAATAAACCACATCCATCAGTATTACAAAAACTGAGGGGGTTTGGGGAACCCCCAAACTTGCAGTCGGTGTCAGGAGGAAAGGCAGTCTCCTGTGGGAACGGTTCTAACTGGACAGGGGGCTGACCGGCACTCAGGCTCGGGGAGTCCATGTCCCTGTGCCTCTAAGGAGGAAGCTCTGCGGAGGTGCTCGGAGCTGGCTTGACTCTCCTCTTTCTGGGTTAGTTCTCCCTTTGATTCTGCGATAACTAGTATCTTTCCAATAAATTATCTGCTTTTTCTTAAGCTTTCCCAAATTGGGTTCTGTTACTTGTAACCAAATTTGTAACAGCTATAGAAGAAATAGTAAGTGCTATGAAAGCATAAGGTGGGGGACAGACTCCCACAGGAATTCCTCTAAAAGATAAATAAAAGTTGACTCATGAGGAGGGGACAGGAAAGAGAGAACAGGGAGTGAGATAGCCCCAAATTTGTTATGACACTGGTTTGTTGTTTCTAAAGTTGGGACATCAAGGGAAAGGCTCAAGCATTTTTCCTGCCTCCCTGACTCAGAGTAAACAACAATTGATGGGAGAAGTTCTTTATAGAAGGATCAGAGATAAGGATTGCAGGGGAAAAAACAGAATTAGAAAATCATCACACTTCTCCTCTAATGAAGCAACAGATGAAGGCAAAGAAGAATGACCTCTAAAGCCGGTAGGTGCACAGTTGATGGGGAACATTCTGTGGGACAGTCAGGCTGGCCACACCTGAACCACTGATCAGTCTCAATCTCGATGTGACTAAAAGCAGGACAACCAGAACTGAAGGCTCTTCTTCATGAGATGCAGTAGGAAATGGGCAGCCCCACCTTTGATGTATTTTTGCTCCCAACCAAACTGAACCAGAATATCAACAAACTTCTGGATTTAAGTGCCAGTTTACAGGAAATATGGGGCATATATTAAATGACCAATGAGGATTCAATCAACCAAAATCAGATTGTGAGAAATTCTATAAGAAAATTGTCCCAACGTCTTCAACAAATAAATGGCATGAATAAAAAGGAGAAGAAAGGTAAGTCGTTAAAAACTAAAGAGCCTTGAGACTCATGAATCAAATGCACTGTCTGGACCTAGTTTGAATCCTGATTTGAACAAACTGATTGTAAAAAGACATTTGTACGACAGTTGGGGAAATTTAAATACTGACACTGTATTTGATAATATTAAAGCATCTTTTTTTTAAAAAAGAGAACATAATATATTGTGGTTATGTTAGAGGAGAAGAAGAAGAAGAAGGGGAATGGGAAGGGGAAGGGGAAGGAGAAGCAGAAGAAGAAGAAGAAGAAGAATTTTCATCTCTTAAGAGTACATCCAAGGTATTTCTGGAGAAATGTTATGTTTTCTGGAGTGACTATAAAATAGTTGAGTTGGGGGAGATGGATGGGAGGGGTATAGATACAACAAGATTGTTCAGGGACTTCTCTGTGGTCCAGTAGTTAAGACTCCACGCTTCCACTGCAGGGGGCATGGGTTCGATCCCTGGCTGGGGAACTAAGATCCTGCAAGCTGCACAGTGTGGCCAAAAGAAAAACAACAGTTCAAATATTTATAATTGCTAAAGCTGATGACAGGAAGTCACTTTCTTCTGGATGTAAAATCAACTTTTGTGGATGTCTGAATATTTTCACGATAAACAGGACATTGGGAAAACTGGGTAACATACCTCACATCCTACACTTGGATAAGTAAGGCTCAATTACGAAAACAAAAACAAAAACCACTGAAAGAAATCATGGAAGAATTGTTTTCATGATCTCAAAATCTGGGAGGGTTTCTAAGAACGATCGCCTTTCTATTAGTGTTCTCCTGTGAGTGTGTTCCTTTTGTCCGTATTTTATTAATGCTTTGGTTCTATCACAAATGACATTTGATGGTAGTTTACTTTTCTGGGCTGTTTTGTCAGGTTTTCATATTAGTGTCAGGATACCTTCATAAAACAAATTGTGGCATTTTCCATCTTTTCCAAAGCTCAGATTAACGTAATTTTTTTGGAGATAGTTCTCCAAAAACTTGTTCATTTTTTTCCCCAGAGGTATCCAATGAGATGCTGAGTGTTTTCCCCCTCTTTTAGTATCAGGATGAACTGATGAGTTTTTATATATTCAGTGTTTCAATCTTCCCTCCCAGTTGGTTCTTGTGTCCTGAGACATTAACCTCAAAGTCTCTGATGGCTTCCTTGCTTTCTGAAATAAGATATTTGAGGCTCATCTTGTACTTTTCCTGCCCTGGACCTGTAAACAGCCATTTCTCCAAGAAACCCTGGTTCCTTTCAGTGGGAAATGGTCTTTAGAGACCACACAGTGGATGCCAGGTGCACTCATGCTACTGTTGTCATTGCTTCTGGCCTTTTCAGTTTGGAGCTAGGAAAAGCATATTAAATTTTTTTGAAAAAGAAAAATACATCATGAATTCATACTTTAAAAAATGTATATATGTTTATTTATTTGGCTGCGCCGGGTCTTAGTTGGGGCATGCGGGATCTAGTTCACTGACCAGGGATCGAACATGGGCCCCCCCTGCATTGGGAGTGCAGAGTCTTAACTGCTGGACCACCAGGGAAGTCCCAAGTTCATACTTATTTTTCCATTTAAATTAAACATCTCATGGACTTAACTTCTTGATTTTATATTTGTATCTTCTTCCTCTTACGTTGAATAGCTTGGATCCTAATAAAATTAACATAATTACTTCCTATAGATATATACATTTATAGTGTGTGTGTAAGGGGGTATGAGTACAGTGGTTGCTTAATGATATGGCAGCTTGGCTAAGCCGAACTACAGTCTTCAGAATTCCCTTCCCGGTAGATCTCTGCTTAGGGTTGGCATAAGAGAAATTCGTGAGAGATTCTGAAGTAGCCATGCTTCCTCTGAAAGCCAGTGTAGGCTGTGCCCTGCTGGAGCTCAAGCACATTTTGTGGGTCTGCTGCTCACCTGTTGGTGTGGGTAGCATGTGGGTGCAGAGTCCTCCGATACTGTGGGATCTTGTCCTTCAGCTTCTCCAAATTCTGGGCTGGGTATGAGAAGAGAGTGGGGAGAAGTCCCTGCTGCCGCCCATTTCACATGAGCCTTTCCTTCCCGGCCACGGTGCTGTGACTTCAGGCTTAATGAAGGTGCAGAATAAAGAGCAGATGAGACTTATTAGCCCGCTCCACAGCTGTGCAAGGTCAAAGCTTTGTATATGAGTCCTTTATTCTGTGGCATTTCTAGGGGTTTGGCTTCTTCTGTTGGTTCCTGACTGGCACACATGTATAAACACATCATATATATGTATGTATACATGACTATATGCATATCTATGCATACATGCATGTGTGTATTTATGCATATATGCATGTATGTATATATGTACTATTATCTATATGAACTAATTTCAAGACAATACTAACATTATTGCTATCAATATCAATATAATTTAAGATTTCTATGTGATTGTTTTTATACCCAATATTATATATTGGATAAAACATCTCTCTTCCATGATTTGAAATACCACTTGTTTCTTATACTAAATTTTCATGTTTCTTTGAGTCTAGTCTGGACTTCACGATATTCTAGCCCACTGAGGTCTCTATTCAAGTGTCAGTTCTACACAATTTTAATCACTATAGCTTTCTAATATTTTTTAATATCTGACAAGTCCCCCTCGTCTTATTTTTTTTTATATTTCAGATTTTTCCTGGCAATTTGTTTATCTTTCCTACAAAATTTAGAATCAACTACTTAACTTTTAAATAATCCTGTTAATATTTTTATTGGTTACACCTGTTTTGATCATTTATGTTTTCTTAGAAAATTATTCCACACACATTAAGATTTTTTTCACACAAATCTTACATGTTAACTGTGGTTACACTCCCTCATTCTTTCCAAATGAAATGGTGTTGAATCACCTTTTCTTTTTTTTGTTTGCATCTGTCCACAAATTGTTTCTTTCAAAGCTTTGGATTTGTCTATCAAGTGTATTATTTTATGTTTTAATTTATTCATTTTTGCTTTTGACTTTATGATTTCCTTCCTTTGCACTCCTTAGAGAAAAAGAAATTAGAAGAAAAAGTGATTGTGTATGAGAAATATCTGTTTCAATGTAAAGGAAAAGTGTCTCTTTCATTCCTTCACTGAATAATTTTTAATGCCTAGTATCTAATGTTCTGAATTAGATACTAGACAAGAGGAAAATAAAAATATCCTTTTTGTAGGGAAATAGAAATCACCCCAGCATATAAATACTATCAGATTCACAGGAATGCTTCTCTGGAAATTCTAACCCTGAACTGGCAGGCCCTGCCTTTTCTCTGGCTCCGTTTATAGTCACCTGGATGGCTTCCCCAGCTACGGCCTTTCTATCTTTAATGGAGTAACAGAGTTCTTAGAATTGCAGTTAATAATATACATGTGTTGGCCTGAGAAGCCCAGGTCATCGCTTTCTCACTGGCGTCTTCAGACCGGCACTGCCTCTGAAACCATGCCCTTGTGCATTAAGAGACCTGAGGATCAACAGGTCACTGGTTTTCTAGCAATCAAGAAAAGGTAAGTGGATACTAACAACAGGAATGTGGCAACCAAATGGCACTCTCTTGCTTCTATGTAACTACTTATTTTTAGCGTATACTTCCTCAATTTAACCATCTCTCTTATGTGTAGTAAATGGATGACAACCAGAAATGAAATTCCCTACTCGAGAAGTTCAGAAGGCAGTAAAAGATGTTCCTTTCATCTCTGAGTTTCTATAACACAGGAGATTCCTTTTCACTGCTCCACACAAGCATAGTGGACCTACAAGGGCTGTTCGTTTAGAGTCACTGCCGTCTAGTGTTAGAGGTTAGAAATCACCCAGAGGCTGGTCCAAGCCCTTTGCAAGCACAGAGCCAGTGGGCTGTCCAAGGACATAGGGAGCTCGGGGACGAAGGGGTTCCAGTCTCAGATCTCCCGGCCTCTGTTCTTTCCGTAATATCTCATTTTCTCATCTGAAAAACCAGGACAATCATAGCACTGGTAGATACTATTACGTGAGTATTAAGGGTGCTAACATATATAAAGTGCTTAATGCAGTAACTGGTGTATCACAGTAAGTGTAGGCTTAGATTTTTAAAACTTTTAACAGATACCTGCACATCCTGAATCTTCCACACTTAAACAGTCATGGTGTCCCTGGGTTCCTAGAATTAGATGGTAAAGAAAATAGAGCAGTCTTGGATTACAGAATTTTAGGTACGTTTAACTTATGAAATGGATGGGCGGCTACAGCATTTCTACCTAAGCAATGTCTACAGAGAGCAGACCGGCTGAAGCAGAGCAGTATCTCACAGTTAACCCACAGTTTTTACTTAGATATCATACCTACTGGCACATCATGAAAACGGCTTAGGTTTAATTCAATTTCTATAATATTTCATAATAATTATAATTCAATATAGTATTGAGAAAAAGGTCAACTTTCCATGCCAAACCCCCCATGTTGTGGGTTAACCGCTGGGGAGATGCTGTGAAGATGACAGAGCACTGGGAGCCCTCCCTGGACTACTGTCTGTTTCCTCCACTCAACACCACCTCCATGACTTCTCTTAAAACAACTCAAAGCAGCAAACTTATTTTAAACCAAAGTGTTAAGTAAATTACTTCATGGTCCATTATATTTACTTCTCACAACATCAGGTCAGTGAGAGAATTTCAATATCAAGGTGATGGGGTTTTTACACGTTGGGGACCTACTGGTGACCTTTCAATATGCATCTGGCAGAGAGCACCTGAAAACCATCGACTGGACCAAAGATCAGCGGACTTTTCTTCTTCAAAGATCATAGATGAGGCCCAGGTCTATTGAAAATGTGCGGGGAAATGGATTCCAGCTGAAAAAGGGAATGTTGGATGCTAGAAAAGGATACAGGTCCTATCCTGACATGATGAGAAGTGAAGACTGGCCTGGGGGACTTGAAGTAGGTTTTGACTCCCAACTTCTGCCCTTCAAACTGGTCACCCAGCGTGGCTCAGCCTGATGCTGTTTGAATATCCTCTTTTTCCACATAAATGAAGCTCCAAAAGAGTTTGCAGTGGGTTTATAGCATGAGTGGACAGGGCCTGTGCCTTCGTGTTTACATCGGATGAATAACCAACCTTGGTAGCTTGTATTTGGGGCGGAAGGGAGGGGGAAGGGGCAGATGTGCCACAGAATAGGAAAACCTCTCCTGTGTCTCTCAGCAATTCTACGCCCAGAATACTTCTGTCCTCTCCGTGCTGCTTCACTTCTGACACTCTGGTCACCAAACGTGTGGGGTGTTCTCACGCCAAGTGCTTCCCTGACACCAGCTGGTGTCCTGCAATTTACCCAATTCTGACGCTTATCTACGTGGAGAGACATTCGGATCCCATAGGCCGAGGGCTCATTCTCACAAGACTGCCTCCATGTCAGTACACCTGTGCTTCTGACCAACTGGCTGCATATCAGAGGTTCCCACGTCCCCCTCCTTGGGTTTGATCATTGGCTAGAATGGCTCACAAAACTCAGGGAAATACTTTACTTCCTATTGCCAATGTATCACAAAGTATGTCTCAAAGGATGAAAATGAACGTCCAGGTGGAAGAGATGCACAGGGAGATCTCCGGAAGGGCAAAGAGCCTCCATGCCCTCTGCAGGCTCACCACCGTCAAGCTCCTCCATGTGTTCACCAGCCCAGAGCTCTGAGGAACCCCATCCTTTGGGGTTTTTATGAAGATTTCATTACCTAGGCCTGCTTGATTAATTCATTGGCCTTTGGTGATTAAATCAACCTCGGCCCCTCTCAGCTCCCCAGGTGTGGAGTGTGGGGTATGGATAAAAGTTTCAACCCTCCAATCACAGGGTTGGTTCCCCAGGGAACAAGCCCCATTCTGGGGTTGGTTATCTAGAAGCCTTCCCAAAATCATCTCACTAATAAACTCAAATGTGGTTGAAAGGGGCTTGTGATGAATAATGAAAGGCACCTTTATGCCTCTTATCACTTACAAAATTCAAGGGTTTTAGGAGCTCTGTGCCAGGAACAGGGATGAAGACCAAGTATATATTTCTTATTATAAATCAGAATACCACAACCATAATTTTTTTACCCAGTCACCTGCTGATGAGCTTTGGGTTGTTTCCAGTTTGGGGCAACGATATGAATATATGTTTTTATTCCTCTCAGTTAACACCTGAGTGGAATATTTGTATCATATGACAGGTGAATGTTTAAGTTTTTAAGAGACTGCAAAACTCTTTTCCAAAGGAGTTGTACCATTTTACATTCCCACCATCGGGATATGAGAGTTCCTGTTCCTCCACATCTTAATCTTAGTTATTTGAATAGGTAGGTAGTGGTATCTTATTGGGGTTTTAATTTGCATTCTCCTAATGTGTAATGATGTTGAATATCTTTTCTTGTGCTTATTTGCTATTCATATCTTCTTTGATGAATGTTTATTCCGATCTTTTGCCCATGCTAAAATTGTTTGTTTTATCATTGTTTTAAAAGTTCTTTATAGGAGCTATATACAAGTCATTTATCAGATTCATGATTGCAAATATTCTCTCCCAGTCGTGGCTTGTCTTTTCATTTGCTTAACATTGTCTTTTGAAGAGTGGAAGTTTTTACTTTTGCAAAAATCTAATTTATCCATTTTTTCTTTAGTAGGCCATGACTTAGATGTTGTATTAAAAAAAAAACCTTTAACTCAAGGTCACAAAGTTTTCTTCCATTTGTTCCTAGAAGTTTAATAATTTTAGGTTTTACATTTAGGTCTATGACCCATTTTGAGTAAATTTCTGTATGGGGTATGAAGTATGAAACAAAGCTCTTGTTTTAAAAATGTGGATATCCAATTGTTTCAGTACACTGAAAAGATTATTTTCTTCTCTGAATTGCCTTTGTATCTTTGTCAAAAATCAGTTGTGCTTATACATATGTGGGTCTATTTCTGGATACTATTTCGTTCTACTGAACTGTCTAAGTTTATGCCAATACTTTGCTGTTTTGGTTGCCGTAGCTATAAGTCTTCAAATCAAGTAACGTTAGGCCTCCAACTTTCTTTTTCTTTTTCAAAGTTGTTTTGGCTACATACATTCTTTGTATTTCCATGTGAATTTTAGAATCAGCTTGTCAATTTCTACCACAAAATGTGCTGGGATTTTGACTGGGATTATGTTGAATCTACAAATCAATTTGGGGAGGATTGGCATCTTAACAATATTGACTCTTCCAGCAAATGAACAAAATCTCTCTCTCTCCATTTATTTTGGTCTTATTTAATTTCTCTCAGCAACGTTTTGTAACTTACAGATCTTGCACGTCTTTTGTCAGATTTATACTTAAGAATTTTGTAATTTTTGATGTTATTGTAAATGGTATTTTAGATTTTCAATTTCTGATTGTTGCTAGTACATAGAAATACAACTGTTTTTTTTAAAAAAATAATTTACTTAATTTTTAGCTCCGTTGGGTCTTCGGTTGCTGTGCACGGGCTTTCTCTAGTTGCAGCGAGTGGGGGCTACTCTGTTGTGGTGCGTGGGCTTCTCATTGCTGTGGCTTCTCTTGTTGCAGAGCACGGGCTCTAGAGCGCAGGCTCAGTAGTTGTGGCGCACGGGCTTAGCTGCTCTGCGGCATGTGGGGTCTTCCTGGCCCAGGGCTCAAACCCGTGTCCCTTGCAGTGGCAGGCAGGTTCTCAACCACTTCGCCACCAGGGAAGTCCCTACAACTGATTTTTAAGTATTTATCTTGCATCTTGCCACCTTGCTTAACTTATTAGTTCTAGCAGATTCCTTCTAATTTTCTACATAGATGATCAAGTTATCTGTAAAGAAAAAGTTTTACTTGTTCCCTTCCAATCCACCTATGTTTATTTTTATATTTTCCCTTTATCACACTGGCTTGAATCTCAATATACTTATTGAACAGAAATTGTAAAAGCATAAATCCTTGTTTCGTTCCTAATCTTAGGGGGAAAGACTTCAGTTTTTCACCGTTAAGTATGATGTTAGCTGTAGCTTTTTATAGTCGACTTTTATTAGGCTGAGGACATTTCCTTATATTCTTAGTTAACCAAGAGATTGTTTTTATGGGGTGGGGTACGCGGGCCTCTCACTGTTGTGGCCCCTCCCGTTGTGGAGCGCAGGCTCCAGATGCACAGGCTCAGCGGCCATGGCTCACAGGGCCCAGCCGCTCCGCGGCATGTGGGATCTTCCTGGACCGGGGCACGAACCCGTGTCCCCTGCAACGGCAGGCGGACTCTCAACCACTGTGCCACCAGGAAAGCCCCTAACCAAGAGTTTTTAATCATGAATGGGTGTGATGTATTACTTCCTGAAGGTGGACTGTGATGAGTTAAGTATGTCAGGTTGGTTGATTGTGTTTTTCAAGTTTTCTGTATCCTTACTGATTTTCTGTTTACTTGTTCTACCAATTATTGAGAGAAGGTTGTTGGAATCTCTGACTATAACTGTGGACTTGTCTATTTCTCCTTGTAATTCTATCAGTTTTTACTTTATCTATCTTTCAACTCTGTTATTATGTGCCTCAACATTTAATATTACTCTGTCCTCTTTGTGAATTGATCCCTTTATCATTATAAAATAAACTTTTTCTCTGGTAATATTCTTTGCTCTGAAATCTACTTTGCCTGATATTACTATAGCCGCTCCATATTTCTTTTGATTAGCATAGCATAACTTTTTCCATTATTTTACTTTTATTTATTTTTTAAAAATTTATTTGTTTGTTTGTTTGTTTTTGGCTGTGTTGGGTCTTTGTTGCTGCATGCGGGCTTTCTCCAGTTGCGGCGAGTGGGAGCCACTCTTCATTGTGGTGCCTGGGCCTCTCATTGTGGTCGCTTCTCTTGTTGTGGAGCACAGGCTCTAGGCGTGTGGGCTTCAGTAGTTGTGACTTGTGGGCTCAGTAGTTGTGGCTTGCAGGCTCTAGAGTACAGGCTCAGTAGCTGTGGCACACGGGCTTAGTTGCTCCGCGGCATGTGGGATCCTCCCGGACCAGGGATTGAACCTGTGTCCCCTGAATTGGCAGGTGGATTCTTAACCACTATGCCACCAGGGAAGTCCCCATTATTTTACTTTTAACTCTTTGTGTTTTTATATTTAAAGTGTGTTTGTTACAGTTACAGTTGAATCTTGTTTGTTTTTTTTAATCTAATCTGAAATCTGATTTTGAATTACGGTGTTTAGACCATTTTTATTTAATGTGAGTACTGAAAGGATTTGGTTAAATTTATCATCTTACTATCTGACTATCTTACTATTTGACTTATATTTTCTTTGTTCCTTTTTCTGTCTCTTCTGCCTTCTTTTGGATTGAGTATTTCTGATGATTCCATTTTATCTCCTTTGTTGGGTTATTACCTATAATTCTTGTTGTATTATTTAAGTAGTTGTTCAGGGTTTGTAGTATTCATCTTTAACTTATCACAATATACCTTCAAGTGATACTATACCACTGCATATACAGTATTATAATAGTATACTTCTATTTCTCCCCTCTGAATCCTTGTGCCACTGTTGTCATACATTTTGCTTTCATCTATGTTATGATTCCTGCACTACATTGTTCTTATTTTGGTTTAAATAGCCAATTATCTTTAAAATATATTTAAAGAAAAAAATACATATTTACTCATGTAATAAACCATATCTGGTGCACTCTATTCCTTTGTGTGGATCCAAATTTCTACCTGGTGTCGTGTTTTTTTTTAACCTAAAAAAACTTTTAGGTTATGGAAAATTTCAGAGTACACAAAAGTAGAGAGAATGGTACAGTGAACCCCCATGTATCCATTACCAACATTTTGTGCCATTTTTGTTTTCTAGCAGGTGCATGTGTTATATATTAAAACAAATAAGTAAAATTATGAAAATAGCCATGCTATGGAACTATGGAGCCAAAAATCTTTGGGTTGAGGGCCCAGGAATCTGCATTTTAACAAACGTCTTGCCTAGCAGGTATCCTTTTCCTTCTGTTTGAAGGACATCCTTTATCATTTCTGGTGCTGCAAATGTGCTAATGATGATGTCTTTCAGCTTTTGTCTGTCTAAAGATGTCTTCATTTCACCTTCATTTTAATTAATTAATTAATTAATTTTTGGCTGTGTTGGGTCCTTGCTTCTGTGCGAGGGCTCTCTCCAGTTGCGGTGAGCGGGGACCACTCTTCATCGCGGTGTACGGGCCTCTCACCGTCGCGGCCTCTCCCGTTGCGGAGACGCGCAGGCTCAGTAGTTGTGACTCATGGGCCCAGTTGCTCTGCAGCATGCGGGATCCTCCCAGACCAGGGCCCGAACCCGTGTCCCCTGCATTGGCAGGCAGATTCCCAACCACTGCACCACCAGGGAAACCTCTCACCTTCATTTTTAAAAGGTATTATCACTGAGTATAGAATTCTAAGTTGATAACTTTTTCTTTCAGTGTATTACACATTACTCAACTTTCTTCTTGCTCACATTGCTTACCACAAGTAATCTGATGCTGTTTTTATCTTTGTTGCTCTGTCTGGAATATGTCTTTTTTTTCTTCTGGCTGTTTTTACCTTTTGCTCTTTTTTTCTGGTTTGACAAATTTGATTATGATGTGCATTGGTGTAGAAACCATTGTCTAATCCAAGGTCACAAAGATTTACTCCTGTATTTTCTTCTAACAGTTTTATAATTTTAGCTCTTACATATAAGAGTATGATAAACTTTGATACATTTATTATACATTTATGATATATTTGATACATTTTTGTGTATGGTATAAAGAAGGAGTCCAATTTCATCCTTTTCTTATGTGTATACAGTTTTCTCAGGACAGTTTGTGGAAAAGACTATTTTTTCCCATTGAGTTTTCTTAGCACCTTTGTTGAAAATCAGTTGACCATAAATATGAAAGTTTTATTTCCTGTCTTTGAATTCTAAGCCATTGATGTAGAAGTCTATCCTTATGCTAGTGCACACTGTCTTAATTCCTGTAGCACAGAAGAAAGTTTTAAAATTGGGAAGTGAGGTTGCTCCAAAATTGTTCTTTTTTATCCAAGATTATTTTGGCTATTCTAGGGTCCTCTGAATTTACAATGAGTCTATGGCCAGACCACTCTGAATGCACCTGATCTCGTATGAATTTCCATATGAATTTTAGAGTCCACCATGTTAATTTCTGCAAAGAAGCCAGCTGGGATTTTGATAGAGATTGCGTTGAACCCATAAATCAATTAAAAAACTAATTTCTCTTTATTTATATTCTCTATTTGATGAGAGTGTCATCACACCTTCCTTTACCTCTTTAAGCATGGTTGCCTTTAGTGTTTTTTTTTTTAGACTTTTTGTTTATTTATTTATTTATTTATTGGCTGCTTTGGGTCTTCATTGCTGTGCGTGGGCTTTCTCTAGTTGCGGTGAGTGGGGGCTACTCTTTGTTGCAGTGCATGGGCTTCTCATTGCAGTGGCTTCTCTGTGGCAGAGCACGGGCTCTAGGTGTGCAGGCTTCAGTACTTGTGGGATGTGGGCTCAGTAGTTGTGGTTTGTGGGCTCCAGAGTGCAGGCTCAGGAGTTGTGGCGCATGGGCTTAGTTGCTCTGCGGCATGTGGGGTCTTCCTGGACTAGGGCTCGAACCCATGTCCCCTGCATTGGCAGGCAGATTCTTAACCACTGCGTCGCCAGGGAAGTCCCCCTTTAGTTTTTAAAATATATTTATAATGACTTCCATGAAGTTTTTATCTATTAGGTCTGACATCTGGGCTTTCTCACAGGTAGTTTCTGTTGTCTGCTTTATCCCTGTGTACAATCCATATGTCACTGTTTCTTTGCATGTACTGTAATTTTTTATTGAAAAAATAGACTTTGTAGATATTGTGACAATTGTGACAATGCTGGATACTGAATGCTCCCGTTGCCTCTCCACCCCCAGGCTTACTTTATTGTTGTTTGCTTATTGGTTTGTTTAGCGGCTTGGTGGTATTATTTTAGTGAAGTCTGTTTTTCCTAATGTGAAGCTTCGACATCAGTGTTCAGAGGGTGCAGCTTTGGGCGTGTGCACAGTAGTGCTGGCAAAACTCCCTTGACTGTCTCTTTCCTTAATCTTTCATTAAGCTGCTGCCTCTGTGGGACTCATAAGCAGCTCTGAGGCTCTACTGATTGGCAATTGATTGCTCTATTGTTTTCCACAGTAGCCTGTAGGTTAATTGCTCCACTGCTCATCAAACTAAATTCAGGCCCCTTTGCACAGGTAGTTTTTGAGGTTTGTTCTGACTCTAGGAGGGTTCTTCTTATATCTTTCTTCAGCCCTTCTCTGGCAAACGAGCTGGGCTATACTTTAGCGAATTGCTCTCAGCTACCAGCCTTCTCTTAACCGCTTATCACCTAAATCGTCATTATTCTCAGGAGCATTCTTAAGCCTGAACTTCCCCACACTGTGCTCCAAATAAAGTCAGTTCCTTTGGGGAGAGTTTCAGAGTTCTCTGTCCTTATGGCCTGACTGCTTGCCCCGCAAGGGTGCTGGACAGGGGTGGTAGGCTCTGCTCTTCTCAGCTTGCCTCTCGGCACCAAATCTCTGTCCTATGAACAAACAAAGGCAAGGGCAACAGGGGCCCTGTGTTCTCTGCCTGCTGTGCACGTGCATCAGTAGTCTCCATCCTAGGAGTGGGGACGGGGTGGAGGAAGGGAGCCTCTGACCTCTTGGATGCGCTCACCAGGAGCTTTGCCTTTGTAACATGGCACTGGGGGTAGGAGATGAGAAATGCTGGCAAGCTTCCCTCCCCGAGGGATGCCATAGACCTTGACCTGGAGCTTCTGGGCCACTCCTGCTCAGACTGGAGCATCCATCAGGCTGAGCTGAGGGGGAGGGAGGGAACAGTTCTGGCTCAGGTGCCATAAGCTCTCACTGTTTTTACTGAGACAGAGTGGATTTTCTTGAATAAGTGTTTCTTAATTTGCTGCATGCCCTTAAGACATATTTCAGAGACTTTAAATGGTCATTGAAAATAATAATTTTCACTAGTCATGGTTGTTTCAGCAGTGGATCCATGGAGTCCTCAGGTTACCTTCCTGGGAGTCATCCCACTCTGTTCACTTTTTATGATGCCTTTCCTCTGGGTTTCATTTCTGATAGTTTCTATTGCTATGTCTTCAAATTCAGTAATATTTTCTTATCCAATATCTAATCTGCCTTTAATCCCACTCAGTGCATTTTTTGCTTCAGACATTGCAATTTTCATCCGTAGAAGTTTCATTTGGGTCTTTTTGATATCTTCCTTGTCTCTACTTAATTTTTTGAACATATATAACACAGTTGAAATAACTATTTTAATGTCCTTGTCTTCTAATTTTAACATCTGGGGCAGATCTGGGTCAGTTTTAATTGGTTTTTCTCCTCCTTTTTAGCTTTTATTTTCCTGGTTCTTTGCTTAACTGGTAATTCTTTACTGGTTGTCAGACTTTGGGTGTGGCTATTTTGTATTCCCATAAATACTTTTTTTTTTTACATCTTTATTGGAGTATAATTGCTTTACAATGGTGTGTCAGTTCCTGCTTTATAACAAAGTGAATCAGTTATACATATACATATGTTCCCATCCCCATAAATACTTTGGAGCTTTGTTCTGGAACACAGTTAAGTTACTCTGAAACAATCTAATCCTTTCAGATCTTGCTTTTTGGACTAATTTGGCAGGACCAGACTAGTGTTTAGTCTAATTTTTCCCCTTTTCTGAGGACCCTACACAATGTTCCACGAATGAGGAGGGTTTCAGCCTGGCTGTTGGGAACAGGCACTATTCCTAGCCCTGAGTGAGCACCAAACACTGTTCCCTGTAATCCTTTCAGGTGGTTCTTTACCTGGTCTCTGATGATTTCCTCACATGGACATGCTGGTTGGTGGGTGTTTGCTGACTATTCGAGGGAGACCCCCTGCAGATCCCAGGGTTCTCTCTTTTTGAAGCGCTCCCTTGTCTGGTGCTCAGCCCTATGAGCTCCAGTTGTCCTATTCTCCACAGACTCTCATCTCTGTCCCCACAATCCAGGGAACCCACCAGGCTCTGCCTATGTTCCCTGCTCTGCACCACAGTCTGGAAACTCTCAGTTTCCACAGGGTGGGGCAATCATAGGGCTCACCTCATTTCTTTCTCATCTCTTAGGGCTCACTGTCCTTTGTTATTTACAGCCAGTGTCTTGAAATATTTTTTAAAATCCAGTTTCTTTTTTGGGGGGGGGCGGGGGTTTTCAGGCAGGACCATATATCTGGTCCCTGTTACTTAATCTTGGCGAGAAGCAGAAATCTAGAACCCCCTTGTTAATTTCTGTATTCCTCTCTGAATCCAGTAAGTGAAACCATATTAAATCTACATGCTAATAAGAAAATAAAAAAGCATATATAGTAAGGTTCTTTTATGTATAAACAAGGAAAGCATCTGGACACACACGTTATTTAAAGATATTAAAAATCAAATGCAAATAGCTGCTCCAGATAAATTCTGATCTCTCCCAGTAGGTTGCCTTTTGTGAAAAGATCTCCAAAACCAAAGGCAGAAAAAGGATAATAGTGATCACTTAGAACATTCAAGAAAAACTTGCGTAACTGTCCCAAATGTCTTCTTCATTTGTGGTGTGGTATCTCTCTCTCTCTCTCTCCTTCCTTTCCTTTCCTGCTTCTACAATTGCAGTATCTGAAACTGGCTTTAGAGCAAAAAGGAAGACTACTTGCAGTGTTTATGTTAGTAGCTGAAAAGTTGGTTTCACTTAAAACGAAACTTTTTAAGTAAAATAATAAAATGAAAAATAACATATTCAGTATTTCAAAATGTTCCTGTTTCAAAACCCAAACAAAAGCCTTAGAATACTCAGCTTGCATAGTTCTGTTTTTACCAGATGATGGAAAACACTGAAACCAAACCAATTCCTCAGAAATGTGTTTCTAACCACAACTCCATGTAGGCAGACAAACAGAATTTACGTCAGTTCCTGGAAAAGAGAGGCCCAGGAGCCACACTTAACTGTTTCACCTCCTTTATTCCTGTTCCTGGTTGCCTCGTCTTCAGAGGGAGTGACGGCCAGTGTCAGACATGTCCCTTCTCTTCTCGCCTCCATGCTGATGGTGCTTCTGGGTTCTGGAGGGTCTGCCCTGGGTTTCCTGGATGCCTTTCTCTGGCTCCTGGTCCCTCCCCAACTCTGTCCAGAAAACCCAGGTCTCCCTAGGTTCTTTTCACAGTGACCTGATTCAGGCTGAGGCGGAGGCTGAGCAGGCCACTGTACTTTGGGCTCATCTCAGTGTCCCCAGCTCTTGGTGCCCTGTTCTGTGTGTGGCGATCACCGTAACAGGACAATTTCAGGGGTCAACAGAAGCAAGAAGGAATGTCCAGCTGACTTTGTTCTTCCAAGTCCAGTTCCTTCTGAGTCCCTCGTGTTCCCCCTGTTGACCTTATGAGATATCCCCCAAACTGTTCAATCAACATCTCCCCTTAACTACCAGTGTTTTCTGGCCTAAGCTGGCTCCAAGTTGGTTCCTATTAGGAGACACAAAACTGCTTAGATCTGCTTCATTTCAAGGTGATCTTGGATTATTAAAAAAAAATCCATGCAAATTGTTGGAGAGATGTTAATGATGTAGTAATTTTTTTTTTTGCGGTACGCAGGCCTCTCATTGCTGTGGCCTCTCCCGCTGCGGAGCACAGACTCTGGACGCGCAGGCTCAGCAGCCATGGCTCACGGGCCCAGCAGCTCTGTGGCATGTGGGATCTTCCCGGACCGGGGCACGAACCCGTGTCCCCTGCATCGGCAGGCGGACTCTCAACCACTGCACCACCAGCGAAGCCCGATGTAGTAATTTTTATATTTTGAAAGTTATATGTTAGAGAAGTTCTGTCCAATAGAAATATAATGTGAACCACATATGCAATTTTTAATTCTCTAGTAGCTACATGTGGAAAAGAGAAAGCAAGTTAAATTCATTTTAATAATATATTAAATATTATACATACTATCTCTCATTTCAATATGTAATCGAAAAATTAATGAGATATTCTGAATTCTTTTTTTCATACTAAGTCTTAAAAATCTTACATATTTCACACTTACAGTACATCTCAATTTGGACCAGCCGCATCTTACACACTCAACAGCCACACGTGGTTAGTGGCTACAGGACAGCATGGTTTTGGGGGCTTTAACTTATAGGAATGACTTTAATAGTGTGAATCTAAAATGCCATAGGAACCAGACATTATTTAAAGGGAAGTGGGGCCCCATGGTGCCTTCATATGTTACCATACTGCAAAGAAAGGCACCTCTACTCCTCCATAATGTGGACCCTCTAATGATCGGGGACTTATCCAAAATTAAGAAGATGACTGAGGAGAGCAAGGAGGGTACTCATTATTGGTTCAAAAAATATCAGTTGTATGTGTATTATCTAGGACTATGCTAGGAGCTGAAGTTACAAAAATAGAAACACTTTCCACATTCGTGGACATTACTGTCTCTGGAGGGAGAGAAATATTTATCAGAATCACACAAATAAATGTGCCAAGTGTTATGGAGGAAAGAAGCCAGAATGATGAGAGCAGAACCTGGGACTTGCTCTAGTCTGGAGTCTGGGAAATCTTCCTCAGGGTGAGGAGGTTTGAGCTTAGATCTGAAAAGATGTGTGAATGCTTAGGGGCAAAAGGAGCGGGGGGGGGGGGGGGGTACATCCCAGGAGAAGGAGCATGTGTAAAGGTGGCAGGAAGCATGGCACATTTGGGGACCTGGGACTGCAGTGTGGAGGGAGAGAGGGTGCAGCAAGGGCCGGGTCATGCCTAGTGTGTTAGACCTGTTACACGTGCTGGTCTTTATCCCAAGAGCAAAGGGAAACCATTTTTGGGATTCAAGCAAGGGACGTGATGTAATCAGGTTTAGTTTTGAAAAATTGTTCTGATAAACGTTGAACAGGATGAGAGGTGTCTGTGGGGAGACCTGTCAGGATGCTAGTGCAGGAATCTCAGGGGGAGACCACGGGGGTCCACGTCACGTGGCAACAGCAGAGATGGAGAGAAGAGGGCGACTCTGAGAAATGTCAGGAACATAAAGGAGAGAGATCTTTGCTGAGGGGGCCAGGGCATGGTTCCAATCCTTGCACTAGGACAAGCATAAAGAAGACTAGATTCGGGGAGGAAGGTCTTGTAGAGTTTTAGGGGCCCAAAAGACAAGCAAGGTGGGATGGTTGGGTAGGAAGTTAGATATGAGTCTGGAGCTCAGAGGAAAGGTCAGAACTGAAGAAGATTTTGAAATCACCTGTATCCACACCATCCTCCAGCCACCCTGGCCTCTTGGTTCCCCGGAGAGTTGTGCTTGAGTGCCTTTGCCTATGTGGTTCCATCTGCCCCCAATCCTCCTCCCTCTCCCCTTGGCCTAGAGACTCCCTACTTTTCCTTTAGATTCTAAATCACTTGTCATTCCCTTATGGTTACCTTTCCTCACCCCCAAGCCTGTAATAAACCCGCACAGCCCCACATACCTCACCTTTGTGGTACCTGGAGCAATCACCAATCGCAGTTTTACGTTTATTTGCCTCCTCATTTGACTAACAACTGTCTCTGTCACTAAAATGTAAGGACAGGACCAAGTCTTTTTTTTTTTTTTATTAGATGGGCTTTATTTTTTAGAGAAGTTTTAGGTTCATAGAAAAATTGAACAGAAAGTACAGAAAGTTCCCATCTGCCCCCTCCCCCTACCAAAGACACAATCTTCTCCACCATCAACACCCTGCACCTGAGTGGCACATTTGTTAGAGTCGATGAATCAACACTGAAACATCATTATCACCCAAAGAACATAGTTTACATTAGAGATCACTCTTGGTGTTATATGTTGTTTGGGTTTTTTTTTTTTTTTGCGGTACGCGGGCCTCTCACTGTTGTGGCCTCTCCCATTGCGGAGCACAGGCTCCGGATGCGCAGGCTCAGCGGCCATGGCTCACGGGCCCAGCCGCTCCGCGGCATGCGGGATCCTCCCGGACCGGGGCACGAACCCGTGTCCCCCCCATCAGCAGGCAGATGTTTTACTCCTTTTTAAATTGGGTTGTTCATTTTTTTTACTGTTGAGTGTTAAGGATTCTTTGTATATTCCATGTCTGTTTCTGTTCACCATCGTGTACCAGTGCCTAGGGTTATAGCAGGAGCTGAGGAAATGTCTACTAAGTGAATAAAGATGCGAAAGCAAAACGGCAGATAATTCAAGCTGTGCCTAAAGATTAGTTATTGAAATAAAGAGTATAAGAGTGAGATGAGAAGAGAATATTAGGACGAAGATTTTGAGGATTTCCCTCATTTAAATGCTGGATAGAAGAGAATATCCAAATGGCCACAGAACATAAAGCAATTCAACCTCATTAGTCATCGGAGACATGCAGATTATAACCACAATGAAATACCACTACACACCCACCAGAATGGTTAAAATTCTTGAAAAGGATGGAATTACCAAGTATGAGCATCTGGAATGCTCATACTCTAAGGGAACCGTAAATCCATACAACCAACTTGGAAAACTGTTTGGTGGCATCAATTAAAGCTGAATGTATTTACATTTTATCATCTAGCAGTTCCCTGATTAGGTATCTATCCAACAGACTGATACATAGAACTTCATGATTCTATATATAAAACATTCAAAAGAAGGGAAAATGAATTTATTGCATTAAAAGCCAGGATAGTCACTACCTTTAGAGAGAGGTAGTAACTTGGAGGAGGGTCAAGGTGGGGATGAGTCTAAGGTTCTGGTATTTCCTGATGTGGGTGTTAGTTATGTGAGTGTGTTGAATCTGTGACGATTCATCAGGCTGTTCACTTTATGATTTGTGAGCTTGTCTTCACACATGTTTATACATTAATTAAAAATTTATTTAAAGAGAAAAAGAGATCTGTTTGGAGTCCTCCAAAAGGAAGTGGTAGAACTCTTTTTCCATCCCCCTCAGTGCCTGAAAGACTGTGAGTCTATGGGCCATTTTAAGAGCAAAGGAACCCATCTATAAAAACTTCTCACCCATTTTCAATGTTGATGCTTTAACTTAGAACCTAATACTCAGGAATAGACTTACTTGATGGTCATGGGATGATAAAAATATTTTGGAAATGGTCTAGGATATTTAATGTGTCATGAGAGAAAACACTTGGGCCTCCAAGCTGTGTTCTGCTATTGATTCTTATCAACGTAAACTTTTTTAGCCAAGACTATTATAACATATAAAGGAAATGATTTATCTGCCTGGATGCTTGCTTTGGTTTTTGTAAATCCGTTGTTGATGAATATTAGAGTCATGAGGAGCTCTCAGCTGAACTTTAGGTAATTGCTTAGAAATGCTGTAACAGTTTCCACCACTGAAACAGGGTTGAGCATGCAGTTATAGACAGAGCTCGGTGGATTCACGGAAGCTCTCTCTTCCACTCCCTGGAGAGAGGCCGCTAGGTGATTGTCAGTGCCCTGAATTGTGGGGTTGGGGTAAAACAATCTATACTAGGAAGAAGGGATCTAGTAGAACAAAAGAACACCAGGATTCTAGTCAGAAGAAATAGTACCCTCGTCCTGCTACTTGCTGTGTGACTGTGGGTAATTACTAATGGCCCTCTCTGCACCCCAGGGTCCTCATCTACAACACGGGGATGATTCACTGTTTCACTGGGTAGGATGATGGCCTCACAGATTTGAAAACATTTAGCATGTGGTAGGTGCTCCATAAACATTCTCCTGTTCCTTTCATAACTGAGAAGTGAGGAAAAAAACACATGGTATATAGATATAGAGAACAGACTTGTGGTTGCTAAGGGGGATGGGGGTGGGGGAGGGATAGATTGCGAGTTCGGGATTAGCAGATATAAACTATTATATATAGGATGGATTAACAACAAGGTCCTATGTATAGCACAGGGAATTGTATGCAATATCCTGTGATAAACCATAATGGAAAAGAATATAAAAAAAAGAATGTCTACACGTGTATAACTGAGTCATGTTGCTGTACAGCAGAGACTGGCACAGCATCGTATATCAACTATACTTCAATAAAAAACACGTTATAATCTATATTTTTTCAGTAAACATAAACTTTTTGGTAGTACAGCTGTTGAGTATATAACCTATCCAATGGCATAAGCTAGTGAAAAGTGCTTCAGCCTCAGAGGACCTTGGTTCAAATCCTGCCTGCCGTTTGCTAAATATTTGACCTTAAGAAAGTTACTTAAGTATCTGAAATTTAGTTTTTTTCATCACAAAACAGTAAAATGTTACTAGTTTCCCCATAGGCTCTTGTGAGGGTTAAGAATGATGTATAGACTAGCCATGGGTCTCTGTAGGTGAAACCCCACCTCACCTGGTCTAAGCCACAAGAGAGGGTGTATTGGCTCTCGTTGCCACATTCAGGCAAGGGCAGAGGTGATCTGGTCTGGGGGTAGCTGCTACCTTGGACCCATGCTGGTACTTCTATTCTTCTAAGACACTTATCAAGAAAGGGGCCCAACCTGGGTTCTCCAGGCTTAAAATCAACATTATAAATGCTGTCTCCTTTAAGAGTTTCCCAGTCACCTGACCAT
>NW_020175053.1:3589912-3607750 GCF_003031525.2 Neophocaena asiaeorientalis asiaeorientalis
TCTGAAATGCGGGAATTTGAAGCAATCTTGAGCTTTCTTGCACTGACTTGGATACATCAATTTTTTCTCTCCTAAGGGTGAGTTCTTTTCCAAAAGATACATTGCTGGGAGACTAAGATAAGGGGTACCTTTGAGGTGGGGTCTTGGTGTTGGAGATTGGCTTTCAACTCCAGTGCATTTAGTCATGCTCTCTCCCTTATGCAGATAAATCCAAATCAACTTATTAACTTTTCTTTATGCATATGAGAAATAGGTATCATATACTTACTTGTATTTTATATATTTTATATTATTTATAAATATATACTGAATAGTTTTTCTACAGGCTCATTGAACTCCCTGAAACTCTTATTAATCCTTATTAACTGTTATTATTCCTGGAAGTATAGCACAGTATTTAAAAGCACACATTTTGGTCTAGGAAAAAATGTGACTTTCAATCCTGGTTCCATCACTGACCTCTGGTATTTTAGGTTGACCTCCCTCTTAGGCTTGGTTTCCCTAGGGAATTATCTCATATGCAGTTTGATCTCCAACAGTCCTATGAGGTATTAATAACCATAATTTATGCAGACATCTGATGCATATGTCCTTGTTTATTATTTTTATTATTTATTTGTATGTTCATTCTGGCCAGCACCTTAATAATCCAGAGAAATGAATGCCTCAAATTCCTATAAGGAATCGACATTACATATAAAGAACAAAGCAAAATGTATTACTCAGCTCAGACTGTCATAACAAAATACCATAGATCGGGGGGACTTAAACAAGAGAAATTAATTTCTTCAAGTTCTGGAGGTTAGAAGTCAGATCAGGGTTCAGCCAATTCAATTTCTGGTGAGGGATCTCTTCCTGGCTTGCAGATAGCCACCTTCTTGCCGCATCCTCATGCAGCCTTTCCTCAGTATGTGTAGAGAGAGTAAGCAAAGCAAGCGGGTGTCTTTTCTTATAAGGACACTAATCCTATCAGATCAGGGCCCCACCCGTAAGACTTGATTAATCATAATTACCTCCAGAAAAGCCCCATTTCCAAATACAGTTACATTGGGGTTAGGGCTTCAACATATGAATTTTTTGGGAGGCGGGACACAATTTAGTCCATAGCATGAAACAAAACAAAATTAACCTAAACTTGAATATAGCTAGAAACAAATAAATCTAACTGTGCATTAAATAATTACATAAACACATATAAAAAAATAATTAATTCAATTAGCTTTTGAACCAAGTACTCTGACTATATAGCCTTAGTAAATAGGAGGAAAAAAGAACTGCAGAGAAATCGTGAATTTCTTTAGTAGTTTTGTTGTTGGAAGGGTATTGGTTTAGTGATATTGGAACTATTTTATGTATATTGAAGGACAGATATGTTATGTGTTGTTGGGAACCAGGGGAAAGGGAAATACAAGTAAGTCATGAAAAAGAAGAGCTGTAGTTGTGTTAGCATCAACTCATGTTTGTTTGTTTAATCTAATCCATTGAAAGGACCTATATGCCCTTTCCAATATCACTTAAACACCCAGCACCAAAATCTTGATGTCTAAATACTATCCTCCATTAAAAGGAATCAGGGCTCCTTAGAGAAACAGCTGACAGCAAGTCTGGGACAGGAAGTAAAAGTGAATTTGAAACCTTTACTGGGTCAGATTACTTATTAAATTCAAAGAGAAAAGATGCCTTACAATGGAGAAAACTGGACACCACCTGTGCTGAGTTAGCATCACTGGTAATGGGATAAATTTACATCTGTGCCCCCTGCTCGGATGCAATGGGAAGGATACAACATCACCTTTGTAGTTTTCTTGCCAAAATGTTTAACCTAAATCTAATTAGGAGGAAACAATTATTCACATCCAGATTGTGGAAGATATTCTACAGGACAAATAGGTCTTCAAAATGTCAAAAATCTTGAAAGATTGAAGGAGACAGGAAACTGTGGATTGTATAATAGAAATCAATTAATATAAAATTAATTATCATGATTATTAATATGATGATTAATTTTATACTAATTGTTCAATCATGTTAAATATCTCAGGAATGATAATATTATTGTAATTTTATATAAGAATGTTTTGTTCTTGGGAGATACAGGCTGAAGTACTCAAGAGTGAAGTGTGATGATTAATTTCAAATGATTCAGCCAAAAAAAGGTGTTTTATGTAAACATCTATTTATATAAATATATATATATTTATATTTAAACATATAAACTTCAGTACTTCCAGACTGAAGTTTGTTTATAAATATATAATTTACTTACAATATATATATATATTTCAGTACATCCAGACTTGGATTTCATGGGCCAAAATAAATTTTAAAATAAATTATATTTAATTTATTTTTTAATAAATAATTTTTTAATATTTAACATACAGAACAAAATAAAACCAAAAAATGGGGTAACTGATGTAAAGTTGCTAGCTCTGTATTTTGTCCAATAAAGACTGACATAAACAATTGAAAAAGTCATTATTCCATCTGTTATATTATGTCATTAAAAATGTCATTTTAATGAAATAACGACCTCAAAGAGAAAGCAGTCTGTTATCTCAGGGTGAAAGTTTTTTAAACCAGCTGCCTTTGTCCGTGTGAACACACACGTTGTTCCTGTACGCCACGGAAAAGTGAAGCTGGTTGGGCCGGCGTGGTCCCCAGGCGGGCGGTGGGACCATGGGGCCCAAACACCTCCTGGCTGGGAATCGCATGGCTGATGTCCCCGTTGGGCGGCTCTGTTTCCAGCCTCTGGGAGAGAGAAGAGCAAGCGAAATCGGTCCTCCAGGACCTACTCCCCCGGCCAGCTCTGACAGTAAATGTCTCCTTTCTGAGCTGAAACAGACTGCTCTGTGGCTCCCGCTCTTTGCTACTTTGCTGTCTGAAGCACCTCAGAATTTAGCCAGTTCCATTTTTCCCCTTGGATGAGGTTAAGATATGAATCCAGAAAGAAGTAACCTGGGAACTGATCTTTCGCCCTCTTTTATGAAGATGCCTGTGATAGCTGAAGGTTGTCACGTTTTCCTTAATCATCTCTAGCTCTAACACACCGGTCTTTCAAATATCCTTCTTAAGCTGTGGGCTGGTTACTTGATTTTTTTTCACTTTTAAGCTTCCTTCATGTAGCACAAAAAAGGTATTCACTCCTTCTGTAATTTCTCAAAGTCTAGACGTTAAGAGCACTCAAGAGGTGTTTCTACAGCTCTAGTTAGTGTGTGTCTGTGTGTGCTGTGCATGTGCGTATGCTTGTGCACACGTGTTAATAAAATCACAAGGCTGGGATGCAGGTTTGCTTTCCTTGAAAATGTTTTGCATCATGCATGTTGGAGACCTCATCCACTCAGAAGTGGGGTTTCCCTATTTCCAATCTTTCCCTCTTTCTCCTTCTTAGCTGAGCTCTCTAATCTCTGAGCTGTGGCTCTGAGATATTTACAACAGGCTCTGACATTCGGGAGGGGGGAGCAGCTTTGAAGTTGAATATGGCCCGACTATGGCTCCTGAACTACGCAGAAGTCAGGCTCTCCTAGTGGTGATGCTCCAGAGTGATGCTCCCAAACACCCTCTGGCTGAGCTTCTCCTGACCCCACTATCTTTATAGGCCAGTGGTTCCCAGACAGAGCTGTAAAATGAGAACATCTTATATCTGATAATAGACTTGTAAACAACAAGGAAAACAAATAAAAACTTAAAAACCCAAACATCCCCAGTATTACTACTACCATTCATAAAAGAAAGGATATTTTGATACCCATGAAGTAGGAAAGTCATAATCCCAGGATAACTTGGGAGCTGGGCTTTTGGCTGTGAGTACGACAGAGGGTACAAGAAAGTGCCACAGCTGCCCTTGGGAGCTTGTGCCCAGAATCTCAGCCAGAGACAACCTTCAGGGTCTCCTTGTCCAACCTCCTTCTCAGGGTTTAGATGAAATATATCACTCAGGTGACGTCCACTAACGGAGACACAGCTACAACACAGTGTAAAAAGTGAGAAATCCTCTCAAGGATGTAGGATGATGTCCATCGGGAGGTAAGAGGAGAGGGAAAGCAGGGCTCAGGGCGCAGCCTACGAATGAGACTTTGAGGAGTGGCGTGACTGAGACCAAACATTCTCAAATTTCAGTGTACATCAGCATCACCCACAGGGCTTGTCGAAAGACAGAATCTGGACTCTGATTTAGTGGTCTGGGGAGGGGCCTGAGAACTTGCGTTTAGGACAGTTTCCCAGGGGATGCTGCTGCTGCTTGTCTGCGGATCAGGGGTTTAGAGATGCAGAGACTGGGGCTTAGGCAAAGGTACAGAAGTGAGAAAGTAGAGTGGGTTAGTGCAGGTAAGACGGGCAGGCAGGATTCTGCAGAAGAGTGAACGCCACGTGAACGAGCTTGGGCTTTTATCAGGGTAGGCAATGGGGAACCATACAAGATTTTTGAGCCAAAGAGTAGAATTTAAAACAGGATCACATAGACAGGAATGAAGTGCTGACACAGGCTACAACATGGACAGACCTTGAAAACATTATGCTCAGTGAAAGAAACCAGTCACCAAAGACCACATATCCTATGATTCCATTTATGTGAAATACCCAGGTCTGCAAATCCATGGAGACAGAAAGCAGATTAGTGGGTACTAGGGGCTGGGGAGATGAGGGCGTGGGGAATGACTGCTCAATGGGATTGAGGTTTCCTTTTTTGAAAAATTTTTAATTTTAATTAATTAATTAATTTTTGGCTGCGTTGGGTCTTCATTGCTGCGCGAGGGCTTTTCTCTAGTTGCGGCGAGCAGGGGCCACTCCTCGCTGCGGTGCGTGGGCCTCTCACTAGGGCGGCCTCTCCCGTTGCAGAGCACAGGCTCCAGGTGTGTGAGCTTCAGTAGTTGTGGCACGTAGGCTCAGTAGTTGTGGCTCATGGGCTCTAGAGCACAGGCTCGGTAGTTGTGGCACACAGGCTTAGCTGCTCCGCGGCATGTGGGATCTTCCCGGACCAGGGTTCGAACCCGTGTCCCCTACACTGGCAGGCAGATTCTTAACCACTGTGCCACCAGAGAAGCCCTCATTTTTAAAAAAATAATTTATATTTTATGGTTTTAAACATCTTTATTGGAGTATATGAGGTTTCCTTTTGAAGTGATGAAATTGTTCTGGAACTAGATCCTGGTGAGAGTCACAACATAGTGAATGCATTAAATGTCACCAATGGTAAATTTTCTTTCTTTCTTTTTTTTTTTTTTTTTTTACGGTATGCGGGCCTCTCACTGTTGTGGCCTCTCCCGTTGTGGAGCACAGGCTCTGGACGTGCAGGCTCAGCGGCCATGGCTCACGGGCCCAGCCACTCCGTGACATGTGGGATCCTCCCGGACCGGGGCACGAACCCGTGTCCCCTGCATCGGCAGGCGGACTCTCAACCACTGCGCCACCAGGGAAGCCCAACAATGGTAAATTTTATGTTATGTGCATTTTTACCATGATAAAAAAAAAAAACACCCAGCATCATATTTCTTACAAAATTAGGTTCTATCACAATAAAATATTGATAATTCCAACAGATAAAAGACGCAAATGTGTATATTTAGAGTGGTTATAAACCGTTTCAGGGTACAACTTTTTTTTTTTTTTTTTTTATTTTTTTTTTATCGGCAGGCGGACTCCCAACCACTGCGCCACCAGGGAAGCCCAGGATACAACTTTATACAGAGAAAAAAAGAACAGAAATAACTGACTATGTGAGTATGTGTGTGTGTTTTGGATGATGAAAATAATGTGATTTCCCTCTTGTTAGAGTTTCTAGAAATTTTCAATAAATATCCAGATACTACTTATATAATTAAAACAGATTTTAAAGGAGGAGAAAAAGGAGAGTACCAGCTCTAGTATAATTTCACCAAGAATAACTGAGAGGGGTTGGTTTGAGCCTGAGCTTTGGGACAGATCTGGGTCTCAGAGACTCGAGAGGGCAAGGGCATGAGGAAATGAGGTGTCCCGAGCGGAAGTGGTGACTGTCCACCTCCTGCCCGAGAGAACCACTCCACGGTTTCCTCCAGAGACCTTCTCCACAGTATTCAGCCTTCCCTCTTGTACTTCTCTTTGGGTTTTTCCTTCATTGAGCTGTCAGCATGTCTCAGGATTTCATTCGTTCATCCATTCATTTTCTCAGCCAGCATTTATTGAGCATCTACTGTGTGCCGCTGTACTTCATCCATGGAGCCAAGGTGCAAGCACACAGCCGTGTTATTCTAGCCTTATATTGTTTCTTTCATTTTTTAAACACAGCTGTTTTCTATTCCTGGTCTGGGCTGCAGCCCTTTCTCTCAATTCCCTTGGATGGTGAGGAAGTAATGCCTTTTTTGTTTCACTTCTCTGGACACTGCGGCTGAACAGGTTCTGGCCAGCCTGGTGGTGCTGTCTGTGGAGTCTACCCAAGCGGTGCCTTCTCCTCCTGGGGTCCACACCCCATACAGAGCCTGGCTGTTTTACTCTGAATGACTCATCTCTGCTTCTGCGCCAGCCCTTTCTCTCCAGTTCTCACACTTCCTGGTCACTGGCTTCAACCTCATAGGCCACGTCTTTTCTGCTTTGGAACTGGATCTTTTATCTCCAATTTTTATTTTTCAATCATTATTGCCCTCTTCTCACAACACTGATGTGGCCCAAACCGACATGTATATTCATGAATTCTCACACTCTGGCCACAGCCTTGGAGGTTGGGGAAACAGTCGATTTCTTCAAAGGGTCAAGGCCAGAGGTGAGTTCAAACTGTGGCCTCCTGATGCCAGGGCCTCCTTGCCGACCTTCTGCATCTCTAGCTCCTGGCCTCGTGTTTGGTGCACAGTGGGTGCCTGGTTAATATTTGGGGAAACGGAGTCAGGACCAGTATGTATGCCACTGGGTGGCAGATTCAGGGCAAAGAAAAAATCAGTTTTGTATTAGTTAGGATTCTTTAAAGAAATCGAATCAACAGGATGTATAAATAGAGCGAGATGTACTGTAAGGAATCTGTAGGGTCAGCCAGCAGGCTGGAGACTGGGAGTGGAGTAACAGTTCAAGTCTGGAGGCTGTCTGCGGCAGAATTTCTTCTTCCTCTAGGAGATCAGTCTTTCTCTATTAAGTTCTTCAACTGACTGTATGAGTTCTACCCACACTATGGAGGGTTATCTGCCTTACTCAAAGCCTACTAATTTAAAGGTTCATCTTATCTAAAAATACCTTCACAGAAACATCAAGAATAATTTTTTAAAATTTATTTTTTATTAAGGTAACATTGGTTTATAACATTATATGTTTCATGTGTACAACATTATATTTCCACTTCTGTATACAACTATAGCATGCTCATCACTAGAATAATGTTTGACCAAACACCTGGGTACCATGGCCTCACCAAGTTGAGACACAAAATTAACCATCCCGAATATCATTGCTGAGTTTATTGTCTGCTCTTTAGGTAAGAGCTCCATGGCAGTGAGAATAATCTGGTGAGTGGAAAATGTTGTGTTTCATAGACATGATATCATTTTTACTCTTTGGGAGTGACTCCCCAGCCCTGCAGAGAATTCCAAGATGTTCCAGGTGCTGACCTGGTCCCCTCCGAGCTTCTAGTCAACAGGTGGAAGTGGGACCTGTACCAATGGCAGTGAGCGTGTGAACACGCCAGCCGGCACTGGCCCTCTCTCTCGTCTTTGCAGTTAACTCTTGATTCTCATTCTTATCCACATATCCCTGCCAACGTCTCAAACTAAAACCAAGTACAGTTCAATGCATGGTGTGGTAGTTAAAGGGCTCACTGAATAACCCGTCTGGGCTGGAATCCCGGCCATGGCCACGCGGGCAGACCCTCAGAGAGACCATTTGCCTTGGTCGCAAGGACAATAGCACCTTTTTCTAGGCAGGAGGAAGTGACACAATTGTTATGAGATGCTAGGCATGGTGGTACCCAGCTGGCAGTCGACACTCAGTAAGTGTTTACTCTCATGGTTAAGAGTCATTCTCCCATCCAGACTTTCAGGTTCAAAAGGGGAGAATGTCACCAGTGACCCTGACTTAACCTTCCAGGTCCTTTTCCTCCCCTCCTTACCCTCTATATGTAAATGTTGTATTTTTAACAAAGAGCAGAGAACTTTCAGACTCTTTATCCTTCTCCCCCACCAAAACCTAAAAATACGCTTGAGGAGAGTACAAATTTGCTCATGCAAAGTAGAAGAGAAATATTGCACCAGAGAAAAGACGTATGAAGGCACCCATGTGACAGAATGGCTGTGAAGATATATAAACATATGTAAAAACACACACACACATAAAGAAAGAATGTGTGGCTCAAAAGGTCAAACCAGTGCAGCCCAGCAGCTTGAATGGGCACTGCTCTTTCTGTCCCACTCACAGAAGCATGGGGGTCTAGGTTTTACGACTTTGCTAGTTTGATAAGTGGAAAGTTGTTTCTTAATGCTTTAATCTGTATTTTTACTCACTTGTGAAATTGAATACTTTCTTCATATATTCATTTCCAACTTGTGGATTGCCTGACTGGGCCTCCTTATTTTTTTTTAAAGACTTTTAATTTTAAAAAATTTATTTAATATTTTTTATTCATTTATTTTTGGCTGCATTGGGTCTTTGTTGCTGCGTGCGGGCTCTCTCTAGTTACGGCAAGCAGGGGCTACTCTTTGCTAAGGTGCGCGTGTTGCTCCGTGGCATGTGGGATCCTCCCGGGCCAGGGCTCGAACCCGTGTCCCCTGCATTGGCGGGCAGGTTCCTAACCACTGCACCACCAGGGAAGTCCCTAAAGACTTTTTTTTTAAGGGCAGTTTTTGGTTCATAGCAAAGTTGAGAGGAAGGTACAGAGATATCCCATATACCCCCTACACTGACACATGCATAATTTCTCCCATTATAGAAATCCCTCACCAGAGTGTACAACTGTGACAATTGATAACCTACATTGACACATGATAAGCATTCAAAATCCATAGTTTACATTAGGGTTTACTCTTTGTGTTGTATATTCTTCAGGTTTGGACAAATGTGTGACACGTATCCATCATTATAGTTTCATACAGACTATTTTCACTGCCCTAAAAACCCTCTGTGCTCTGCCTGTTCATCCCTTCCCCCTGACTCCCAGTGATCCTTTTACTGTCTCCATAGCTTTGATTTTCCCAGAATGTCATAATCATACAGCACGTAGCCTTTTCAGATTGGCTTCTTTCACTTAGTAATACGCACTGAAGTTTCATCCATGTCTTTCACGGCTTAATTGCTCATTTCTGTTTAGTATTGAATAATATTCCATTGTCTGGATGGACCACAGTTTATCCATTTGCCTACTGAAGGATATCTTGTTTGCTTCCACATTTTGGCAATTATGAATAAAGTTGCTATAAACAGCTGTGTACAGATTTTTGGTGTGGATGTAAGTTTTCAACTCCTTTGGGTAAATACCAAGGAGCGTGATTTTGGATTGGATGCTAAGAGTATGCTTAGCTTTATAAGAAACTGTCAAACTGTCTTCCAAAGTGGCTGCACCATTTTGCATTCAGCAATGCAATGAGCGTTTTTGTTGTTCCACATCCTTGTCAGCATTCGGTGTTGTCACTGTCCCAGATTTTGCTATTCTAATAGGTAGGTAGTAGTAGTACCATATAATTGAGCAATCACACTCGTTAGTACGGGTTATGACAAACTGGTGTGGCTTAACTGTTTAACATGCAGACCCAATTTTGGGGTCATGTTATACTCACAGAAACTTATTTACTACAAACGTCTCTCTAAATCTACATCATATACACATGTCATGTAATACCTAAGTGACATATACCACCGCACACCATTAAATACACCCGAGTAAAGACACCAGTCTGCTTAATCATTCCCAAATGTTAAGAGATTCCAGTTGTTTTGCCCTTTTAATGCCACAATGAATGCAGCTGTACTCCTCCATCTCAGCAGAGATGACTTATTTCTCAAATGTATCTCTTCGTGTGCATGTTTATTTGTGCACACACAGGCAGGCTTTCTATTTGCTCACTTTTCTGTGTGTGTTTCCATGTTATTGTCCAAAAGAGGATGTGATGGATCAAAATACATGATCAGTTTTAGGGCTGTCATTGGCTAGATTTTAAAGAAAGAATGGAGTGGTCTTCCCAGCCCCTTGGTGGACTTTCACTAAACACTTGCTGGTGAATTACGTGTTTCTTTTAGAAGAAATCCCCACACAGAACCTTCTGAGATGAGGTCCAGGGTGAGTATTCCAGGTCAACCATCCCATTATGTGGATGCCCCAGTCCTGGGGTCCCGTCATGAAGACGACTGTGGTCTCCCAGACCCATCAAACAGGAGTCTCGTTTGAATCGCATGACAGGACAAAGACCCTGCTGCGACAAGTCCTAGGTAAAAAGATCCATTTCTAATCACTTTTTTTTTTTTTTGCGGTACGCGGGCCTCTCACTGTTGTGGCCCCTCCCGTTGTGGAGCACAGGCTCCGGACGCGCAGGCTCAGCAGCCATGGCTCACGGGCCCTGCCGCTCCCGGACCGGGGCACGAGCCCGTGTCCCCTGCATCTGCAGGCGGACTCTCAACCACTGCGCCACCAAGGAATCCCTCTTCTTTTTAAAAGAAAATTCTAGTCATTTTCACACCCTGGTGATACAGAGACGATCCTTGCTTCATCTATGGGCACCCCTCATACAGACAAATAATTCCATTTGGTTATCAGTTTAGACCCTGACCTGCTGTAAAAGGGGTTTAGTGGCTAATTATGTTTGTCAGCAGGAAAGTCCATTAACAATTCCTGGGAAATAAAAATAGAACCTGGGTGATAAAGTCTAACCTTGTTTCCTCTGCGCTCAGTCTAGTCAGCTGGCTCCCAGGGTACCGCGTGCAGGGGCCTTGTGCCCGGCCCTTCAGACCAGGGTTCCTGGTGCAAAACGGCAGCGCCGGCACCTCAGCTCAGGGTGCTACACGGAAGGTCCGTCCCCGCGCACTCAGCTCAAGATGGCGGGCGGTCGCCTGCAGAGACGCAGCCCCTGGCACAGCGATGGGGGGTGGGGGGCGTGAGCAGCAGCTGCGCCTGCGCTGCTGGCGAGAACTCCGCCCCCTCCCCGCTAAAGCAGCCCCAGTCGGGCCTGTTGGGAGAGCGCGTGCTCTGGGGCACGAGCTCCCACCTCCCCATTCTTTGATCAAAGAATAAAGCTTTCCTTTGCTTCTGAACTGAACTCGGCCTCATTGTATTGGAACGACGCTGGGCAGGACGCTTGTTGGGGACGGGAGGGCAGGTGAGTTGCTGAGTCAGTGCTAGGAGAGGTGTGAGCAGAGCATGGACTCAGGAGGAGACCTCACGGGTGAGTGGAATCTGAGCAGGTTTCTGGAGGCTGATGGATTCCACCAGCGTGGCAGAGAAGAGGCTGGTTTGGGCCACATTTTTGCAAGATGTGCCGAACACTTCGATTGCGTTTTGTAGGTGCCGTTGAGGACTTCAAGGCAGCAGAAAAGCAGAAATCCAGGTGAGTACAATGACCTTTTGCTTTACAAAAGTCTCATAAGAAAACCTTGCATGTTCCATTTTTTAAAAATTTGATAAATCCTCAGTTATGTACCATCAGATTTTTATCCCTGCTTAAGTTGTATCAGAACCTCTTCATATTTGCAGAGAATTGCAGAGGAGTCAGGCCAGGCCCGTCATACAGTAATCCTAGAGTATAATGACAGCGTTCCTAGGGAACATTATACCTCTAAGAAGCTGAGACCCACCCAGGACCTGACACTCCCCAAACACATCTTGGAGCAGCCACCGTCCCTCCTTCCCGGGAGAGCATGGTGCACAACCTTGGGGTGATCATGGGGACCAGGGTTTTCATGAGGCCAGTTTTTAAGTCCCCAGGGGTGACCTGGCTGATGAGGGGGGTGGTGCGGTTGACAGACCAGGGTTGGCACTTTGTGAAGCGCTCGGCCTGGTCAGAATGAGACACAAGTGAGGAGATTTTAAGGGGGTAGGTGTGGGCAGAATAAACAGAGGGGTGATTCTCAGGGGAGAAGGCCTGGATCAGCGACTGTCTGGGGAGAACCCAGAAACCACACAAGCATGGCAGACACCTAGGCTAGTGGAGAAGCGAGAAGAATGGGAAGAGTCATGAGAAGAGCAGGGGAACCAATGAAAAATTCTGCCAGCCCACTTGTATGGGGATGGTTCTGCCTCAGTGACCTATTGCAGTTTTTTTTTTTTTTCTTCCCTATTACATTTTTTTTTAACATCTTTATTGGGGTATAATTGCTTTACAATGGTGTGTTAGTTTCTGCTTTATAACAAAGTGAATCAGTTATACATATACATATGTTCCCATATGTCTTCCCTCTTGCGTCTCCCTCCCTCCCACCCTCCCTATTCCACCCCTCCAGGCTGTCACAAAGCACCGAGCCAATATCCCTGTGCCATGCGGCTGCTTCCCACTAGCTATCTACCTTACGTTTGTTAGTGTGTATATGTCCTCTCTCTCGCCCTGTCACAACTCACCCTTCCCCCTCCCCATATCCTCAAGTCCGTTCTCCAGTAGGTCTGCGTCTTTATTCCTGTCATACCCCTAGGTTCTTCATGACATTTTTTTCCCTTAAATTCCATATATATGTGTTAGCATACGGTATTTGTCTTTTTCTTTCTGACTTACTTCACTCTGTATGACAGACTCTAGGTCTATCCACCTCATTACAAATAGCTCAATTTCGTTTCTTTTTATGGCTGAGTAATATTCCATTGTATATATGTGCCACATCTTCTTTATCCATTCATCCGATGATGGGCACTTAGGTTCTTTCCATCTCCAGGCTATTGTAAATAGAGCTGCAATGAACATTTTGGTACATGACTCTTTTTGAATTTTGGATTTTTCATATGCCCAGTAGTGGGATTACTGGGTCATATGGTAGTTCTATTTGCAGTTTTAATGGAAAAGCCTCCCACCCTGGTTTGGCCAACTTTGGGGAAGTGAGAACTGGTTTGACGACTTTGGGGAAGTGAGAAGAAAGGCCAAAGGGAAGCACTTTGATGTGGAGATTTAAGTTCTTTCTGCCGGGGACTCAAGGTGGCCTGCCAGAGCTGCTTCACCACAACAGCTCTGCAGCTGTGTGGCAGCTGTTCTCTGCTCAGCGAATCTGAGGACAGTGAGGCCCTGTGACCAGGGCTGGGTGACTCTGGGCAGGCCTCTTTTCATTCTGTCCTTGCTTTAGATACTAAACCAAGGACAGGTACCGATACAATAATCTTCACGCTGAACAGGACCTGTGTTTCATCCATGGCTACTTTTTGAACAGTTTAGTCCAGGTTTGTGTGAGTGAGTAATCCTCCACAGCCTGCCCAAGCCAGTGGAAGCCTCCACTGCCCTGGGGAATTCATGGCCAACTGTCAGGGTTTCTTTCTGGGGGCGAGGGCTATTTTGACTCCAGACTCTCTCTCTCTCTGGAGGTCTTGATTCAGAAGTCCCTATTGTATGCGCTACTTGGGTGCTGGGTAGCTTCAACATGGCCTCAGTAGGAACAAAGCCAGATAGTCAAGGTGGGTGGTCCATTGGGGGCCACAAATTCATCCATCAAAATTGGCAACTCAGGACAGAGGCCTGAGAGTTTGGGTTAGGGGATGAAGTTTAAAGAAAAAAGTTCTTTCTGATCTGAAATGACATGAATAACTGAGGTACCTATGTCGGAAAGGCGGACATTTCTATGGCAGCAACACAGGTGGCCTGAGTGGGTGAGGTACGTGAGCCACGGTGGAGAGGGGAGGGCAGTTCCTCAAGCCTGCCTCCACTGTCTCAAGCCAGAGCTTCTTGGTTTCCCGGTCAAGGAAGGATGCAGAAGGTCCGTTTGTAGCGTCGTTCTGAGGGCTGGGTGTCTGCCCCGGCAAGTGGCAGCATTTCTGTGCTGAGCATGGCAGCTTCCTCTCTAGAAAGCGCTTCCCTTTTCGGACACGGACACCCTTGTTTTGGAGGGAGGAATAGACCGTAGCTTCTAGAACCAATTTCGATTACATACAGAAAAATGAGCTCAGGGCTGAGAGTGACAAACTACGTGGGGGTAAACTGAAGCCCCCTCCCCATGATATTAGGAACTGCGGGAGAGGGTGGGCTGCACCCTCAGACCCTCCTGCCCGTCCGCCCAGCCTCTGTCAAGTGCCATTTATGACTTGGAAATGCTCCCCGCAGATGGCCTGGGCTGGCATCACCCACTTTCCGGAGGGGGATGCAGTCTCCAGCCGTGGGCCCGGTTCCCCCCCCCACCCCCACCCCAGGCGGGACGGGTCCTCTCTCCACCCCGGGCGCCTTGCAGCCGGCAGCCCGTGGGTCGGGTGCAGGCGAGGGGGAGGGGTCTCTGCAGAGACGGGTCCGAGGCCGCCGGCCGGCGGGTGGGAAGAGGCCCTGTGCCAGGACGCCACAGGCCCGGGGGCTGGGGGCCGGGTGGCTGACGCCGTCGGGGGCGTTCCCAGAAGCCGGGCAGCCGAGGTTTCTCCGCAGCCCCGGGAGGAGCCGGCGGCGGCCACGTGACCCTCCGCGGCGCGGCCGGCGGCCCAGAAATAGCAGCGGCTGCGGATCCGCCCGCGGGCTGAGCGAGGGGAAGGCGGGGACCGGAGGACGCCAGCTGGCGGGGCGCGGCGCGGCGCGGCTCCGGAGGATGCTGAGCCCCTGTCCGGCCCGGCCCCGAGCTCATGATGGCCATCCGGGAGCTCAAAGTCTGTCTCCTCGGGGTAAGTCCTGCGCCGCCATTCGCCGGGGACCCGGGTCCGCGCGCCCCACCTCGTCAGGCCCTGCTGGTTCCGGGCCCGAACCTGAACGGGAGCTTTCTCGACTCGTCGTCCCTCCGCCGCCGGCCCGCGTGCCCGGAGTTGCTCGGGCAGGGCCGGGCGCCCGGGACCCCTCCGCGGGGACAGGAGCCGCGGCCCTCATCTCTGAGGGCTTTCTCCTTCGCCTTTAATAATTTCCTTCCGGCGGAAACTTTAAGTTACTCAGCCAAGGCGCCGACTCTTTTTGCCTCCCTGGGCCAACTGGTTTATTTACTTGTTTAAAAAGAAAGCCCAGCTCAGGGTGAGAAAATGCGCTAGGGGATGACCCGGCGGGAAGGTGAAGAGAGAACGGATGGTAGAAAACCGCGCCTAGGAAACTTTTAGTGCCGCGGATAAAGGCAGGATGAGAGAGTCCTCCCCTGTCCCCACTTCCCCTCCCGAAGTGGGTCCTTCTGAGCCCGAAGAAACTTGGAAGAAGCCAGAAACAAAGACAGACACAAACACCCAAGTGGTGCGGACCTGTCAGATGGCACTGGACAGGCCCCTGGGGACCGCCCAGGGGATTCAGATAGTGTTAAGGGTCTCCTCCTCTTGGGTGCGCATATCAAATTCCAGAATTACTTCTTTGAGAAGAGCTGGTTTGAAGCCCTGTTTTCAGCAGCTTTTGATAGGAATGCCTAGTGTTCTGCCGACCTGGTCACCCAAGAAAACCATTTCTGAAAAAAGCAGCAAAGGTTGGACTAACTGGTCTGTCAAGACGGATGTGCAGAAGTAGATAAAGAAGAAATGGTTCTAGGTTAGGACTGGGTTGTCGCAGACCAAGGGGCTGTCTGGGCTCCCTCTAGGCTCTTCTGGAACCTGGGGCAGAACGATGCTTTTGGCTGTCTCCCCTCACTGTCCTTTGCTGGAACCCCCATTTACACTAGGTCTTCGGTTGGCCTCGAATTCCAGGGGGTCAGGCAAAGGCCCCCCCTTCCCTGTGACCCTCCCCCTGCCTGCTCTGCCAAGGCCTGGATTTGGATGGGATGCTGTTCTGGCCTTCCTCTGCTGACCTTTATCGGTGTTGCAGGGGTAGGTTGCACCGTCTGCCAGGCTCTCTAACATAAGCCAGACATAAATTCCAGGAATCGCATGCTTTCCTTGTGAGGAATCATTTCAGCCTCAAGGAAGCCCTTCAAAGACTCAGAAGGAACGTCGGATCCCAAGGAATCAAGAGGCAGCTTTGACGTGTGTTGTGTGTGTCAGGATTGGCTTTGGGAATAAATGAAGTCGGAAGTGACTTGCCTGTCCCACCGCATGAATTATTTGCAATTTTGCTACTTAGGGGTGAGTCTGTTTCCTTCTACAAGGAACTGATCAGGTAGAAAGAGCCCTTTACCCGGAGGCAGCAAGCCTGGGTTCTCATTCTCTCCCATTCATTGGCTGTGGTGTTTTGGACGAGTACCTTAGTTGCATCGTCTGTGAAATGGACATAATAGCATCTTCCCTTTTAAGGCAGAGGACCATAGCAGGTGATCGCCTAAGATACATGGTACCATTTCCTGCTACCCTGTGATTCCAAGCCTGGGAGATGAGAAAGCTGGAGGAACTCCCTATACTTTTTGTCTTATCACTAAGAATGGAACGCACTCATTCAGTGATTTCCTGGAGACAGTGCCTCTCCTTGTTTGCTGGTCCTTTGCAGTGGCTCAGTTGGTAGGAGGTTGGGCTTGGAAGGGAAGAACGGTCCCAAAGCAGAGCAAGAAGATGTTTCTGAGCAGATGGAGACCTTGAAGCTCCAATCCTATCACACCATATCCATGGCCTTCTTTTTCTGAGAGTGGCTCTAGGTTTTAGTCTTGCTTAGGTCGGAAGACATCTTATCTGAAATCTTTGAAAGGGCCAGTGATCTTTTTATCACACTGAGTAATGTGTCTTAAGTTCCCCCCATTTGGCTGGTCCTGTCCTGGGCAAGATGTGTGTGACAGGGTATGTTCTCAGCTGCTCCTCCAAACAGGGCGATGCTCTGGGTGAGACAGCACTTGGGTGAGGCTACAGCCATTCTAACTGCTGGGTCTGCTCTCTTGATTTGGGAGAGATAGGCCTGTGGATCCGCGGCTGGAAGAGGGAATCAGTGCCAAACCCAGCGTCCTCTCAAAATTTTAAGAGGCGTCCCGGCTCCTTTGTTCTTTGTGTGGGAGGCCTGTTTTTTCTGGATGAAGTCTTGCATGCAGCCAGCCCTCAGCTTCCTGTTTTTAGCCATCGCCCCACCTCCCTGAAATCTCAGTCTGACCCAGGCCCTAGCAGCCATGCCCACTGTGGGTGTCACTGTCTGTTGGGCCCCGCTGAAAAGGTGATGGGAATGAGGACCACTTGGCTGCAGCCTTGCTCACTCACTGGAGAGGCTGAGGGGCTGGTCCTTCTGTGCCTGGTCATTGTCCCTGTTCCTCAGTGATTACTTGGGGATGTGCTTCCCATTTAAGGCACATGGTTGTGTTTGGCACGGGCGGTGCAGGCTTTCCTCCCTCTCCTCGAGGGGCTGGAGGTTCCCCACCGGAGGATCATATGCAGAAGGTGGCAGTGGAGTGGGCCAGGTGGCATGTACCTGTGCCTTTCAGAACCCTGATGTTAGACGTGTCTGATCTTATTTCTTTTGGTGAGTGCTGTCAGATGGAACCACAGCCATCTGTGGAACATTCCCTGAATGCTTTGTGCTAGCGCAGGGTTTATTTAGCCTACCTGTTAGAGATTTTTGACCCTTGCTGCTTTCATGGGTGGACTTCGTCGTGTTTCTCCCAAGCCTTCGTGAGTGCCCTTTCCTGGGATAAGCTGGGCTGTCGTGGAAGTGAGCCGGGCGGGAGGGTGTTGACGGGGGTCTGCGTTGGACTCTTCAGACACATGAGTCTCATTCTTGCCAATAAAGTGCCAATCATCCTGCTTTGTGAATCTCAGCTAGTATTATGAAACATGTAGCTTAAAAACAACTCCATTAAAAACAGCAAAGTATGTTAAAAAAAACACAAAAACTAACAAAAACAATATTGAGGCAGCAGCTGTTCCAACCCCAAAGGTGGAAAGCTTCCCAGTATGCATTTTTAAAACACATCACCACGTGG
>NW_020175053.1:3607874-3611848 GCF_003031525.2 Neophocaena asiaeorientalis asiaeorientalis
GAGGAGGGGGAGAGGGGGAGGGAGAGAAGGAGGAAAGGATATTTCTTGTCTTTTATTATTTCCTCTGGGTGTGTACACTTAAAAACTGCTTCCGAATGGAATCCCTGAGAGATTTATATTTGGACTTCGGTTGTCTTGACGACAGTTTAGAGATCTCTGCCACTTCCTCCACAGCTGAGTGGCATGGTTAAGAGGCCACCGTCAGGGCCTTGGTGAGGCCTCTCCTCTGGCCTCTGTTAGAATCTGCTTAGTGCTTCATCACAGAGCAGTCCAGTCCCTAGGATGTGCTGTGACATGTGGGCAGTGGGGACTTCTAGCCTGTCCGGACCTTCACGAGAAAGGGCTGTGGGACCCCCGAAGACCCATGAGGCTGCTCACAGCCAGCAGATCGGCCCGAGCTGTGGACGCCGGCACAGCCGGCTGAATGAGGGTGAGCGCTCCTTACCGAAAGTGTTCCATAAGGTTATGTGAATCGTGGGGTCCTTGTGGAAGGAACAATGCATAGGATGGGGAAGCGCAGCCCAGGCAGCCATCAGCATTGCTGTCCAAGCCTGAGATTCTGTTAACATACTCATTTTTGAGGGGCTTCCCTGGTGGTGCAGTGGTTAAAAATCCACCTGCCAATGCAGGGGACACAGGTTCAAGCCATGGTCCGGGAAGATCCCACATGCCGCGGAGCGACTAAGCCCGTGTGCCACAACTGTTGAGCCTGCGCTCTAGAGCCCGTGAGCCACAACTACTGAGCCCACGAGCCTAGAGCCCGTGCCCTGCAACAAGAGAAGCCACCTCAATGAGAAGCCCACGCACCGCAATGAAGAGGAGCCCCTGCTCGCTGCAACTAAAGAAAGCCCGTGGGCAGCAACGAAGACCCGACGCAGCCAAAAATAAATAAATAAAATTAAAGAAGAAAACACATACGCTTTTTTTTTTTTCTTTCCCAGAAACTAGCATTTCTTTTTGCGGGGGAAGTGGGGAGGGGAGTGGGGGGATGCAGAGAGGCTAGGAACTTAGAGTAATTCGTTTCTTACCTGATTCCTCTATTAAATTGAACCCCTGTGGAAAGTGTGGTTTAGCGTTGGTGACTCTGGGATGAGAATAAATATCCACGATAGAGTGGGACGTCTCCCAGCAGGGCCCAGCCCGTAGTGACACTGAGCCCCCGAGCCGGGCTGCTGGGCTCCACCAGGCCCTCGTTCCTCTTCTGCTCAGGGTCAGTATGGCCGCATCTCACCCTGAGCCCAGCGTGTGCATCAGTCATTTGTGAAGCATTTTCAAACTTCTATGGTCCCTCCCCAGCCCTTGTCTGTAGCTCTCAGGCGTGCTGCCCCACCTCTACCGCTGCCCAGTGTCCCTGTTTCAGTGAGTGTGTTGTATCCCCCAGATCTGCTCCAAGGCTCTGGCCGTTGGAAAACAGAAAACTTTACATTTTAAGGTGCCAGGACATGAAAAGATTTTGAGGTCACGCATTAGAACAGGTCTTCAAATTCAGTTGTGTCCAACAGGTTAGACTAATTTCGGTGCTTCCGTGTCTGTACATACTACACTTTCATTTGTCTTAGTTTTTATAATTTGTCATATGTGTCGGAAATTGGAATAGACTTTCCTTCACTCAGTCATTCACTGATAATCGAGCACTTCTTTCATGCCGGGAGCTTGGGCGGCTGCAGGTGGACAGGACAGCCACGATCCCTGTCTTCAAGGCACTCTGCCTTTCCCACGGCATGGACACAATGACATGTGAACTAAATGACATCACCAGTACTCACCGCGGAGCCACGCCCAATAGAAGTAACAGAGTAGGATGACAATAAATATTGACTGTCGTCCATCTTAACAGGTGTGACGACAGGTGAGGGACAAAAAGGTTTTGCTCAAGATCTGTCTTGAGTACCTGCGGTGGATAAGGTGCTGTGTCAGCTCTACTGGAGGTGGAAAGTCGGGAGGCTGGGTTCTAGTCACACTTGTGGTGGAGAGGCTCCTGGTTGGGCAGGTAAGACAGGAGCCAGCATCCGTGGCCGTGGTGACAAGAAGGATGCTGGAGGTGTCACGTGGTGCCATGGGAGACATGCAGGTTATGTTAAGTGCAGTGGGGGGCTGGGAACTGAGCCATCTGGAAGGTCTCCTGGCATGGGAAGGATTTGCACAGGGCTTCAAAGGACACGTAGGGCTTGGACAGGGAAGGAAAGGTGGGCATGGACCCCAGGACTGGGAGAGCAGGCTCTGGATCTCACACTATTTTCTGGAAGGCTGAGGTGGTAGGAGGGTGTGGGGAGGTGATGAGCACCGCCTCCCACTCCAAGGCTGACGGCTCTCTTGCTGACCCCGCAGCCTCTAGCAGGGGGTCTTTTATTTTAACTCCCCTCTCCTGTTTTATTTTGAAAAACATCAAACTTACAAAGCAGTTGAAAGAGCAGTAGAACGAATGTCTATAGCCTTCTCACCTGGAGTCAGAAGGGATGACTTTTTGTCACTCTTGCTTTCCTCTCTCTAGTACACAAAAAATACTGGCTTTTCCCCCTGAACCATCTGAAAGTGAGTTGCAGACATCATGACACTTCACCCCTACAGTCTTCAGTGTGTATCTTTTAGGGACAAGGACATTCTCCCCCCACACAGCATCTCACCTCTGACGTTGAACACAGCAATAGTGTCAGTCATATAGTTCACGTCCAGGATGCAGTCAGGGATCACATGTTACATTTGCTTCTCACAGCTGCTTCTTATCTAAACATCTCTCATCTAAAACCCTTCCTCTCTTTTTTTTTTCCACCATGACATTTGTGTTTTTGAAGAATCCGGACAGTTGTCTTGTAGAAAGTCCTAGCATCTCGATGTGTCTGCTTCCTCGTTGCTTCTTCTGGGTTAAGTGGTGGGAAGACAGCCTAGGTGATGTTGAATGGTTGTATTTTTTTCTGTGCTCATATGGAAATAACTCTTTCTCATTAACCTCTATGGCACTCCTTCAAAAAATACTCCTGGCCTCTATGAGCAACGGGCAGTGGTGTGTCTGAACAAAACCAAGGGCCTTGATCATGTGGGTCAGACGCTTTAGCGGGGACTGAAGGTGCACAGCCGAAATCAACTCGGGGTGAGTGAGATGCTGAGCTCACCCACCTACCCATCTGCTCGTCCACCTCCCACCCCCGGGGCTCCCGCAACCCTTCCTGGGCTCTGGGTCCTGACTTTCCACAGAGCACTGACCACTTCCTGACAGACCACATGATTTATTTTCACCACCTAATTGCTAAAGCTGCTGACAGTTGCAGGTGTCCTGAGGAGTTTGTCAGCAGAAATAAAGAAAACAAAAGCGGGATTTAACATTGGGGTCCCGGAGCGAGCTTCTCCTTGCGGAACCTTCTGTCTTGAGTCTTTTTCTGATGATTTCCTTGCTCCTGATGCCCCAGCCCTGCTCTGAATTCTCTGGAGGTGAGGACTGTGCTTCTGCTCGCTCAAGATTTAGCCTGGGCTACTCTCAGTTTCCCTAGAGGTGCCCAGATGACCCGGGTTATCAGAAAACTGGGCCCTGGAGAGAAGCGGAACCTAGGGGAGGTCACTTCCCTCCTATTTACTCTTCTTTGAGCAAGATGCCGGGAAGCTGGATGCCTTTGTATCAACAGTATGCGTTTTTCTGGAAGAAACAGGTACCTGAATTCTTTAGAATTACTTCCTTTCTGCCCTCGTGGAATCACTGTTCTAACTAGGACCTGCAGATAAAATGCATCGTCCTAAAAGGTGCCTCTACCCAGCCCTGCCCTGGAAGGGGAGGAGAGAAAAGGGATGGAGGGAAGGAGAGGATATGGGGGGGTGGGTGGGTTGATGGGTTGGAGAAGACAAGGGAAGGGGAAAAAAGTCTGTGTGAGGGAGAGAGAGGGAGAATGACAAGCGCACACACACACAGAGACACACACAGACACACACACTCACAGACACACACACACACACACACACACACACACACACACACACACACACAC
>NW_020175053.1:3611941-3689469 GCF_003031525.2 Neophocaena asiaeorientalis asiaeorientalis
GATCGGCCAGGGCATTTACATTTGCAGCAAGTTTAATTAAGAAAGTCTTTTTAAAAAAAAAAAAAAATCTCATAGCATCAATACTTCACAGACATCTTTCATTTGGGGAGGTAAGATATTTTCTAAACTTTTCATAACAAACTTCTGAAAAGCTATTTTTTTTCATTATCCATGCTCACCTTAATTAGATTTTGAACCTAATGATGAGGCGGGGGAAAGGATTAAGGAGTAAAATGATGGACGTCGATTTGGATTTGAGATGGCAAAGGCTAGGGATACAGGATGGCGCCTTAAACCTTGTTTCTTTATAATGACACGTAACTGTACCAACTTGCTGATGTCCTGTTTCCTCGGGTGAGTTGGAAATCCTGCAGCTGTGAAGACAGCATCCTGCCTGCCCTTCTGCACCTCGCAGCTCACCTCCTCATGGTTTTTCTTCCTCTGTCTTTTGTTTTATGTTCAGCTGGCTCCTTTATTTTATGGTCAACATCCAGCCCACCGTCCTGCTCCAGAGTTTTCCTGCTGTCTCTGTTCTTTCAGCCCCACATTCTTCCATTGTTTTGTTTCCTTTTTCTCTCCCCTTCTAGTCAGTGAATCATCAGTCTGTCCTTTAAAGAGACACCCGGGGCTTGGCTGTTAGAGGAAAATGTTTCTGACTCTGCTTTCCATCCCTCCCTTCCCCACTGAGTGGGGAGTGTGCTGAGCCCCAGTGCTTGACCTTTCCTTCTACTGCCAGTGTAGACCAGAAACCCGGCCAGACTTACCCTGTGGGGAGTAATGAAGGCCTTTCATGAATCTTCTTGTTTTAGTGTAAAATAAAACAACAAAAAGGCGTCTGTATAAAGTAAATTAGGATTTCACTAATGGGTCGTGTGCTGTGGGGATGAAGAGAGACCCTTACCGGGTGTGTGCATGACTGCCATGTGGGCAGGTGTAATGACTTCCCGTGGGGGTGTGGGGTCTGTCCTTGGGTTTCCAGCCCAGCAGGGCCCTTGGGCTGATAGGGCGGGAAGCGGGAGGTGAAGTAACAGCACCAGGAGACCCCTGGGATGTCACATGGTGCTCAATGGCCAGGTAAGGGGGTGGAGTTTGGGCATGGCTGGTGGAGGGGGGGCTGTAGGTGTCTGAGGATGAGGCTGGGTGCAGAGGAGGGACCGAGAGTGGCCCTGTTTACACCGAGCAGAGACAGGAAAAGGTTCCGAAAGGGCTCGAATGCACGTCCAAGTGGTTATGCGGGTGCACCTGGGCCTGATTCGTGCTCATAAATAACTTATTCTTTCTCGTTTGCTTCTGTGCGTTGGTTTATTTAGTGAGCCTGCATTACTAGTGTAATTAACTTAAAACATGTAAAAAGTTACTGCAGGACCCGGGGAGATGTTTGCTGGGTAGAGATCGTTTGGTTGTTGCTGGAAATAACGGGTTCACCGATATAAAATTGGAAGGTAATTTGGATGCAACATTGTAAAATCAACTATATACTTCAGTTTAAAAAAAAAGAAAAAGAAAGTAAATTTAGGTTGTTATTCAGGCTCCTGTTCCACAGCCGTGGCAGGGGCGGTGGGGTGGGCAGGGGCATTCCGGGTGTGGTCAGTGGCCCCCCGTTTGGCTTCCCCACCTGTCCCTGATCTAGGGTTTCTCCAAATGGGTCTGGGAGTGGCGTGGGCCTGCCGATCTGTCCTGTGGGATCTGCAGGTTGTCTGTGCCTGTTCATTTCTATGCTGCTCTTTTAAAGGTAAATAAAATTACATCTGGATCTTCCAGGTGATCCTCCTGTAACAAAACTATAGCAACTTTAATGTCCGTTAAAACTGGCCAAGGAGAGGAGAACCCAGGCAGAGTCAGCACAGATACCGCGTTGGGGCCACCTGATGACCAAGCAGTTCCGGAGCAGGTGCCTCAGGTATTGATGGACCTGCTCCGGGGTTGGGCACAGCAGGCAGCGGAGTGGACCCACTGTCTGACCTCACGGAGCCTACATCCTAGGAGTGACCGTGATTGAGAGCTCTGGGTCCCTGATGTGACGGATGGTGACAGGCGCCCTGCAGAGAAAGCCAGGATGGGCCAGGTGGGCCCACCCCCTACTTGGAGCTGCACCCTCCCCTGCACTTGGAGGGTGCAGCTCCAAGTAGGGGCTTGAGAAAGTCCTCGCCAAGACAGCCTTTAAGTAAACACAGAGACCATATTCTTGAGCCGGCTGGGCCCTCCTGGCAGAGGGAACCCCACGCTGGGGTGGGAGCAGCAGGCTGGCCAGTGTGGCTGGAACAGTGACCAGTGGGAAGAGGGCAGAAGTGGGGTTGGGGGCCTGTTAATTGGGGTTTCGCAGGCCGGTGTGGGAACTGTGGCGTCTCCTGGGAATCCAGCGGGGGCCATGGAAGGTTTTTGTGCAGTGACAGTGATCTGGCTTGTCCATCATGGTGGTCAGCCTAGCGGCCACATGGAGGGTAGACCACTGGAGGATGCATGCAGGGGAGCCTGTGGCAGGCTGTGACCTTGGTCGTGAGCAGGGTCCCGATCGGGCTGTTTGGAAGGAAGAACTGACAAGCTTTGCTGACAGATGTTGTGTGCAATGCAAGGGAAGTAACCCATCCCGGGCACAGGGTGACGGAGCACTCTGACCTTGGGACTGACCACAGCCCTGAACTGTTTTTCTTCAGCAAGCAACACCATCCATCGTATTAGGTTAATGTTCATTTGAATGGCACCGGTCTGATAGTTTAATTTGTATTTAATTAATGCATTTATCTTTATTTTATAGCTCTAGAATAACAAAAACAGTTTGTGTGTACTTTTACTATTTGTATACAGTATATTTACACAACAAGTAATATCTGCGTTGGGTCCCTGGGGTTGCTTTTCTCTTTAAAAGAGCTTATAGAACCTTAACAGGGCCTGAGGAGCATGGCCCTGAGAATATTTTGTAAAGAAAGACGTCTGTGTAAAAAGATGAGTTGTAAAATTTTAAAAAAATAAATAAGGTAAAAAGATGAGTTGTATTCTTTCTAGACCTCCACCTCAGGTTAGGCTAATCTTAGTAAGACAACTAGTAGAATATTTTTTTTCAATAAGAATAGAAATATTTTTGAAGTTTTTGCTAAAGTTATAATTGATGTAATTTACTGATTTGAATATGTTGGTGTGAATTGCATTACTGCACATTTCACTCCCATCAGCCCTGTGCTTCCGTTTTGGTAATCATAGTTATTGTGTCACAGCTAACCATGTACACACCCTTATTCTTGCTTGCGAGCAATGTAGTTCCAGATGCTCTGCTGGGGTCTTCTCCTTATGTCCTTGACTTCTTTCTTACTAAAAATGTCCATGGGTAAAAGAAAAACAGTAACTATAAACTCACCAGCGCTGTAATAATTTGTAGTTGCCCCCAGCCCTAATCACAGCAACACTGACAGCAGTAACAGTTGAGAAGGAATTGAAGCAAAACCTTATTCTGTTCTTTCTCAATCAGGAAAGTGCTTCAGAATGCCTTTTATGAAGAGGGATGTCTTGAAATCACTCTAGTTTATGAGTATCCCTGTAATCAAGACAGCTGACACCTACTGAGTGTAACTCACATACCGGACACCATGCTGTTTCAGTTTTCCACTGCTTTGTGACAAGCCACCCCAAACTTAGTGCTTAAAGTAACAGTTTATTTTTCCTTCTCACTATTTAAAAAATAGTTCAGCAATTTGAACCAGGTTTGAAGTACTTCCCTGGAAGAAAAAGGCAGGGTCCTGGCCAGGCTTGGGGAGGTGTGATGGAGGGGCCTGTATTAGCCGTGAAGAGGCAAAGTGCTGTATCAGCTGGGAGTCTGGGACGCATCCAGGACACCACCATGCACGGTGACAGTGACACAGACGTCCCCTCTGCTTGCTTAGCACCTTGCAGGGGCAGCGTGGGGTCCGTAAGTTGTCGCATTGAGTCCTCGGACCACCCTGTGTGGGGGCCCCTGTCTCTGGTTTGTGGTATGAGAGGAGCCTTGGCAGGTCCCAGGGCTGTGTGTGCGGAGCGGCCTTGAGCTTGGCTTTATCTGTTGCCCATTTTCCAGCTCATGTGCAGGAAGCCCTGACTTCCAGGCCTTTTTTCCTTCGCTCCCTCAGGGGATCCGTGTTAAGCGCTGTAACTGGGTTCAGGAAATGTCAGGTTGCAAACTGTGGTCCATCATGACGGCCCACCTGCTGGATGGCGGGCCTGCAGGTGTTAGGAGTTTCTAAGGCTGCAGTTGAACTGTCAGGGCGGCTGGACGGGCCTCTTGCCAGCGGAGCACAGTGGATGGTGGGTCACCCTTGGGCCGGCAGACGTGGGTGCTTACTCCGGCTTTGGCACTTCCTAGCTCGATTCCCCTGGCAAATCACATAACTGCCTGGGTCCAGTTCCCTCCTTTGTAAAATGCTGACAGTTTGCACAGACATCCCCTCTAACCCTGCCTGGCGTGTCATATGGGAATATGCTCTTACCTCTTCTTCCCCAAACCATTTTACACCCTGAGAATCTCAAGGCTTACGAGAGTTTAAGTAGGTTCTTTCCACAAGAGAATCTCCAGTTTAGAAGTTTTCTTTACTCTGCTTAGCTAAGGGATCTGGCAAAGCATAGGTGGTAAGTAATAGCTTTTGATTTACTGTGTTACACTTCAGAATTTCATTCCTTTCATGAATTTGAACAAATTTCTAACCTACTCTTTAAAATTTTTTTTTTATAAATTTGATGGTATAAGGTGTAGGCATGTTACTTTGATACACTTATGTGTTGTAACACGATTGCCAGTGTAGTCGTATAAATATTTGTCACATTGCATAATTATAGTACAATTTTTGTATTCATTATACTGTGCCTTAGATCTCTATGCCTTATGTACTCCTTGTTACGAGTTTGTGCCCTGAACAATAGCAGTCTTATCCCTCCGACCCCCAATCCCCTGGTCGCCACCATTTTACTGTCTGTTTTTTACAGGTTTAACTTTTTTAGATTCGACATATAAGTGGTATCACCCAGTACTTGTCTTTCTCTGTCTGACTTACCTCAGGTAGCATCACGTGCTCAAGGTCCATCCGTGTTGTCACAGATGGGAGGATGTCTTCCTTTCTCATGGCTGAATAATACTCTGTCGTGTGGATGTACCACATCTTTTTTATCCATTCATTCTCTGATGAGCGTTTGGCTTGTTTCCATATCTGGGCTATTGTGGATAATACTGTGGTTAACAAGGGAGTGCAGATATCTCGTTGAAATCCTGTTTTCATTTCCTTTGGGTATAAACCCAGAAATGGAATTGGTAGATCATATGGTAGCTCTATTTTTAATGTTTTGAGGAACATTGAGAAACGCTATTTTCCATAGCGTTGGATCAGTTTACATTCCTGCCACAGTGCACAGCGTTCCCTTTGCACTGCATTCTCACCAGAACCTGTTGTCTTCTTGGTGATGGCCATTCTAACAGGTATAAGGTGATATCTCATGGTGATGTAACATATTCTTTACATTAAAAAAAATTTTTTTAACGTTTAAAAAAATTATTATTTTTTAAAATTTTGGCTGCACCGGTCTTAGTTGTGGCATTCAGTATCTTTAATTGTGGCATGTGGTCTCTTTTCAGTTGCAGCATGCATGTGGGATCTAGTTCCCAGACCAGGGATCAAACCTGGGCCCCCTGCATAGGGAGTGTGGAGTCTTACCCACTGGACTACTAGGGAAGTCCCTCTGTACATTTTTATACTGAAGTATAATATTAATGCAAAAAAGTGCACAAATTTTAATATAGTACACACTGGATTTTTACAAATTGAACAAACCTATGTAAATGTCCAGATCAAAACCCAGAATATTCCTATTAAGTGTTTAGGATATGATTTTCTGCAACTTTACCAACACTGAATATCACCAGAACTTTTTATCTTCACTAATATTATAGATTAAAAATGATAATCTGTTCTAATTTGATTTCATTAATTATGAATGACTGAGTTCATCTTTCATACGTTTATTGACTTACTGTATTTTTTGTTACCTACACATTCACATCATTTACCTAATTTTTATTGGGTTGTTTTTCTTATTGATTTGTGAGAACTCTTTGTATATTAAGAAACCAAATCCTGGCCTCTCTCACATTCTGAGATGGCCCACACTCTGTCTGTGGAGTGTGTTTCTCTGTAAAGAAATCCACCTCTTACCTATCAAAAAAAAAAAAGAAACCACATCCTTTGTCGCTTGTATTGTACAAACTTTTCTTCAGTTTGTTACTTTCTAGTTTACCTTTTTACTGAATTAAAAAAATCATATCAATATTTAAAAATCTTTATTTAGTCAAATATATCAGTCTTTTCCTTTATGGTTTTGTTGTCTATGTCTTGCTTAGAAAGTCCTTCCACATTCTAGTATTATAAAATTTTTTACCTATATTTTAATTTTGCTCTTGTACTTTCATAGTGTCTTAAAATTTTTTTTAATTAAAAAAATTTTTTTTTGGTCATGTGGCATTTTTTTTGGTACAAAGAGCCAGGCTGGGATTCAAGTTTTTTGTTTTTGTTTTTTCTTCACTCCAAATATCTAGGTAGTTGTTTTAATACTGTTTATTGATTAAGTCTTCATTATTTACTGATCTGTTAGGTTATTTTTATCATAAATGAAATCTCCATGTGTATTTGGGTCTGTTTCTGGACTCTATATTGTTCTATTAAAAATACACTGATTTCTGAATCCATCAGATTCAGGAAAGTTTAGAAATAGCATGAAGGAATCACTTTTGGGGACTGAATGGTTCAGGGGGCCTTGGACACTCAGGGCTGCAATTTGGATCTAGTTCGTTGGTTTGCTCATGGAACCACTATTAACGTGTACGAACTTCGTAGGGACAAGTGTATTGAGAGTTTCGTTCGCCTGTGACAATGTCCATTTTAGCGAGAATGATAATCTGGAACACTGCATATATTGAATTCATTCAGTGGTTACTGGAAGGTGCTTTAATGAATGAAAAATTTGAGGGTGGCTAAAGGGAAAGAGTGATGTTGTGAGCTGAACTTAGCTGGGTGGTACCTGGCTCTGAAGTGCGATGGCTTCTGTGTTTGGACCAGTTGTAGAAAAATAAGCAGGTGGAGTGGTGAGTTACAGTTTCCACCATCTACAGCACTTGGGTGTTTTCCGTGCTGTGAATCTTTATATTTTTCCCCTTCAGTGTGAGTGGGATTACTTCCATTGGAGTTAGTCCAGAAAGTGCTATGTCAGTGGGAAGTGTGAGTCTAAAAGTTAGGGATACATCGAGCTTAACGTGTAACACAGTCCATTTAAAATGATCCTAGGGCTTCCCTGGTGGCGCAGTGGTTGAGGGTCCGCCTGCCGATGCAGGGGACGTGGGTTCGTGCCCCGGTCCGGGAGGATCCCACATGCTGTGGAGCGGCTGGGCCTGTGAGCCATGGCCGCTGAGCCTGCGCGTCCGGAGCCTGTGCTCTGCAACAGGAGAGGCCACAGCAGTGAGAGGCCCGCGTACCGAAAAAAAAAAGATCCTAGATCCTGGGTTCTTCGTCTCCCCCAAATAGTGAGCAGGGCTGGAGTTCTTCTTCGTGACAAATTAATGCTTTCTGATGCCTGTAGCTCTGGACTGTAGGGCATATGCTCCGGTCAGGGAAGCGATGACCCCACATCACGGCGGGTCCAGCACTGCTTGTTGCCAGTCAGGTGGGGCAGAGGCTGCTTCCAGGAGGACGCACTTCAGTATTGAGGGCGAATCCAGAGGCACAGGTTCGCCTTCTTTCTAGGAGAATTCTGATTCCTCCTTTCCTCATGGAGTCCCAACCCGAACCCCAGCCTCCCATTTTCCTGGGCCGTCATCACTTCCAGGAGTCGCCCAGGAGGGGTGTGGACAGGCTGCCGCCTGCCTTCCAGTTCACGGCCTCTGCTCCTGCCCTGGGGGGCCAATCCGCGTTCCCTCAGACGCTGTGTCCCAGCCCCTCTGCCGCCAGCCTCTCCTCTGTCTTCAGGCTCACCTTCCCTCCCGTGAACCCTCACACGTGAATCCACGCACGTGACGTGACTGGTGAAATTTCACGCGTGTGAAACAGGCTCATCGCTCTGTGACGGAACTCACTTTAGCTGGAATGTTGATTGCCCGTCATTCTCAAATATCACAGGATGGAAGACTTGCTTGGCTTAGTTTCAGATCAAACGTAGGGAGAGAACGATTCTCAGAGCACCTGAAAAGTGCCTGAGGAAAGAGCTGCTTCTCCTCTTGAACTAAACTGAATTTTGTCTGGAGTTGGGTGCAGTGTCCAGTCTGAGTTGTATAAGCCATGGAATTAGATGCAGGGAATGTGGTCGATGCTTGTCTTTTATTTTAGGAAATTCCTTGTAGCATTACTTTCAGAGGGAAGCAGATCCTGCCTTCTGAATAGAGGCGAAAAAGGCCAAGAACCTCTTTGGTAGCTTGGTCACGGGCAGGTGACCTAGTTCGACCAGCCTGGGGCCTGCGCCCTGGCCCTTGCCCAGCAGCCGCGATGGCAGTGACCTTGCAGGCGGCTGTGGGGAGCCGTGCCTGGCAGACTTCCCCGGCCCGCCTGATGTCCTGGTGTGATTTCGGCTGCGACCGCAGCTCTCCAGCTTCCTGAAAATCCTCGGTTAATTGGTACGACTCACCCCACCCCCCAGTTGTGCTCTTAGGTGCTGAGGGTTCAATGGACACACCCCTCACCTAATGCCTCGTCAGCCCAGGCCCGCCTACACCCTCTCTCTCGTTTTTTAGCTCGAATTAATTCATTTTCCTTGGGCCCTCAACCCAGCTCCGAGCATTCTGCTGTTTATTGTGCCTTTTTGTTTCCAGGCCGACATCTTTTCAGGAAATCTCTTTTAGCTTGAATGCCCTGCGTGGAGCCCTGGCCGGAACCGCAGGTGTGGTGAGGTTGTCGGCATCAGAGCCGGGTCGGCAGACTGCAGGTGTGGACGACTAGGTCCTATCGAGTGAAGGTCATGAGCACACGACACCTCCCTGGCCTTGGCTCCCAGCGGCTCTGTGGGCCTGTGCAGGCCACGTAAGGAGCGGGGTGAGGGGCCAGCCAGCTGACGACGTGCAGGGCTCAGGGCCTGAAGGCCGCACAGCAGACCCGACCTCAGTGACTAATGCAGGGGAGATGGAAGACACAGCTATGGGTGACAGAAGGGGCACCGGGAGGCGGTCCTCGGCTCTGGCCCCTGGAAGCTCCCTGGGGTGGGGACTGCTCTGTGTTCTTGGGCTCTGGGACCGAGTCACCATGCAGGGACGGACTCCCCAGGTGATGCCAAGGCTGTCTCATCTGTGTGCCAGGTGTGTTGTGTGTGATTTTATTCTAGCAAAATCTGTTTCTTCTTTTGAGAAGGGGCCCTTTTTCCCACTCTTTACCGTCTTGATGTAGAGAGTAAATAGCATCTTCTCTGTCACTATTGAAACTTTTAATTTTGATTCTGGACTCTAGATCCTAAACCTAGAACTGAAGCTCTAGAAGCTTGCTGCCCACCGTTGTCACTACTCTGTCCCCCTGTCGGGACTGCAGAGGACAGGAGCTGGCCCGGGGCCTCCAAGCAGGTGACGCTCAGTGATGCTGGAGGTGAGGGAGCCTTCTCTGTGACTGAGGGGGGTCCCTCTTGTTCATTTATTGATTGTTAGAGCTGAAATTTCCCGATGTGTGTGGATTTGTATTTGTTCATTTGTAAATTCCTTGACAACTCAGAACATCAAAATGGTGGCATTCATCCTGGGAATTTTTGGTAAATATTTGCTGATGGTGTTAACATGATATCAGGTGTCTAAAGCCAATTCAGCAAATGTTAATAATTAGATTTGCCAAAGACAACAGAAGTCTTAAGTGGGTTATGCTTTCAGCTTCTAAAAAGCCTTCAGACTATTACAGTGGTGATAATTTTGCTTGAAAATGGTGTATAATTTGTGTTAGAATATACAAATGTATATTAAAAGCACAGTACTGTTTTATGTGAACTTCCAAGTTTTCCCCTAAGACTAAAAAGTAGTGCTTTGAGATGTTGGGTAAGAGGGACAGGGGCTCATTATTTTTGTTTTAAAATCTGTGTTGTCTCTAGTTTACTCTTTCAAATGTCTATTAAAATGTATTACCTGTCTGCACTTATGCATGTTTTATATGCCAATTGTAAGGATGGATCAATGGATTTATGTGTCTAGCAGAAGGTCGGTTAGTTGGTTTTGAATGGTTTGCCAAGGTGACACTGTCAGTTTTATGACTTTTCATAGATGATGGATTCTGCTCCTGTGACAACGTCACGCACATAAAAATTCCAATCAAACGCCATAAAAAGCGCAGTTCCATGTGCCAGTTTAATTCTGTCGCAGAGCTGGCAATGCCATCTGTTTCAATCTAAGGTTAGCCCCAGTCCTGCCTCTGTAGCAGGTGATCACACAAACACCTAGTTTCCTAATACATGTAATATAATGAAAATATATAGCATAGAAAATAATGGATGTATAGCATAGGTCATTTCAATCTGAAAGTGTATTTATGTTGGTTGTAGTTGAGGCTGAGTGGGAGGTAGAGTGTAGCGTCCATAATTCAGGATGGCGAGGGTCATGCTGGTCTCTTGTGCTGACAGTCTGTTGCCCCTCTACTGCTCGGTATCGGGTGGGTAAACACTGCTGTTAATTACGTGCTGCTCCTAAGGGGCAGATGTCTGTCGTTCTCGACTGCAGCTCTTCACCAAAAACGGAGTGGCCAAAGTGAATTGGTTGTGTTTAATTATTCTGGTCACGGGACACAGCAGGTGTCACAGCAAATCAATCTCAGCTTGGTAATAGGTCGTTGAGAAGGCAGAAAACCGCAGACTAGAACAAATTGACCCATACCTGTCATAAAATCTCAGGTAATGACGGTTGGGTGGTTATGTGTGGTGCAGCTGAAATATATAGCGTAAGGCATCCAAGCTGGGGGTCTCTAAATGGGTCAGAGGGTTCCAGCAGATACCCCACCCCCTTCTGCTGCTTTTAAGGGCTGTTGTTGCTGAATGGTCATAAAAAGAGTCTTGTCTGCTCTAACGCTAACCAACAAGACAGGACTATCAACGACTTGGTCCTGGCATCCGGCCTGCCAGCCAGCATTTAAAGGATGCTTGCTGCCGTGGCAACCCCGCTGGGCCTTATGTGTGTGAAAGTAGATGCAGCTGCTGGAGAAGGACCAGAGCCACCCAGCAGGGCAAAGAGTACCTACCGCCTGGTTCAAATGATGCCCTGCCAGCCCAGGCCACTGGGAAACTGGGTGGTGGACAGACCACCTGCAATAGCTAAATATGGGTGAGTGGCATTTTCCAAAGAAGGACATATTCTGGGAAGAATATGGGTTTAAAGAAATGGTATATTGTCATACTTTACAGGTAAATCTCATAAATTGGGATTCGGAAATTGTGAGAATTCAGACACAGGGCCAGGATGAATTTACCTTATAAATGAATGAGGAATAAACAGGTGATGAGGTTCAACAAGCTCTAAGGATAATTCTTAGCCAGTGTAGAGGGATATGCAGGTTTTTAAGTTTCTTCGATGTGCTGTATTGAGGATACAGGCTGAGCTGCTGAAATAAGAGATCCGAAAGTCTGGTGACTTAAGCAGGAGAGAAATCGTCTCTTTCTTCTTGATCAGTCTTGGTGGCTGGTTCAGGATGCCGAGGGTCATGCTGGTCTCTTGTGCTGACAGTCTGTTGCCCCTCTACTGCTCGGTATCGGGTGGGTAAACACTGCTGTTAATTACGTGCAGTGTTTACCCACCCGATATGTGTGTGATACAGGGTCAACACGTTGCCTCTGCTTCCACCCCATTGGCCAGAACCAAGACCCCTGACCACCTCGACCAGCATGGGTGGCGGGGCTCTTTTTCTGATGGTGAAGGGGAGCGTGGGTATCGTGGAGCGATGCTAGTTTCTCCCATAAGCACCTTTTGTGTTTCAACAAGGTCACTGCCGGACTATGAATTTGAAGACTGTGAGTTTATGGCTTGATTGGAGCTTTGACTTGATTTGTCCTTTCAGACTCTGGACTCGAAGGAGAGAGAAGCGAGCTTTAAGCTGGCTTGTGGAACCTCTTCAACTCAGATCCCTCACTTGTCAAACGTTGATAACACTGTCTGTCTCAGCGAGTTGTAACGGTTACACAGCACAAGTAACCTGAGAACACTGGGGTTCCTGCCTGTCATATGATAACTTCTGGGTAGGACTAAGTTTGTTCTTCCTCTCTAGGAGGACCGGTAGAGGTCATCTACTTCCCTGATGCTTCTGGAAAAACAAGCTGACTTGCTCAGCAGTTACTTTAACTTGCCTCATTGCACCAGGATTATACCACTTTACAGTAAAAGTATTTTTAGTTCTCCAAATGCAAATTTTAAAATTCTGTGATGAACTAATGTTCACCCAGAGGCAACTCACACCATCATGACACATCTTCTGGCCCCATTGCACCCGTGCTAGAAAGAAGGGATAACAAAAAAGCAAGTTTCTTTGGGAAATGAGGTATGCACGCTGCCTTGTGGGAATCTGCAGTGGCAGCCGTGGCCTCGAAGCAGGCTTTGGGGGCCGTGAGCCGTAGTCTCCAGGCAGTGCAGACGTGCTTCTCCTGGCCGGTACCCTGGGGTCCCTGGGTCTTGAGCCCAGACCCTGTCAGGGAAGCTGCTGGTCCTGGGCAAGACCCCGGCACGTGCTGCTTTGAGGCAGGTGGGACTCCTGCTGGGGCATCGCATGCTGTGAAGTGTGAGGTGGCCAGTGGCACCCTGGGATGTGGCAGACAGGGTCCTGGGATAGGCAGCTCCAGAACTGGGTGGCATCGCTAAGTGACAAAGACACATCACAAGAACTGAAGTTGTGGGGTCGGAATCGATGAGCCTTCACTGGGAGGACCTGCCCTTTGGGAAGCCACCTTCTTTCCCATCTCTGCCTCCCCGGCCGGGGTCACACATGTGGGCTACCGGGCGGCTCCCCTGGTGCTTTGCTGGCTTCGCAGGGCTGTGGGAGGGGGTGGGGCCATGCATCCTGGCCTGGGCTTCCTGTAGCTTCCATGTGTGTTTCAGTTAAGGCACTGTCTGCCTCCTGGCACTTCGGCAGCAGTGCTGCCACCCCGGCTTTGGGAACCCCTCCCCCGGGTGTGGTTACTTTTCACTGGCGTCCTGATTGCCGTCTGGGGGGACGGCATCTGGAAATGCTCCCCTGCCTTCCACGTGGCACCTGTGTCTTTGCTGAGCTGATGCAGTGCCCACAGGTCCTACTGCTGCGGGGGCCCTGGTGTCAGGCAGGGGGAGTCGGTGGCCTCTTGACGGGAGGCCTGTGGCGTCATGGGGGCTCCGGCTGGTCACCCTCTCTCCTGTCCAGAGCTGTCCTCACCAACAGCCTGTCTAGGAGATACTGAAGTTCCCCGGCAGAGCCAGTGTTGGCAGCACCAGTGGAGGGAGGCAAGGTCCGACGCTGAGAATCAAGTTTGATTTAAGGAGGTCTTTCCGAGCAGGAGGGAGTTGTCGTTGGGTAAGAATCACTGTCACGATGCAGGATGGGTGCAAACAGCAAGGCAAGGTTTTTGAGGGTTTCATAGAATCCTAGGGTGCAAACTGCCTGTGGATGCTTCCCGTTGAAGAGCTGGTGGGCCTTCTGGGAAGTTCCTGTCACAAAACAATCACCCCGTTTGTCCCAACAGGAAGAGTAAAGAAATGCTAATGCCACAGGGAACAGCCGAGTCCTGATGAACTGGCCGGGAGGGGGTTGGGCCTTCGCCCCGCCAGCTGCGTGCTAAGGCTATTCTCAGTTCTCGTCATAGCTCTTTGTCTTCTAATAAGCGATAGGTTTTTATTCATAAACGTAAATGGGAAGATGCCCATTTAAAAAGCAGTGTAGGGACTTCCCTGGTGGCTCAGTGGTTAAGAATCCACCTGCCAAAGCAGGGGACTTGGGTTCAAGCCCTGGTCCGGGAAGATCCCACATGCCGCGGAGCAACTAAGCCTGTGCGCCGCAACTCCTGAGCCCTCGTGCCACAACTACTGAGCTTGCGCTCCTAGAGCCCGTGCTCCGCAACAAGAGAAGCCACCGCAATGAGAAGCCCGCGCACTGGGACGAAGAGTAGCCCCCGCTCGCCGCAACTAGAGAAAGCCCACGCGCAGCAGCAGAGACCCGACACAGCCAAAAAAAAAAAAAGCAATGTAAACAGGCTCTGAAGACCAGTGACAATGCTTTAGTAAGTCAACCCCTAGACCTGCTTTGGATGGAAACAGTTTTGCTTAAAATGATTTATTTTCCTTGAATATTGTGATTTTCTTTTTCAGTTGTGTGTGATAACTTTCCCTGTACAGGTATTACCAGCATATGAGGAGAAATGATTAACAGATGCGCAAATAATTTTCATATGCTTGAAAGCTACAAAGCAATGCGTTTGTTGCAGGAAATAAAGAGGACAGATGTAATAACTGAAATATTTATATATATATCTCAATCACTTAAAGAAGAAGTATTGCATTAAGTCAAATAATAATACCCGAGTGTTTATATGAAGCCAACCTATGACTGCCTAGGTTTCTACAAGGGCTGGTTCACACGAGGGCCAACTCCCCATCCGGGCTCCCAGGTGCATGCCAGGCTGGACCCTGGGTGGGTTTGGGAAAACTCCTGGGTCTCCACTACCCACACGTGCTCCAGGGAACCTCCCTTCCCAGCCCAAACCCGGTCTTTTAGTCTTTCCTGATGCTTCTGGGCCCTCACACCCCCCGGCAACGGTGACAGACCTCTGCACTGTCCGACTCAGTGCCAGGGTTTGCCGTCTTGCAGCCCCGGTTAGTTCTTTGTCCCGTGTCCACTGCCTTTGGTGCCCTCCCTTTTAGACCAGGGTCTTGTTTGCAAGAGAGATCTCCTCGTTAGCCCCCAGATTTCACCATGTGGACTCCCGTGGCACGCGTGGCCTGTGTCCTCCGCAACTGTACAGCGGTCCTGGGACCCCATGGTGCACGTTGGCCCATTTATCTTTTCCCATTTTAGTTCTCATTTTTATTTAGTGTGGAGTTGCCTCTCCTAGTTCCTCTTCTCATCCACACCTTTAGTTTTTTCTCTTTTTACTTCCTGTGTCATATTGTGAGGAAATTTGGAATAAGCAGAAAAGATTTCTGGGTGTCCCCAGTGGAAAACTATACATCATGTAAAGAGCAGCCTTCCAGGGTGTCTGATTCTAGGCCTTTCTTGTCCTTGGTCTGCTTTTTGCCTCTGTAAGTTATAGATAACTGATAGTGATGCAAAATAATTACAGTCTACAGACATGGAAAAAACATCTATTTGTGTGGTTAAAATGACCTCCCCCAGCATCAGGAAAAAAAGTCAGTTTCTTGTCCATTTGTAAATTCATTTCAACATTTAATTGGATCATTCCTTTAATCCATATAAATTTGTGCTTCTCTGACTTATGTGAATTGGTTGTAACACCTCACGAGCACTCTTATTAGTAATGAGGTTAATAAAGACTTTAACACATGTTCATTCTATATCTACAAGTCAGGATTTTGCCTATGGTAATTCTTCTTTAACATAACAAATATGTTAAAGAATCAAAAAATGACAAAGGTGCGCTGTGCTTCCTGGTTAACTAGTGACAAGAAAGGACCCTAGTAAGAGGAAGTTGGATGCGGAAGAACTAATTAATCCTAAAGGGTTCAAGACATGGGAAGTTTTTCTCTTAATACTGGAGGCCTCATATATGGATAGTGGAAACGTAAGATGTGCAACTGCTGTGGAAAATGGAAATTTGGCTGTTCCTTAAAAAGTTATAGACAGAATTACCCTGTGACCCAGCGATTTCACTCCTAGGTATATACTGCAAACAGTGGAAAACAAGACCTCAAACAAATACTTATAACGTGAATGTTCACAGCAGTGCTATTTACAACAACCAAAAATGGTGGAAACAACCCAAGTGTCCATCGGTGGAGGCTGGATAAACAAATTGTGGTTTAGACACAATGAAATATTATTCAGCCTTAAAAAGGAATGAAGTACTGATACACAGGACGATGTGACTGAACCTTGAAAACATGACGCTAAGGGAAAGAAACCACTCACGAAAGATCACGTACTGTATGATTCCATTTGTATGAAATGTCCAGAATAGGTAAATCAATAGGGACACAGTAAATGTATGATTCAGAGGCTGTGGGGCCGAGAGAATGGTGAGTAATTGCTTAATGAGTATGGAGTTACTGGGGATGAAGAAAATGTTTTGGAACTCGATGGAGGTGGTGGTTGCATAACACTGTGAATGGACTGCGTGCCACTGAATTGTTCACTTTAAAATGATTAATTTTGGGTTATGCGAATTGCACCTCAACAGCAACAAAGATGAGCGTAGGCAACTTCCATATCTGAAATAGTTTACATTTGAGTAATTAGGAGGGGGAGGGTTTAGCTCAGCAGTTTTAATGTTTTCCCACCAGAAACACATGACACCTAGGACACCGACAGTGGAGTTGACCCAGGAAGCACACTCCCACGAGTTCCCAGGTTCATGCAGTTTCCAACAAGTTTCCTATAATTCCACCTCGTCAGCTTTGGTAACGCTGATTCATACAGATCACACGAGCCATACCCCACGGAGGCAAGAATCTGTGATTTGGGTGATGGCCATTTAAAATTTAGATGATACGAAGGGGTCTGGGGAGAAAATGTTAGCGTAAAAAGTTACGTTTATGTAGAGAAGCTTAAAGAAGAATACAGAATTTGTACCCTGATCCCTGTACCTGGATCACACCTGTTCATACTTAAAAATAGATACAAGGAACGCTTTGTATAAGATTACAAAGTTCAAATGCGTCAGAAATGGACAGAATAAAATGTGCAGCCTTCCTAACCTTCGATCATCACTGTTAATGTGTCCTTGTGATTTTTTTTTTTTTTTTTTTTTTTTTTGCGGTACGTGGGCCTCTCACTGTTGTGGCCTCTCCCGTTGCGGAGCACAGGCTCCGGACGCGCAGGCTCAGCGGCCATGGCCCACGGGCCCAGCCGCTCCGCGGCACGTGGGCTCTTCCCGGACTGGGGCACGAACCCGTGTCCCCTGCATCAGCAGGCGGTCTCTCAACCACTGCACCACCAGGGAAGCCCCTTGTGATTTTTTTTAAAGGAAATGTTTCAGGCTTGTGTGCTTGTGCTCACACACCCAGATTTTTTTTTTTTTTACTAAACGTGTCATTACAAATTTGTAAATGGATTTTTTCAATCAGTATATCTTGGAACGCTTTCCATTCGTATCGGCTTCTACAGATGGACTTTATTCTTTTGAATGGCTGTGTAATCGTCATGATGGTAATCAGCATTTATGAACATTTGCGGGATGCCGGCGCTGTTCTAAGTGCTGTGGCCGTGTTATCTCATTTAATCTTCACGACAGTCCTATGAGGCAGGCCCTCCTATTGCTCCTCTTTTACAGAGGAGGGAACAGAAGCACAGAGAGAACTAGGAAGAAACTTAAATTTCATGCGTCTGACCCCAGACCCACACTCTGACCACCCCCAGATTCTGCTCCCCTGTGCAGTTAGTTTGTGGGAAGGCGGGGGTTATCACTGCTTCTGGTTTACCCCTGACGGTTATTTTCTCTTCCTCCTTTGTTACAGCATCCCCTCGGATGTGTGTGCCTGTGTGTCTCACACTCCAGGCTATGACCTCTTGGGATCTCTGTTTTATTGGAGTTCTCTTCATGTTGTCCTGCAGTTAAAAGAGATAGGGAATAACTCAGAAGAGCAAAACAATTATGATTAAGGTTTGCAAAATTATCCCCAAGAGTGGCTATCAGATTTTGATCTTTTAGCCCAGAAAAGAGAGTGTGTATAATTTCTATAGCTTGGCGTGCATACAGAAAGAAATCTCGGAGACTCTTCTCTCCTGTAGGAGAGGCAGGTCCTGGTTGTCCCTGTGGGATGCCACATGGCTGAGAACCACACTGGGACTTTCTGGGTGTCCCCTGCCTGCCCTGCTACATGGTGAATGGGTCCCCAGGATAAAAGGCGGGGCCGAGGAAGCCCCTAATCCCTGGGCGCCTCGGCCCTTGCTGTTTATTTCTTCGTTTTCTTTGCTCTGGGTCATCGTGTCTCCCCAGCTGATGAGCTCCAGATTGAATTGTAGCTGGTAAGCCGGCCCACGGATCAGAGGGTGGGGCGCCGGGGCACTCTGTGAGTTCGTGGCATTATCAGATGCGGGGATATTGCGTAGAAAAGTCGTGCACTGGGGATGCACATTTTGGCTTTTTCGGAGAAGGAGTGTTGCCAGCCAGCCTTTTGCTACTGTGTTGAGCAAGCATAACAGCGAGCCGGTTTGGATCTAGAGTCAAGATTAAACGTCATAGAAAACTCACGCTCCAGCATGTTTTCCTTTGGTCAGCAGAACAGAAGGATGCTGCCGCTGGATGCTGCCGCTGGCTGTGTGTCCTGGCTGACCCTGTGTTTCTGGCCGCCAGCTACAGTTTGCCATTTAGATCCACTTAGCAGAAAAGGATCCCGTCTCATAAAAATGCAGGCTGGGCGTGTGCTGGGAGCTCATTCTTAAATATCCTAATCCTTTTCTGGGAGAGAGGCAGGCACACAAAATAGGAGACTGTGTAGGCGGATTTACCAGCGTGTTTTCATATGCGTCAGACGCTTGGGAAAGTCTCTTTTATGCCAGGTTGGGTAAGACACAGATTCGTGGGCAGGAAATCAGAGTTTGAAATTAGCTGCTCAGGTCACGTGGTCAGATCGCAATAGAGCAGACGTTTGTGCTCTGAGGGCAGAGAAGGTCTGCAATCCCTTTCCTCACCCCTGAAGGTGTCCAAACCACCAAATGAAGAAACACACTTCCTTTGGTTCATCTGACCAAATTATTCTGTCAACTTTTGGCCTGGTTGCCTCAGTCTAGCTTCAATCTTCCTGCCTGCTTGAGAGAGAATTTGGTGGGGGAGGCAGGGCAGTGTGTGATGGGTCCCCAGAGTCAGAACATGAACAGGGTCCAAATGGAAACCAGAAAGATGATTTCACTCCTGGAACAAGTCATCGTCTTTCCTAGACTTTCCTAGACAATGATTTTTTTCCTTGTTTCATTTTCTAATGAAGTCAATCAGTTGTCTTTTTGTAAAGCTAGAAGATGGAAGTGGACATCTCTGAACAAATTAGAGGCTGCACATGGCTTTCTGTCTCTTAGATTCTGAGTGCATGTGTAGCAATGCCTTTAGACCGTGATGCAGATGAAGTCCACCCAGGGTTAGCGAGTGGCCGAGGGATTGCTCCTGATGCTTTGGCCGGAGGCAGCCAGACGTTGCTGTTGGCCAGGCCCAGACATCAGGTGGCCTTGTCCAGGCTCTCTTTTGATGGGAGAGCAGCACGTTGTGAAGTTGTGGTTTGGCCGTAACTTCCTGCAAAAAAATAGCATGTGTGATGACGTGATGACAGAGTCAGGGGCGGAAGGAAAGGGGCATGGAGATGGTGCGATATGACCAGGGGTCAGCTGTAAAACCCTTACAGATGTTTCCTCCTGGGGGTCAAGCTTCGGATGGGCAGCCTCCTACCGTGCTGCTGGTGGCCATTGGGAGGTTCCAACGTGCACTTGAGACCCGGTTAAAAAAGTAAGAAAGATACATGGTGTCCCACGGAACCCAAAGCAGGAATGCAGCTGGGCCTCGGGAACGTAGGGGATGTACCAGAATCCCGTCTTTGGGCTGCTTGGCTTAACGTCCCTCTGCACAGCTGCTTCCGTTTTCCGATGCAGGGAGTTGAAAGGTGGCTGCCTCCAAGCCTCCACTTCGCACGGTGTGGCTGTAGCCTCAGAGGGCTTCATCCCTGTGTTTCCCAGCCTCTGTGTGTGTGTGTGTGTGTGTGTGCGGGAACGTAGGGGATGTACCAGAATCCCGTCTTTGGAAAGTCCTTTCCCCCAGTGCTGGCTTGTGTCGATTGTAAGTCTGTCTGTGACACCAGCGATGCTGGTTGGTTTAGCAGAAATGTGAAATCGGGGGCTTGGGGGCAGTTGCAGCTTACGCCAGCCTCAGCATCCAGGGATTTTCTGTATTTGGTGGCACAGTATTGAGAAGATCCTAATAGATCATTCTCTTAAAATTTCTATTTCTGATTGTATCTTATACATTGTATAGTATCTTAATACATACAGTATTGCATGTGTGCCACTTGTAAATAGATATACACCTATCAGAGGATACACAGCTCATTTTCTGCAATGTGGGACTTGTCCTTTGTTCACATTACATGTAGGATGTTTACCCACAGTGTCTCTGGGAATATTCAGTGATTCATACAAGGGAACAGCTCCTATCGTAAGAAGCATAAACTGCATATTTTCTTTCTTGACCCTAAAATAAACTTCTTAAAGAGATTTATATCCACAGATCTAGAAGTATCCACAAGCAGAATTTCACAGTGTTGGTGCATGAAGTTCAAACACGTACTGATACCCTCCCATCAGCGTGAAGAGGGAGGTGACCTGCGCTGTGGGTTGTTATCAACGTATCTATACCTATTTACATAAAATTATGTTTTAATATAAAAATTAACCAAAGTTGTTCACTTATAGGAAACAAACCGCCTGTTATTTCACTTTGACCTTTCTTAGCTCTGGACTTTTTCCTCCCTAACTTTTTTTTTGGAAAGAATTCTGTTTTTACTTTGCCCATATTTCTAGTTAAGATAAGTTATCTGTACCAACATGAAATAACTCTAACATTTTGTTGAATCTTTTTTAAAATTGCAAATTATTTTATTAGGTTCATGCAGCATATATTTGCATGATAAAAGCATTTTTATTTCTATGAAAACCTGACCAAGTTCTTTTTTAGCTTGCATCTTTTTTCTTCTTTGAGATGTAATTCACATATAACATTACATTAGTTTCAGGTGTACAACGTAATGATTTGACATTTGTATCTTGTGAAATGATCACCACAATAAGTCTAGTTAAGATCTATCACCTCACATAGTTACAATCTTTTTTTCTTGTGATGGGAACTTTTAAGGCCTACTCTCTTAGAACTTTTAAATATACAACACAGTATTGTTAACTCTGGTCCCCAAGCCATCTGCTGCATCCCCAGGACTTGTTTATCTCATAACCGGAAGTTTGTGCCTTTTGACCCCCTTTGTGCGTTTTGCTTTTGAAAGCCCTCCTGGCCTCGCACGCTGAGATTCTCTAAGGATTTGTTGACCTGGGACTGGAGATGGTTTCGTGTTTGGGAAAGAACGTACGGAGAGGCCGAGGCCTGGAATTGGCTGGACCTCCTTTCTGCCAGCAGTGTGCTATGACAGGCACTGGGCCTCAAGCTCTCCATCTGCGAAATGGGAATGATGACCTCACAGGGTCACCATGAAGGCCGAATGCAGTAATGAATGTGAGTGCTCGGCCAGCTGGAAAGCCTTCAGAATGCAGGTTGAGGTCAAGAAAGGCCATGGCTTCAGTTTCTCCTGAACTTCTGAGCAAGGGGTGCCAGAACATCATGGAAAGGGCATCGTGAGGGGCCAAGGAAACCCCATGGGCCTGAGCAGTCTTCCCCCGGGATGGGGGCATGTTGTCCTGGGCGTGATGCTCCTTCTGTGTCACGAAGGGGAAACTCCAGACCTTGAGGTCTGGCTCTGCGTCATGTCCCTGGGTGTGTCTCTCCTGCGCTTGCAAGAGAGGGTACATCCCACTGACTCGCCAGCGCCCGACATGGGGCCTGCTGTGTCTCAGACACGGGATGGATTAGCGAGCGGGAGAGAAATGCATCATCACACCTGTCGCAGGGTGGGGACGCGGGTGGTGTTTGTCAGGAGGCACTAGGGTAAAGGATGGAGGTCAAGAGCTCGGGCTTGGAAGCACAGACTGGGTTCAATTGCTGACCCTCCCTGGGCCTGTTTTCCCAACCGTGATGGGCCACAGTAGTACCTCTCTCAGAGATTTGGGCTGAAAATGAACGAGGTGATGCAGGTTAACGTGGAGTCTAGCTGAACAAAACGTCAACCGTCACCATCACCATCGTCACGTGACTAACACGGTCGGTGTCATTAACAGCTCATCAATCATCGTGATCCGGAACTTGGAAGCCCAGAAGCTCCATTTGTCCTGGAGCTTTGCCTTCTCTTCCCTTTTCCCTGAGTCATCACTTTCGTTGTAATTTTGGCTCAGCTGGGCCCGTGCACTTACTCTTCAGCTCAGGTTCACTGCGGCACCCTTGATCTTCACTGCCGTCGGCGGGAACGTGCTCCTGTCTGACAAGGTTTCCGATGAGTTTTCCATTCTGGCGGTGGCGGGTGGTTGCTGGTGTTTTTCAGACCAGAGCTGTGCCTCAGCATTAATGACGTGGCCTTGGCTGTGCAGTTGAGCATCCAGCCAGCAGTGGAGGGCGGATCTGCAGTCGTGTGCTTTCCTCTTTAACCTTCAGCTGGTCTTTGGCTGGGGAGCAGGGGGGGACACCATGCAGGAATCAGAGGGCACGTATCCATGGCTTTACTGCTTATTGTCAGCAGTGCACTCACTCAGGCTGTTCCTGGGGAATTCATCCACGTGGTCCATCTTCATCTCCAGCCCCAGAAGCCACACCTGTCTTTTCTCCTTTGGACAATGAAAGTAAGAGGGTGGGGGCTTCCCTGGCGGCGCAGTGGTTGAGAGTCCGCCTGCCGATGCAGGGGACACGGGTTCGTGCCCCGGTCCGGGAGGATCCCACATGCCGCGGAGCGGCTGCTGGGCCCGTGAGCCATGGCCGCTGAGCCTGCGCGTCTGGAGCCTGTGCTCTGCAGCGGGAGAGGCCACAACAGTGAGAGGCCTACGTACCGCAAAAAAAAAAAAAAAAAAGTAAGAGGGTGCCCCATCTTTGACCCTGGAGGCTGAGCCCTGCTCAGAGGCTGCCAGGTAGGGGTTCTTCTGGCAGGGGCAGCTGTGATGCAGCTGTCCTTGCGTTTCCTGGACGAATGTCTTAAACTAAGTGTGATAGTTTAGCATTTATTCCCAAAGAGCGTAGATTGAAAATGTGGGGGGTAGTAATTTCCCTCGAGCTGGAAATTCCTGCTGCTGCCTTCTATGTGTGTTCTGTAAAGTCTCTGAAATGCTTGCAGAAGTGCCAGCTGACCGAAGGAACTTAAGCCATGAGAAAGTCATGCCAGTGTGATAGTTATGGGGATGGCTTTTCTCACACTCTGTAGGCCCAGCCCCGCCTCGGATACATTTCCTCCCTTTCATGCAAGTCCCTTTTCTGACACTAGTGTGGGAATCAAGCCTGGGGCTTGATAGAGTTGACTGTCATATGTATAGGACGATTCCTCACATGTCATGGGTCAAAAACTGTGGTTATTTCATGGGAACAGTGATAGAGTCAGGAAGGTAGGTTAGTTGTGAGCAGAAGCTAGTATCCCCAGCTTATCCGTACCATGCAGGTGCGTTGACTGTTTGCTCTTGTTTGCAGCCGACAAGGGGGCATGTGCATCCTGTGTAACCTAGTGTCGTGATTAAGGATCACAGCAGTTAACTGTCTACATCACACAGGATCTCGGCTTGGGGGTCAGCGAAGCATCGAGCATTAATTCAGATGAGCAAGTGGTCTGAGGATGCCAGCTGTCAGGCTTGTCAGAGTCGGGATGTAAGAATGGTCCCTTCCTAAAAAGGGGGTGGCACCCTACTCCCTTGAAAAAGCCCTGCCCCTTCCCCTGTAAACTAAAGCATCTGCCTTCCCATCTTTAGCCTCCCTCCTCCTCCCTTTATCTTTACCCTTTAAAATTAAATCCCTCTTGCCAGGTGGGCGAGAAGTCGATCTGTGAATTTAGTTCTCACTCCATTGTTCTTTGGCCACTGAATAAAGCTTGTGCTGTGTCAAAAACAAACAAACAAAAAATGGTTCCTTCTGTCCTCCCTGCACAACCCAACGTGAGCACCAGGCGAGCTCTCGATGTGGAGTCTTAGCTCTGACACGATAGACTGGCCACTGTTATCTGTGAAGATGCCCGGCACATAGTAGGTGCTCAATAAAAATGCAGCAGATGAGCGCAGCCTCCTAAATGCCTCTGTTTCCTGTTTTGGTTTCCCTCCCATCCTCTTAAAGTTCCACCCCTGGTGGGTATTGTTGGTTCCACTGCCCTTAGGACAAGTCCAGGCTCCAAAGGCTGGTGGAGAAGAAGGGAGGGGAGGAGGGCGAAACCTCCTCATCCAAGTTCTGGCGCCTTTGGGGTTCATGGCAGCCCCTCCCACCTGAAGGGTAAGTTCATGGTGTGGCCGTACCAGCCGATCCTAAGGATGGGCAGAGCGCCCTGATGGTCATTGGGTGCCAGGGCTCTGATGTGTCCATTTCCAGGACCGTGTCTGCTTCAGGAGCCCATTGGCTGGGGGCAGGGAGCTTGGTGAGAAAGGGGAGGCCACGTCTCAGTGTTTCATCACCTAACCTGGGGACTGACGTCCATCACTTTCGCCATTTTTCTACTTTTTAGGAGCAAGTCGTTAGGTCCAGGTCACGCACAGGTGACCAAATACCAGGAGTCAGGGATCACTGGGAACCACTTTAGAAGCTGCAATTATGGTCATTCTTTATCCTTACTTGCTAGATCTGCAACTCGGGAACAGTGAATATTGAGTGTTTTGTAAGAACACGACAGAATATAACAATAAAATCCCACATTGGTGCCGGGAGCCTATGCAGGCCAGGTGTCCCGTGGAGCCAGTGGGTTCCCCGCCAGGAACAGGGCAGCTCGTGTCTCTGCCGTTTGTCTGGTGACCTGTCTTGCCCAGTCACCAGCCCACACGTGCGTTGCTTGAGAGGAAACAAAGGTGGTAAAAGAACAGTTGGTTCCTTGGGCAGGAAGTGCGATTTAAGTAAAACACTGGGTTAAAAATTTTTTAAAACAGTTAAGATCACACCTTCTAAGACTCAGATACTCTGAAATTTCTGCTTAGCTGCACAGAGTTTGTACATCAGGACAGAGTGCTCTCTGGAAACGCTGAGAAGCAGTGGGAGCTATTATAAGAATAACGGAAGTGAAGGGGTGATGGAACTTGCCCTTCTTCCCCATTTAAGAAGTGTCTTCCTTCTTCTTTTCCTTCTTTAACTTGTCTGAGGAGTCAGGCAGGAGGAGGACTTCTTTCTGAACCGGGGCCGGGAGAGGGATGGGGCCTCTGCTGCTCACCTTTTCTCATGCCCAATACATGACCTTGGCCTCCCTAGAACCTCTAGGACGTTCCTTTGCCACCAGCAGGATTGAGAAGCCACCCCCTCTCTGGGGCCAGAGCACTTGATCACTGAAAGATTGCTAGACTTTGGAATCCTCCAGACCTGTCAACTCTGTAATAGCGAGAGGCAAATAAATTTAACAATAGTAGAAAGGGACGGCATTTATTTTTGGCTGCATTGGGTCTTCGTTGCTGCGTGCGGGCTTTCTCTAGTTGCGGCGAGTGGGGGCTACTCTTTGTTGCGGTGCACCGGCTTCTCATTGTGGTGGCTTCTCTTGTTGCAGAGCACAGGCTCTCGGCGCACTATCTCAATAGTTGTGGCTCACGGGCTTAGTTGCTCCACAGCATGTGGGATCTTCTTGGACCAGGGATCGAACCCATGTCCCCTGCATTGGCAGGTGGATTCTTAACCACTGCGCTACCAGGGAAGTCCAGGACAGCATTTTAAAACAGTATAAATATTTTCTTACTAGAAACAGCTTTTTGGGGGTGGATGACATCCCAGAAGTGAGATCACTGTGCTTTTTAAACACCCATCCAAGAGTCAGAGAAGATTAGGGATCATCACCAGACAGGCTGCTCTAATTCCCTTCTCTGGAGGGACGCTTCTGAGATTTAAACTTGACCAGTGATAGGAGGAGACAAGGCGATGTGACTGAAGATCTTTCCACAGGCAATAGAAACAGAACCTGCAGAGAATCTAGATAATGGACTTATCAGACATCTTTAAAACACGTATGTTCATTACGTTCAAGGAAATAAAAGTCATGATTTCAAGCTTTGGCATGCAATCGAAAACTGCACAATAGAAATTTATTTATATCAGGAAATCAATAAATGGGTTCATCATCACATTAGGTACGTCTGTAGAAAGAACTGGAAGATAGGTTAGAATAATTCCAAATTGAAACTCGGACAAAAAGATGGAAAATAAAGAAAAGAATATAAAAGACATATATGGTAAGGGAAGAAAGTTTAATACAGGCACAGTTGGAGTCCCAGAAGGCGAGAAGAGGTATGATAGACCAGAGACGATGCTAGAAGAAGTGACAGTAGACATTTCTCCATAGAAAATGCCTGGCTGGGTGGCCGGAGCTTTAGTCACTGTCCTTATGACTGTTTGGCCCACTCCTGCTCCTATGAAAGGTTGGGATTATTGGCAATATTACTGGAGTCCAAATGCAGGAGACTGTGTTCCCCAAAGATCTCTTTACTCCTGGGGCGTTCTGCTTGGACTGCAGGCCTGGTTCACACTGGCTGGAACCCCCAGGTTGAAAGTAGAATGAATTTTCCTATGGAAACAATAGTACAAATGGATGTCGGGGTTTTCTGTTGTATAGTGCTATAGTGCAGGGGCAAGCTTGGGAAATAATCATTTATTTACAGCATTATGTCAACAGAAGAATACACACCTGAGTTTCAAGTGATGGGCCAACAAATGCAGTTTGGAACACAGCTGTCAGCCGTCCTGTTGACGTCTTGGGGTGGCCTGTGTGATCTCAGTCACTACGGTCTGTCTTTGATTCCTTTGAAAGTTTAGGTCTGATGTGTAAGTGATCTGACTTGCAGGAATCAGGACTTAATCTTGCCTCCCGTCCTCGTATCTTGCGGGCTGCACAGGCACGAGTAAGTCAATGAGGGCATGGACGCATGCCTTCTGGAGAGAGATGGTTTGGCCAGTGGGTATGGGGGAGGGGAAGTCTGAAGGTCGATGAAGCCTTTGCTGATTATAGGACTGCAGGCAAGTCACATAAACGTTTAGACCACAGCTTCCTAACATGGGAAATGTGGACAGTACATCTGTCCTCTGAAGGATTGTTGTGAGCACCCAGTGAGATAAAGGAAGTAGACGTGTGCCTATGTTCCTTGTTGAACCATCTGATCATCTCTCTTGGGGCTTTCAGCCTCCTCATTTTTGCTTATTTCTTCATATTCTCTAGCAGGATTTTTTTACATTTCTCCTGGGCATTTTTTGCACCTGAGACATGGCACCTTATTCCCTCTGTGTGGACTTGAGATTGTGTTCGTATACATCTAGAGGATTGTGGACGTTTCCAAGCTATGTTCACTCTTGTCCTTGGGACCTCAATCTAGATGCTTAAATTCATTTATGCTATTTGTATGCTTAAAATTCGGTCTGTAAGCAGTTTTTCCCATGAGAGTAAACAAAGTCTAGTGCCTCCCCACATGCCCGTCGCGTGCAGGGGTGTGTCCAGTGTCCTGGACAAGGCCTTCACTCCCCTGGGTCAGACTCCACCCTCCTCTCAGCTTCCCTCACTTTTGGGCTCAGAGGATCAAACTGTCAGCCACCCCGCGGTTCTGCCTGTTTCTCTCCACCCACAAGACCTGGCTGGCCTCTCTCATCCTCCTAAATTCCTAACTTAACTCCTTCTCGACACGTCAGACACTTAAGGCTTTTTAGAAGTAATGTAACGCTTAAAGTCTAAACACTTAAATAAATGGTTGACTGAGTGAAACAAATCAACAAATAAATGTAAAAATCCTTGCTGGTTGGGTTCTGATTGCCAGACCAGAGACAGATGCTGGAGTTAGCATTTCCATAGTTCACATTATGTGCAAATAGTATTCTACCTCTTTGATGTTTTGATAGGTCTGAGATGAAAGCTTCACGAGTACCATCTATTAATTTAAAGTTATGTTTTAGGTGATTTCTAATTTTTATAAATAATACCTCAGTGAACCTTTTTTTTTTTTTTTTTTTTTTTTTTTTTTGTGGTACGCGGGCCTCTCACTGTTGTGGCCTCTCCCACTGCGGAGCACAGGCTCCGGACGCGCAGGCTCAGCGGCCATGGCTCATGGGCCCAGCTGCTCCGTGGCATGTGGGATCCTCCCGGGCCGGGGCACGAACCCGTGTCCCCTGCATTGGCAGGCGGACTCTCAACCACTGCGCCACCAGGGAAGCCCTCAGTGAACTTTTTTTGTGCTCATTTTTTCCCCTTCTTTTAATTGCATTCTTAGGAATGGAATTCCTGAGTCTGTAGGTCTTGTTATCGTTTGCAGTTTCCTATCCATAAGAGGCATGTAGATTTATAATGTTATCAACGGTATACATTCCTTATTAGTTTCTCAACCTTACCGCCTGTAAAGATGTCTAGAGCGTCTGTAGAGCAGTGCTTCGTGAGTTTGGAGTGGAGTGGCTGGGAGGAGTGGGTGGAAGGTCGGGAGAAGGCAGCTGTCTGTCCTGGGAACCCACCTTGATCGGGCTTTAGTGATTCTCTGCGGAGCTGGGTTGAAAAGGTTCCTGAAATAATGTGTCCTGAGTTGATTTGTGACGTCTTCCATTAGAGCAGGATCACGTAGCTGTGATATAGCTGCCTAGGATTTCCCGTTCTCTATTCTGAGAGGTGGGAACCCTATCTGCAGCCTGTTGCCCTAGTCCAGGAGTGAATTAAGTGGCACCTAGAGATTTATGTGGCAGCAGCTGAAAGTTTGTGGTTCGTGATTCCAGATTTACACGTGATTAATAATGGGGACCGTTCAAACAGCAGAGAGTGTCATGGCAGAGTATGTGATTGTTCGCAGAGAATTGTATTATTAGCCCCAAATAATAGCAATAACGTCTATGGGAGGAATATCCAGGAAGTAGCAGGAACCGATAGCTCGGCCTCAAAATGGCTCTGGTATCAACTGTACAAGTTAGAATACAAAGAAATCCTGTTTATCCCCCAGGGAGGATTGTACTAAATTTTATTCCTGCTTTGTGCAGTCAGAATTGGTTTTATTCTCGTGGGAGCGACCTAAATGTCCATCGACAGATGAATGGATAAAGAAGATGTGGTATATATCTACTATGAAATATTACTCAGCCATAAGAAGAATGAAATAATGCCATTTGCAGCAACATGGATGGACCTAGAGATTGTCATACTAAGTGAAGTAAACCAGGCAGACAAAGACAAATACATGATGTCGCTTATATGTGGAATCTAAAAAAATATATATACAAATGAGCTTATTTACAAAACAGAAATAGAGCCACAGACATAGAAAACAAACTTATGGTTACCAAAAGGGAAAGGCGGGAAGGGATAAATTAAGAGTTTGGAATTAACATATACACACTGCTGTATATAAAATAGATAAACAACAAAGACCTACTGTACAGCACAGGGAACTCTACTCAATATTTTGTAAGAAACTATAAGGGAAAAGAATTTGAACAAGAGTATACAGATATAGGTATAGATGTGTGTGTATGTATAACTGAATCACTGTGCTGTACACCTGAAACTAACACGACATTATAAATCAACTATACTTCAGTTAAAAAAAAAATTGGTTCTATTCTAATGCCTCCCCGGTAGTTGGCAATATGTCCCCCTTTCGTTAAGGCAAAACCCAGTGGACGTATCTTTAGGACATGTGACTCTACTAAGGAAGGTAACTCTGGAAAGCAATAGTCAAAGCACTCCTTGTGGGTTCTAGAAATGGACTTTTTTAAAAAGAAATTTACATTTGACAGGGCGGTTGATTTAACCCCATGAGAGCCTTTAAGGATTTCACCGGGACTCAGAAAATTAGGTTCTGACTCTGCGGCCTGTTGTGTGACCTCAGAAGCCACGCAGCTTCCTCTTGTGCAGAACTAGAGGCTGGACGGGGCTGTGACAGTCTCCTCATCTCAGGAAGCGAACAAGCTTCCTTCCATCGGTGTCAAGTCCCCCGGAAGTAACGGGGCCATGGAGAGCCGTGAGCAGCCCGGGCCTCGCCCCTTCTCTTTCTCCTCTGCCTCCTTATCCACCCAGGATTTCCTGCTTCAGACCTTTGCCGTTTCCCGTGGGATAGTCATGACTTAGGGCGTGTTCCTCCTGTGTGTGTGTGTCATGGTCTGAATGAGGTCCTGCAGGAAAAGGAAGTCACCAAGCTGAGTGATTCATGAGAAGCGCCGGCATCCTGCCTGGCTCCTCTGCCATCCTCGAGCCGGGCCTTCCCCTCGTGGCTGGAGGGGGAACAGCAGGCACGGGAGGACGAGGTCCCCGGGTCATCACAAAGCCGTTGGCCCCGCAAGATGATTTAGGCCGTGCTTTGTAAGAATATTTTCCTTTCGGAGAGAAACTAAAACTTAGCCTATCCTTTTGTCCTGTATTTCCTTCCTGTCAATTGTGTAAGAGAGAGATGTTGGGAGTTACATTGTAGAAAGAAAAGAAACACTGAGTGTATTTGTTGGAAGAATGAGCTTCAATCTAAATTTGAGCAGGCTGACTGCTTTAACTATGCAGGACCAGGGGTATTTTAGCTTGAATTATCCAGAGAAGATGATGAATAGAGATGAATAATTTGGAATTTTGGCTTTGGAATATTTCATCTTTAAGGGGATTTTAAGGGTTGGCCTCGCAGAACCCTAGGGCTGTTTGGAGGATTTGGAGCCAGTTTTGAGCTGAGCCCTTGCGTAGAGCAAATGGATGCACTCCAAAACATGCCCCCGGAGCAGAATCATGACCCCAAGGATGCACCCTGGAGCCCTGGAGCCAGCCCCTCCCTTAGAGGGCAAGCTCCCTGCTGCTGGGCGGAGGCTGTCAAGGGGCCGTCTTCCCAGCTGGGAAGGAGGGCGGCCTGGGTGGCAGCCAAGTTCTTCCGTGTCCAGTGTCTCCGGGGCTGCGAGGACCGCAGGATGGCAAGGGTGTGCTCATCCACGGGGGCTTTAAGAGCAGCTGAGATGGGAAGGAGGGCCTTGTGGTTTGGGGGGAGTGAGGAATATTAGCTGTAATCCCTCCCGAAGGTGCAGCTCAGAAATAGCAGTGGCATTGATTTGGAGTCAGAGGAGCTGATGTTTCCATTCTGTCCTCACCTCTCTGAGCTCCGCACAGCGTTGCCTACACTGCAGAGAGACAGTGCTTGGTGCGCTTTCCCTGGGGCTCGGGACCAGCGCAGGCCGCGTGCACCGGGAGCTGACGCCTTCTGGACACTGACTTTCTGATGAGGATCCTGAGCCCACAGCCCTCTCACCCCAGGTTTGCTGGAATGACCCCCTGAATGTAGGAACGAAAGGGCATGCCCGTAGTTCAGACAGGCAGTGGTGTTTCAAATCTCATTTCATATTTCAGTGTCTAGAGAAAAACACCTTTATCTGAGTTTCAGCGTTTTCTCCTTGATCTGTAGGCTTTTAACGTTATTTATTTATTTATTTTTCGGCACGCGGGCCTCTCCCGTTGCGAAGCACAGGCTCCGGACACGCAGGCTCAGCGGCCATGGCTCACGGGCCCAGCCGCTCCGCGGCATGTGGGATCTTCCTGGACCAGGGCACGAACCCGTGTCCCCTGCATCGGCAGGCGAACTCTCAACCACCACGCCACCGGGGAAGCCCTAACGTTATATTTTTAAGAGAAGTGTATCCGTATGTTTTTTCCTTCTTGGGCTAAATGTGTCTCGTTTCCCTTTCACTATCCATCTCGAGTCTACGTGATGCCCTCAGAGCAGGGCAACAGGACTTTTCAGCGCACCCTGCGGCCGCTCTCAAAGCACAGCTGCTGGCAGCTGGGGCAGTTGCTTTGCTCTCCTTCCCCTGCTTTCTGGAAAATCTCTCGACTTCACCTTGTAACTCTTCCTTTGAAATTTCCACTTCTACCATCGGATTTTTAATTTCTGAGGGGTCCCTCTTAACTTTCTGAATGATCTGCTAAAATTGCATCCTGCACTTTTTTTTGTGGGTATAAGTGTCTGGTATTTCTTAGCTGAGCCTTTCTTTTTAAAAGATTAAAATGCATTCCCAAAGCTTTGTTTGCACGGGGGCTTGTGGGTGGGTGCACACGTGGCCTGTAGTTGGGGGACACCACATATCAAGGGTCTGCAGGGTTTTCCTCTTCCCCAGAGGGGCACCCTCGCCTCTTCCATCTGGGGTCCCACAGGCCAGGGCAGTAGCCCCGGGGCCCCCTGAGTTGCATGTGGAGTCCCGAGCCAGCCGGTCGCTGATACACAGTTCCTGGAGAGTCAGCCTCCTGGGTCCTCATGGAATGTCCCTTCCCTGGTTATGTGCCTGGGGCGCCCAGGGTGTTATTTTGTGCAGCTTTTCACCTGATTCTGATTCCAGCGTCACCCTCCAGCTCTTGATACCTTCAGGGAATGTGGGCGTGGACTGACTTGCTCTCCTCCCTGCAGGCCCTTTGGCTCCAGTGACACCCCCTCCCCCAACACTGCTTCTCGCTGTCATCACTGGTCTGATGGTTGTCTCTTCTCCCATCTCTTTGACCTTGTGAATTTGTGTTTTGTATTCCTTGAACCTATTGACCAAGTGTTTTGGAAGGGACTGCAGAAAAACGCATGTGTCCTAGTTCCAGTGTGTAACTGGACCCCTATCCTAATCAGCTTTAAAGAATTATTTAACAGAGAAAGAGCTGAGATGCGACCTTTATATAATTGAGCAAAACTGGAGGTTCTTATGCAGCCATCAGATTCTAGAGAGAAAATGTTAGAAATGCAATAATTAGAATTCATCATTTTTACAGGGCGATACCTAGAAAAATAGGTTACATCTTTTTAGAGTGCTAAAGTTTTGAACAAAATCAATTCTATTTCTAGCAAAACAATGTGATGCATTGCCATATGTCTTAGACCTCTCCAAAAATTTCCAAATTTCTGGAAATAAATGTACTGTGAACATACCAATTCTAGGTTAGTTACCGTGTATAGATGGGACATGTTTCTTAAACTCATTTTTACCATACTTCTTTTCATTTTATGAAAGCAATACGATTTCATTGTTGAAATGCTGGTATGAAATAGAGGAAAATATCCCCCTTCCCACCAACTGGAAGTAAGCTCCCGTGTCCTGGGTTCTGTTTAGACTCGGTCAGAATCGGCGGCTTTGATCTTCACGGCTGTGTTCTCTTCCTCTTCCAGGACACCGGTGTTGGGAAATCGAGCATCGTGTGTCGCTTTGTCCAGGATCACTTTGACCACAACATCAGCCCAACCATTGGGTGAGTTCTCATCTGTTCTTCTAATTCACCTTTCCTCCTTTCTAAGCGCTCAGAGAGGTCATTCTGTGTCTGAGCCTTCAAGTGGTTTCATCCCAGCCAGTGAGAACCAATCCCAACTGTAAAGACTTGGACAGAAATTCAGGGACCTTTTAGGCAGTGTGTCCAGTCTTACTGTCCCTGTCAATCCCCTCCATCCCCCCAACCAGCCTCCTCACACTGCAGCCTAAGGCCATTTCCTTGATCTCCAAGAGCGTTATTCTGCAAATCATGCTGGCTTTATTTCCAGATGGAAGTCGAGACTTGGGGCAAATCCCTGAGGGTTCTGCTTTGGGTTCTGCTTTGACTTCGCCTGCGGGGAAACCGGGAACGCATCCACTCACTGCAGAGCTGTCTGCACAGCCTGTGGGCAGATTGATTTTCCTTTCCTGGCTTAATCCAATGTCAGCATCTCCTTTCTAACGCTTGGGAGGCGAGGGGAGGATTGCTCACCCCAGACCCCGACCTTGGAATGTAGGAGCGTTTTCCTGTTCCATTTTCCCCTTTCCTTACGGACGCCTTTGCCAGATGCGCTTTTGCTGTGCGGTTTTGCAGGTGCCTGATATTTCACTGTCGTAGAACTTGGCCTGGCTTAGTTTTCTCCCTGAAGACAGCATGCTCTCTGCAGAGAGCAAGGTTTGGTCTTCCTCAGCAGAGAAACAATGTGTGTATAAATTTGGGGAACTGGGTAGGATTGATGAGGACAGGGCGATGGTCTCCATCAGCCGTAAGTGGAGAAAATTCATGGCGGGCACACAGCAAACTTCTGACTCACAACAAGTGAGTCCTCTGGGAGTCCACCTCCCTCCCACTGTGATCGCTGTGCTGGGGAAAGACCGAAGGCTGTGAAAGGGCAGCGTTTCAGCAGCGAAAGTTCATCCTTATCGTCCTGTGACTCATAAGAAACCCTGGCTGCTGTTCAGGCAGATTGTCGGCGTCCTGAACAGACGTGTGTGTGCACCTCCCTTTCTATTTCGACCTTTACAAGGAAATTGTGTTAGCTTCTCCGCCAGACTTTGCTTCCCGCAGGGAACGAAGTCAGTTCAGCATTGCTCACTCTCATGGCTCAAGAAGGCAGCTAGAGGGAAGAGACGATGCCTGAGAGTCTGAAGTCGTAAGCTAGCAAGGAGGCTGAAAAAAAACCCCAAACAACCAAAAGACCAGTGGTTGCCAGTCTTCATTTCACATAGTGATATAGTCTTTCTCCTAGTGGCAGGAAATCAGGGACAGAGAGGGGTGTGTGCATGTGTGCATGTACGCGCGTGTGTGTGCAGTGTGTCTGCACATATAGGTATATACGTACATATATATATGATACTCATTACTACTGTGACTAGAGCTGTTCCTCACGGGCTTACTGTGTACCAAGGTGGGGATTTCACACCTATCATTTCCTCATTTGACCCTACAACAGCCCGTAGATTATGCAGAATAGATTTGGGACCTGTTTCACAGGTGAGCAAACTAGGTCTCAGATTTACCCGCCTCTTATCTGTAAAGTGAAGGGGTTGGCCTGGATTTTTTTTTTTTTTTCCCCAGTTAGTAAAGTCTAAGATTTTAAAGGCACACACTTAGTTTTCTAAGCCTGAGAACTTGTTACGGGCAGAGTTGCTGTATTATTTATCCCATTGCCTAGAATATATTGAAAAATGAATGAAAGTCTGCTTACATCAAAGTTAGAAACAAAACCAAAAATAAGTACCGAGACAAAATATTGATATAGCTGTCCACATAAAATTTAAAAAAGCGTTTTTGGAAAAAATCCATAAGCCAAGTTAAAGGGCAAAGATTTAACTGGAAGAATATTTTTTAAAATATACTGTTACAAAAGGTTGGTGTAAAATACTCAAAAAGTACATAAGAAAGGGATGAACATCCCAACTGAAAAGTGGGAAAAGGTCACGAACTAAAGATTCACAAAAGCAAAACAAGTGAACAGTGAACACTAAAATGATGTCCAGACTTATGATAACTATAACAAAAACAGGAATGAGATACCATTTTCTATGTGTCATCCTGAAAGATTTGAAAGATTCTTGGTTGGGGAAAAGGTCATCTCATACACTGCGGTGGGCATACAGGTTGGTACAACCCACCGTTTGGTGAACGTAGCAACGTGGAGAATATATGCTTCTAAGAATTAAGTCCAAAGAATAGTGTACAAGGACACAAAGGTTTAGGTACAACAATATTCATGTAACTATTGTCATAATAGTGAAAAATAGGTGATGAAGATGAACTTACATCCATAACATGGTATGTAATATGCAGTCCCTTTAGATAATGATGTTGATCTATATTCATAGAAATTGAAAGATGTCCACAATATGTAAAGTGGAGGAAAAACAAAATTTATGTATCACCAGTTTGGGGGTAAAAGTTGTGAAAAGATCATACCAACTTATTAGCAGTGATTGTGGCTAGGTAGTGAAATTACAGTTGATTTTACTTTCCTGCTTTATTTTCATTTTTTGAATTTCTTTTTTGTGAAATACTTGTATTGCTTTTATAATGAGAAAAGTAGTAAAGATATTTTTATTTTTGGAATATATTTGCTCTGACCGGTAATCTGGGATGTATAGTTTAAGAACCCTTAAAGAAATGAAATGTCATGGGGCAGATGCGATATTGATCATATTAGGTCATATCACTTAGAAAAATACTTAGAATTTCCACTTAGTACAATTGTATGTTGATAATTACAACTATTAACCTTGGTGTGTGTGTATGTTGTGGGAACAGTATGGGAATTGCAGGGCCGAATACCTTTCTCCCTGGGACTTCTGTAGTTTGCCTCTTAGTCTTGGGGGAAGGGAGTGGAAATTGAGGAAATATTACTGGGCTGAGTGCTGAGTGGTTGGTCGCAGGGCTGGACTCTGCACCGGACCAGGAGGGCCTGCGGGGTCCATGAAAGTGAGAGACGCCCTGACACGTTTCCCCTGCAGACTCCGGTGTGCATCTCCTAAGGAGAACATGAGGAGGACACCATTATTGTACCTAGAAAGTTAGTTCGATTCAATGATAATATCTGACATGTCGTCTAAATTTAAAGTTCTCCAGTTGTCCTCAAAATGTCTTTTGAAGCGCTTTTCCTCCTAATCCAGGGTCTCCAGGGTCCAGTCTCGGTCCATACAGTGCATTTGGTTGTTTTGTCTCTTTCTCTTAATCTAGAACAATTCCCCTGCCTTTTGTTTTGTTTGCTTTTCATGACACTGACTTATTCCGAGCGTTCAGGCCGTTGTCTGGTAGAATGTTCCCCATTCCAGATTTGCCCGATTGCTTCCTCATGATTAAATTCAGATTAAACATTTTTGCCTGGAATGCTGCCCAGGTGATGCGTGTACTAATCCCATCACATCAGGAGGCTCCTCGTGTCTGGCTGTCACAGGATTGGAGAGGCTTGCTATTTTTTAATGAATGGGAAGCTTTATCCAGTACAAGGATTTTTACATCTTTCCTGAGCACAAAGAAAAAGCTTTAAGAGGAACTATGCAAAAAAGAAAATACCAAGTGTTTCGTTATCTACTGAGGATTTCAAATCCTTCCTTTTTCTTGGCGAAAGCAAATGTTTCTTAAGCTACCCATCTTTATCCCTGCGCTTAGGCAAGCAGGATGGGAATGAGATACAGTATTCTAATCATTGCTACCAGTGCTGGATTCATAGAGCAGGGAGTATACGCCACTGTTTGCACCTCTGCAGGGCCCACACTGTCAAATGCCCGAATACCAGCTGCTTTTTCACTCTTCACTGTGGTGATAATATGTTTTTAAAATCTAAGGTTTTATTTTCTTTCCTGATTTCAGGCATAATATCTTAGAACAATTGAAGATAAATGTTTTGGAAACAGTGTTTTGAATGCATTCTTTGCCTTCTCCCCCGCTAAACCCCCCTTGTACTAACAGAAAATGCAGAATATTTTTTTTGGTCACAGGACTCCACAGCCCTTCTTTCCTCTCCGTGACCCCTGAGAGGAGAGCTTCTGGAGTCCTGCAGAGGCTCCACCTTCACTTGCCGGAAACAGGAGTCTTTGTGAAGGTTGTAGGGGTGATTGGTAACGTGGAGATGTCGGTTTTCTTTTTCAGGGCATCTTTTATGACCAAAACAGTGCCTTGTGGAAATGAACTTCATAAATTCCTCATCTGGGACACTGCTGGTCAGGAACGGGTAAGAACGTGCTGCTACTGGCTTTCTAGGGAAAATCCTGGGGGGAAAAATGCCAGCGACCAACCGTTTCTTTGTATTTGGCAAGACTACTGGTTGCTAGTGATAGAAACCCAGCTTGACATAATTTAAGCAAAAAAGGAAATGTACTCTTCAGCTATGAGAAAAAGAAGGGGGCAAAATCATCTTTGGGTGAGGCTGAGTTCCATTCCCGCCAACGTGCTGTCCAGGGCGTCCATCTCTATTCAGTTTTCTTGGCTTGCTTACCTTTATTTTATTTATTTTTAATTAATGTTTTTGGCTGCACTGGGTCTTCATTGTTGCGTGCGGGCTTTCTCTAGTGGCGAGCAGGGGCTACTCTTCATTGCGGTGCGAGGGCTTCTCGTTGCAGTGGCTTCTCTTGCTGCAGAGCACGGGCTCTAGGTGCGCAGGCTTCAGTAGTTGTGGCGCACGGGCTTCCTTGCTCCGCGGCATGTGGGATCTTCCCAGAGCAGGGCTCGAACCCGTGTCCCCTGCATTGGCAGGCGGATTCTTAACCACTGCGCCACCAGGGAAGTCCTTGGCTTGCTTACCTTTAAATTGACTTCATTTTTAGGCTGACCCACCAGCTTCCCTTCCACGAGGGTGGCAAGGAGGCCTCATCAGCAACCCCAGGAAGCAGGCGCCTCTTCCCAGACCTGCCCCTGGGGTCCTCCTCCACCTGGTCATGTGCTCGGGGGCTGTGGCACCCCTGCTGGTGGGGCCAGGCAGTACACTTACCCGTGGAGGTGAGGGCTACGTTCAGCTGCGCCTGAACCCTGCTGGCTGGGAGCCGGACGGGCTTTGTTCCCTGAGGAAAGTCTGGGTTCTCTTGCTCGGAAACAGGGCAATGGACATTGGGTTACCAGAAACAGCAGATGACTGCTTTCTTATTCCTGATTCTTTTTCTTTGCTGAAGATATTTATGGAGAAGATTACTCAAGAACCTCACATCTTTAGATGTTAAAAAGTGACATAACAAACACCAGCAGACTGTCTAGAACAGAGAATGTGTGTAGTAAGTAGAGCGTGTGTTATCAAAGTTGAGAGGGGTGGCCAGGAGAAGTGAACACAGCGGTAACCGATACTTCAAAACTCATCTTCAACGAGAGTTTTCAGCCTGATCAAAACTTTCACCAGAGCTTGTGATCGTGGAGTGACAGGTTGAACTTCCCCTGATCTGGTCCCAGCTCAGACGTCACCTTCTCTTCCCACCCTGCCTAGAATGTCAGCACTTCCTCCCCGCCCTCCCCACCCCATTTTTCTCCATAGCCCTTACCAGCCTCTAATACACCACTGAATTCACTTATCGATTCTGTGGACCGTCTCCCTCTCAAAGAAAGAGAATCCGGGGTTCAGGATAATCCATCATTTTTCATCATCAGCTCCTAACAAATCAAGCGTGTGTTTATATAATTTTCATTTTCTATAAATCCACTCTTAAAATGAACATTCCAGCGTTTGTAGATTAAGGTGTTTCAGAGATTTTCTTTTAATTGGGACGAATCTTCTGTCCTACAATGCTAACCTCATTAGAATGTCTTCTATTTCTCTCTGGAATTGAGAGTGCAGATATGCACGTATGAAGCTGCTGCCTGGGGCCCCTCTTTCTCTCTGTTTCCTGAAGTGAGGGGGATGGATTCCAGGGGAAATGTCTTCTTAGGGACCTCTTCTGCATGTACTTGTGTGTTCTCTGTAGTAGATCTGCTAGTTTTTTGTTTTGGGAGTTTGAGGGGTTGTTATTTAAACTTAAGCAGTGAGGTTTTCTTGCTCCCCTTTTTACTTTTGCCCATGAAATAGTTGCTTTTGCAGCTGCTTTTATTGAGTGTAATAAGTCAATTTTACGTAGATCTGGCAGCACTGTGGCTTCTACCGCCGGCTGCCGTGTCCTGAGGGCTTGTTGTGCTCCAGCCCTGTGCTGAGTGCCTTCTGTGCACCAATGCATTTAGCCTGCTCACAACACTCTGAGCTGGGGACTGTCTTTATCTCCATTTACAGGGGAGGTCACCCAGGCACAGAGAGGTTAAGTAACTTTCTCAAGATCACACAGCTAATAAGGTGTAAAGCTGAAATTTGAATCCAGCAGTCTGGGTCCTGTGCTTTATAGTTCTGTTATGATAGAAAAATCATACAAAACCATACAGTTGAAAGTGAAATTATCCAAAATCCCAACCCCCACATATTTCCACTGTTGACATTAGGTGACCATCCTTCAGATAGCTCACTGTGTGTGCTGATAATTTCATATCAATGGGATCATAATGTCTTTATAATCTGCCGTTTTCACTTGATAATAGTGTCCTTAAAGGGAGATTTCTGTATAATCTAAACAGGACATTTGACATTTACTTACTTATTCCAATAAAATATTCAAGGGGTCGATTGCTTTTGATGAAATTTGGCTCTAAAGTGACTCTTTTAGTTTGGAGTCTGGCCCACTTAGCATCTCAAAGCAACATAGCAATAAAATTTTTTTCATATGACTGTATTTTTAATTCTTCTAATTGCTTTTCTAAAATTTGACTCTTAGAGGTTATAGACACCTGTGACTATATTACTGTGCCTATAATTTGAAAAGTGTTAGCCTTGTAAGTGCAAGGCACACCTCCATACTAGTGATTTTCTTTATACTTCAGGGAAGAGGGATGGGGTTTGGGTGGTAACTTCAGGTGAATCCAGTTTGTGGAGAGCGAGTGAGCCGTATCCACCCGGACTCTTGGTTGTCCGATCCCTCTGACCCTCGAAGGGCTGGTGTGTGACTCCCGGCTGACCTTGTCTGTGGTCCCCCTGTGCGGTCCCCTGTCTCTCAAGGATGGCAGTCTTTCAGTCGTTTCGGCAGCTCGTTGCGGGACTTAATCGTGCTCGTAATGACGTTCCCTCGTGTTTGAGCTAAAAATAAATTCCTTGCTGTTGCTGGTGCAGAGTGCTGTTGGTTCTCTCATTAATTGCTGGAGTCCAGTGCGTTTTATTTTTCCTCCTTATCTTCATAGAAATCTGCTGCTGTTCTCCTTAGTTTTCACAACGCTAAACAAACCCAGTCTCTTTGGATTTATGAGTTGACAATATCAAGACAGATTTCTGTGTCCTCAAGGAGGGAGACTGCTGAGTGCAGTGCTTTGCATATGTTAATTTCTCAAAATTAGAGCAAGTCTGTGTCTGCCTGGCACACACGGCACTTCCGTCGATGCGCTACTTCCTGCCGGTACTAATCCTGCATTATACGTGTGGCACAGATTCGTACTCTTGAAAGTTTATTTTTCCCTCTGGGCACTGAAGATGTAAAGGGATCCCGGTTCTCCTGTCCTTGTATAAGAGTGCATTCATTCTTTTTTTGTTTTAAATTTTATTGAAGTATAGTTGATTTACAGTGTTGTGTTGATTTCTGCTGTATAGCAAAGTGACTCACTTATACATATGTATATTCTTTTCCATTACAGTTTATCACAGGATATTGAATATAGGTCCCTGTGCTGTACAGTAGGACCTTGTTGTTTATCCATCCTATATATAAGAGTTTGCCTCTGCTAATCCCAAACTCCCAGTCCTTCCCTGCCCACCCCCCATTGGCAACCACAAGTCTGTTCTCTCTGTCTGTGAGTGTGTTTCTGTTTCATAGATATGTTCATTTGTGTCGTACTTTAGATTTCACATATAAGTGATATCATGTGGTATTTGGCTTTCTCTTTCTGACTTGATTTAGTATGATCATCTCTAGGTCCATCCATGTTGCTGCAAATGGCATTATTTCATTCTTTTTTGTGGCCGAATAATATTCCATTGTATATATGTACCACATCTTCTTTATCCATTCCTCTGTTGATGGACATTTAGGTTGTTTCCATGTCTTGGCTATTGTGAATAGTGCTGCTATGAACATAGGGGTGCATGTATCTTTTCAAACTAGAGTTTTGTCTGGGTGTAAGAGTGCATTCTTTCTTGATATGTTGTCTTAATTTTGCTTTTAGTTCAGCCATATATGATGGGCATCCTCTAGTTCTTTCAATGGCAAATGGTAATCCACTGAGTGCCTCTGTAAGAAAAATGGTTTAAAAGAAATGTAACCATTTCCAATTGATTGTTGAATCCAATTTGTTAACAGATTACCATTTTCCAGATTTGTGCATTTACTTTGCTGCTCCCCAGAGGGGTGTTGCGAGGGAAGAGTGCCCGTGTTGGAGCTCGGTGGGAGCTTTTGGGGTTTCCACCCTGCCCTGTTCACATGGGTGCTGGTTTCCGCTCCATGCTGATCTGTGAGGAGGACCAGCGGTAGGTGAGCAAAGCCCCTAGAAGGATGCACTCAGGAGCTGCAGCTCAGGGAGAACCCCGGGAAGAGAAAGGAACTTATCTGCCCAGGTCTGTCGTCCCATCGTCAGAATTTGTGAGGGCAGATGAGACTTCTGTCCCACGGTATCAACACATCATTCCTTCCCTCCGAGTGTCCTTTGTTTTTTCACTTAAACTGGGGACCAGCATATCCTCATTGCTATTAAATATCACAATGTGAGATGCAACCTTCACTTTCTAGATGTGTGCTTCTAGATCCTTCTGTGCCTGCTTTAAAACACAATCACAATCTATAGAATAACGCCATTGAAAATGTCAGTATCTTGGGAAAATGTCAGGCTTCCTTCTCTTGGTCTGATCCATCAGAGCAGCATTATTTTAAGAATCTAACCTGGAAAAATATTAGCATCATCTTATTCTTTTTTAAAAAATTAATTAATTAATTAAATTTATTTTTGGCTGTGTTGGGTCTTTGTTGCTGCACGTGGGCTTTCTCTAGTTGTGGTGAGCGGGGGCTACTCTTTGTTGCGGTGCGCAGGCTTCTCTCATTGTGGTGGCTTCTCTTGTTGCAGAGCACGGGCTCTAGGTGTGCAGGCTTCAGTAGTTGTGGCACGCGGGCTTCAGTAGTTGTGGCTCGCGGGCTCTAAGTGCACAGGCTCAGTAGTTGTGGCGCACGGGCTTAGTTCCTCCACGGCATGTGGGATCTTCCCGGACCAGAGCTCGAACCCGTGTCCCCTGCATTGGCAGGCGGGTTCTTAACCACTGCGCCACCAGGGAAGCCCTCATCTTATTCTTTTGTTTCATTTGGTTAGAGTCAGTGTTATAGCTGTCTGTCTTTCCTAGTAGACTGCCTGAGCCGTAACGGTTGCATTTGTGTAATTTTGGTTTCAAATGAACCACAGTCACAGGCTCCACAAAGGCAAGTTGATGATTCCGTTATTAGCATAAAAACTCTCCAGTCCTCTGCAAACATCTGAAGTTGGATAGACTGGCTTCTGAAATCAAGCTCATTGTTTTATGCTTTTTAAGGATGAAATTGAAGAACACACATACAGACTGAAAAATAGCCTCCCCTCAAATCCCCCAGCCCTCGGCTAATTTCAGTCTCTAGGTTTTCCTAAGCTGGACATTTCATATAAATGGACTCATGCAGTCTGTGGGTTTTCTGACTGTCTTCTTTCACTGAGCATAATGTCATCAAGGTTCATCTGTGTTGTAGCTGGGTCAGTACTTCCTCCTTACGGCTGTTTATGTTCCATCGTATGGATTACTACATTTTGTTTATCCATCCATCAGTCGATGGACGTTTGGGTTGTTTACACTTTTTGGCTTTTATGAATAAATAATGCTGTGAACATTCTTGTACAAGGCTTTGTGCAGATGCATTTTAAAAAATCTCTTGGGTATGTATCTAGGGGTGAAATTGGTTGTGACTCTTAAGTTTAGCATTCTGAGGAGCTGCCAAGCTGTTTTCCAAAGTGGTTGCACCGTTTTATATTCCTACCAGCAATGCATGAGGTTCCAGTCTCTCCACATTTTCTCCAACACTTGTCTTTGCCTAACTCAGGGTCACTGGATTTACTCCTGTATGTTCGTCTGAGAGTTTTATAGTCTTAGTTCTTACATTTAGCTCTCTGATCATTTGTTGTTACTTTTTGTGTATCTTGGTAAGAAGGGAATTCAGCTTCATTCTTTGTATGTCAGTATCATACACACAATTGAGAAGACTATTCTTTGCCCAGTTAGTTGTCTTGGCACCTCTGTTGAAGATCAGTTGGCCACACGTGTGAGGGTTTAATTCCTGACTCTCAGTCCTATTCCTTTGATCTAAAATTTTCCTGTCGCTTTGTAGTAAGCTTTGGAATTGGGAAGTATGAGTCCTCCAACTTTGTATTTCTTTTTCAAGGTTCTTTTGGCTCTTCTGGGTCCCTTGCATTTGCACATGAATTGTAGGATCAGCTTGTAAATGTTCATCAAAAAAACTCCAGTTAGGATTTTGATAGGGATTGTATTGAATCCATAGTGAATTTGAGGTTGCCTACTCCTTAAGCCTTTAAATTATAAGTGATAAGTGAGTTTCACGCTGTCTTCCATCTTTTTGGAGATTACTCGTGATTTGGAAGTGCAGTCTTGACCTCACAGTAGTACCTAAAGAAAAAAATGTTGAATAAAGTATTAAACTTTTTAAATGTTTAAATGTGGTCCCTGTAGTAAATTCATGTAGTACCATAAACAAGGTCATATTTGTGAAGTTATCACTTACAATGTACCAAACCATTATTAGACTTGAAATTTATGCTGTTTGACTAAATATATTTTTTTAAAAGAAGGAATCAGTCATCAAAGTAGTAGTATTTGCAGCTGATTTAGTTTTATTTCAGCAATATTATCTAACCCAAGACCAGACTTTATGACTTAATACATACTGCTAATGATAATGCGATAATATTCTGAAACCCATTGATTCAAAAGGCTTATGGTCACTTTCCTAGTAAGCGCACAGACTTTTTTTTTTTCCCCAATTGTGAGAGATTTAAAAGATTCCAGAAAAGATATACTAAAGAGCTATATTGGCACCACCCGGGTTTGTTTAATCTTTACCTGCCCCTTCTGTCGGGGGTTTTCCTTGAGCCCCGGGTGCCTGAAGAAGGAAAAGCCACTGAGGCCCCAGGAGCTGATGGCGTCATGGGTGCAGTTGTGAAGACTTGGGTGCCCGGGCTGGTTAGCGGTACTGCTCGTTCCCCTACTGCGGCTGAATTCTGCCAGCACCTACCAGTGTCCCATCATTTGGAAACTTAGGTGATTGGAGGTCGGGTGCTGGGATGCAGCTGGGAATGCCGTGGCCTCACTGCTGGGTCTGAATGGGTCCTTGAGAAGGAAAAGAGAACTGAAGACAGCAAGTATCTGAGGTCAAGTTCAGGCTCGTTTACAGACATCAAAAGAAACCTGTCTGCTCTCGTTCCGTCTTTCTCAGGGCCCTGGAGTCCATGGTCAGGAAAGTGGTTCACTATTCATAGGCTGCAGCTACAGTAAGAGGAAATTTTGACCTTCAGGAATCCTTGAAGAAAGAGGCCTCTTACAGGCTCCAAATGAGCTGCTCTTTGTTTTCTCCCCCGCTCGCCTTGCAGCCCCTGGAAAGAGAGGCCCAGCACCCAGCGCGGAGCACACACTTGGAGCACTGCTGGGGGCGCTCCACCCTGGGGCGCCTCCTCGCAAACTTCCATGGGGGTCTCCCTTCAGTGGGAGGAGATAGAGTACATGCACCCCCCTCCCCCAGAGAACAGTGCTGTCACAGTGTGAATTGAGGTCCGAATAAGGGAACTACCCCCTCGCTCCATCACCCACCAAGAACGCTCCCAGAAAGGAAAACTGGATGAAGGTTTTGTGGGAAGAAGACAGCTTAGAAACCTGCAGATGTGCTGTGTGCTATTAATATGAGATCAACAGCTGTCGACGGGGCCGGGTCACAGCAGCTCCTCTTATTTATTTATTTATTTTTATTTTTATTTTTTAAAATTTTTATTGGAGTAGAGTTGATTTAAAATGTTGTGTTAGTTTCTATTGTACTGCAAAGTGAATGAGTTATACATATACATAGATCCACTCTTTTTTAGATTCTTTTCCCATATAGGCCATTACAAAGCGTTGAGTAGAGTTCCCTGTGCTATACAGTAGGTTCTCATTAGTTATCTGTTTTATATATGGTAGTGTTTATATGTCAATCCCAGTCTTCCAATTTGTCCCTCCCCTCCGCTTTCCCTCCCTGGTAACCATAAGTTTGTTTTCTACACCTGTGACTCTGTTTTATAAATAAGATGGTTTGTACCATTTTTTTGAGTTTCCACATATAAGGACTATCACGTGATACCTGTCTTTGTCTTGACTGACTTCACTCTCTATGACAGTCTCTAGGTCCATCCACATTACTGCACATGACATTATTTCATTCTTTTTTAGCAGCTCCTCTTAGAAGAAGCCCCAGGAGTCTCCTTTAGTTAAAAGTGGTCCAGCCCAAGAGGGGCAGTTATCTGGCGGCAGAAACTACAGGAAAAGAGCCTGACAGTGGTGTGGGAGAGGGGACAGAGCTAGCTGCTCATAGACCTGGTCCCCAGGGTTGTTCAGTGTGTGGGTGTTGGTGTCATTTAGGAAAATAGGACTTTAGGTGCAGAATTGCCCTCCTGTGTGTCGGAGATGCTGCTGACAGGAGAGCAAGAGGAAGGACACGTCCATGTACAAAATAATAAATCCTTCGGGAAACACTGTAAACGTCTCTGCCCTCGGCCAGTGGGATGGGACACTGGAAGTGGGGAAGGGGATGGGGAGTGGGGATCCAGGAGTGGGGGGCGGGAGTCTCAGCCCTGAGCTGGTCTGAAAGGGACCCAGCCCCTTGCCCTCTGCATCCTCCCCATCATGACAGACGCCACTATCTTCCTTTGTTCCCCAGAGGGCATCTCCCTGTCCTGTGGAGGGATGTGACTCCTCTAGATGAAGATGCTTCGATAGCTGCGCTTTTACTGTGTGTATCTAGTCTGGGATGTGACACCCTAAGTGGCTTCTAATTGTGGGGATGGTCTGTGCCGCTTGGGTTGAGGCCAGTTTCCCTCTGTGACTCTGAAGCAACCTGGGGCAGAGAGCAGGTCGTGTCTACACGGGGACAGAGGAGTGTCCTCTGAGAGGGACCTCACCCTGTGTGCCTTTATCTCCAGAACAGCCCCTCTGGAGGCAGCGCTTCCACCCTCCACTCCAAGGAAAATGTGCACTTTGGAGGACGGGGATTTGTCTGTCTTCTTCACCTTCTCTGTTTCCTGTGGCTTCAAACAACCCGGGCTCACGCTCTCACAGGTCCGGGCAGGTTCCTTCGCAGAGGCTCTGGGGAGAATCTGTTTCCTGGCCTTTTACAGAGTCCGCCCACAGTCTTTGGTTTGTGGCTTCTTCGTCCATCTTCGAAGCCAGCAGCAGAGCAGCTTCAAGTTTCTCTGACTCTCCTGCCTCCCTCTTCCATGTGAGAGGACCCTTGTGATGACACTGGGCTCACCTGGTAGCCCAGGGTAATTGTCCATCCCAGGATCAGCTGGCCAGGAACCCAGTGCCCGTCGCTGTGCACCGCAACATCGCCATAGGTCCAGGGATTAGGTGGAAACCTTTGGGGGCTGTTATCCTACCTACCAGCCCTGAGTCTCCATGGCTTAGAACGGTCCCTGTCACGTGTCGGGTGTCCAGGTGATAGCTGATGAACGAATGAGTAAAGTTAGTGCCAACCCGTATCTTCATCTCTGTAAGCAATGCTTCATTTCAGAGAATCAGCTGATGAGTGGAAAAAGCGTGGAATTTGGGGTCAGAAGACCTGTGTTCAAGGTCTTTTAAGAGCAGTGTGTCTGTGGGCAATTTACGTAATCACCCGGAGCCTCAGCTTTCTCATCTGTACAATGGGAACACCCACACACACACCCCATCCCCCTGTCTAGCCTGCCTGCACAGGGTTACTGGCTCATCCTGTGGGTTCAGTCTCTGAATGTTTGTTGAGTTCCTGCTGCTGCCCAGATAGGGGGTCACCGAAGGTTCTCGGAGGAGGTGGCAGCTGAGAAATGTGTGAATGAAGGAGGGGGCGAGCCATGTGGGTGTGGGTGGAGGAGGGTCCCGCTGGGGGAAAAACCTGGGACTCCTTGTGGCTGCAGGTTCAGGCCTGGTGCCCCAGCGATGAGGGCCTTAGACACCACAGTCCAGGGGGTGGATTTTATGCTAAGTTAGACAGATGTTGAACAGGAAGGTGACACAATTTGACTTATATTTGAAGAAAAGTCCTTATGCTTTACAGTTAACATGATATGATGTCAAGTGTTTGCTGCATTGGACTCCAGTGGTGGGGGTGGGCTGGGTGGTAAGGGGGGGCGGATATTAGGGGCCGCGGGTCAGGGGTGCTGAGTCTGGGGGATAAGAGCACCGACGTGCTTTATACTCTGCTCTCTTCTTGTGTGTGTGTTTGAAAATTTCCACGATAAAAAGTTAAAAATAGATTCGACAGTGTATGTAAACAAATATCACAACCCAGCAGTAAAAGATAGCATCCCCCAGCCCCCGCTGTGCAGCCAGCGTGGAGGCCACGGCCACATCTAAATGCACTGATGGAAGCTTTGGGACAGTGGGTCACGGGAGGCCGACCTGGGCTCAGGAAGGCGATTGCACGGGGTGGGGGCAGGTGGGGCAGGTTTCCCCGTGGCTGCATCGAGGGCCAGCTTTGCTGGCACCGGGGTGGCCGGCACCTGTAAGTGCGGGGTCGCCAGCTCGGGTACGATCCCGGGTGATGCTCTGTGGTCCCACTCCGCGGGGGACTCGCCTCCACGATGGGACATTGAAGCTCAGAGGGCCGAGGACGCAGAGCCTGGAGGAGAGAGGGGGAGACGTGACCCCATCACCGCTTTTCCTCTGATGATTTAGGGGCAAGTGGGGCACACGTGGTTCTGCACTTATAGGACCGCTCCCCACCCCCTCGCGCCAGCCAACTGGACTGAGAGCCGAGGGTCCCCGTGGTTGGGTTTTTCATGGGTGGGAGAAACGTGAATTGCTACAGCGCTTTGAAACCTCGACTTCTGTCTTACACATTATTCTAGGGATCAGAATAGGCCAGCTCACGACCTTGTCTTTTAAAACACACTGATCCTCTTCCCCTTACTCCCACGCCGACACCGTTTTTGTGGAAAGACATTTGGATTTGGTCATATCATTTTCCGCTACAGAAGGTTTGCACGCACCTTGTCAGGTGACCCTAAACCGCAGCTTCCTCCTGGGACTTTTGCTTTAACCCTTTGATCTCCGAATGCAGAGGAAGCCCTTTGACATTAACTGGCACATTAAAAGAAAAAAGAAAGCAGAGGGGGAAAAAAATCCCCTCTCATTGCAAAAGTAGTGTATCTTCTTAAAAAATTAAAACAAAATAATTAGGAAATATGGAAACAAGTGATGGTTTGCCTATAATGGCATTATTCAGAAATAACCATTATAATAGGCTTTTCTGTTAAACTTTACGTGTTATCGGATTTTAGGGCATCTGAGTAGGCATATTAAATAGGCCGCTGCTTTTCTGTGGAGAGAGAGGGTCTGTGTAAAACTTAGAAACGCTCTTCTGAATGACACAGAAAGTACATTCAGTAGTGGTTTTTCCATTCAACTTTTGCCAGCTGAGAATGTCGGAATGTCAGGAATTTTCCTCTACCACTTCCCTCTTTGTTTGAATCCTGAGGGACCTCGGGATGTATTTTGGCTTCTGCCCTTGAGTGTGCGTGGCCCTGGTGTTCTGGGGGAGGGTGAGAATTTCTGCTCGAGCGCTGGCCCCCGAGACAGACCAGCACTGGCTCCCAGGCTGCGTGGAAGCTTCTCACCAGGGACAGAGCGTTCTCTGAAAATCCTAAAACAACCAATCCCTGAAGTTCCAGGACCCGATGCCATAGCCCTCTGGCTTGGGTTACTCATCTGGGGAGAGAAAGCCCAGCTGGGGCCTATCCTTGTTTGGAAATTTCGTGTATTTTCCACCACTGCTCATCCTTGATGTGCAGAATTTTGCTGCTTTGGAATTTATGTCACCACCAACCTGCGTGTAAGGAATTTTGCCTGAAGCAGACTGGGTGGTCTAAAGGATTAGGTTTCCTGGAGTAACACTTTCTGCCTGTGTGCTGAGTGTGTGTGTGTGTGTGTGTGTGTGTGTGTAGGCGTCCAAAGGATGCTGTGGGATGGGAAGAAGGGAGCTTTGTTTTGCTGGTATGGCAAGAGCAGGGCAGGGGAAGGAGGTTCCACGCAGAGCCTGTCTCACCTTGAACCGTGAGTGTCCTCACAGAGCTGGGAAAGCCTGAGCTGTCACCACCCACGCCCCACCACCGCCACCCCCAAACCGGTACAGAGCCAGACGCAGGTCAACACACTGTCTTGGGTCTTCATCCTGTGCCCCTAATGTGGGTCCTCAGGACACTCACTAGGTCCCTAGATGTTAATAAATATTACTTGAAAAAAGGTAAAAAGTAAATTAAAAATTCTGAGTTAAGAGCAAAATAAATAGGTTCCTTTACTACAGACATTTTCAGAGCCTTTCATGTACTAATAAAACTCCATAAACCTCCAGGGGAACATTGTAATATGTAGAGTTTCTCAAACGTACATGACCAAGAAACCTTTTTCCCAAAAAGTACTTCAAGGGCACAGAGTTCTGCAGAAAACCCTTCCCTGGGAAATCCTAAGCCATCTTGCCTCACGTGCCATTTCAGATTTTTCAGAAACTTGAGTGTAATTGCTGCCCAGTATTCCATCATACGGCTAAGCCAAAGTGACGTCTCCCGTCCCCGATGGTTAGACACTGAGGTTGATTACAGTTTTTCAGCGTTACTGATGATTCTAGAATGAATTCTGGTTTCTTTGAGGCCACCTCTGATCATCCCCTTCAGAAGTGGAATTGTTGAGTCAGAGCATATGAATGTTTCAAGACTTTTTGAAGAATTGTAATTTTATTGGAGTATAGCTGATTTTACAATGTTATGTTAGTTTCAAGTGTACAACAAAGTGATTCAGCTGTACATATACATATTTTCAATCTTTTTTAGATTCTTTTCTCATGTAGGTTATCACAGAATATTGGGGAGAGTTGCCTGTGCTATACAGTAGGTCCTTGTTGGTTATCTGTCTTATACATGGTAGTGTGTATGTGTTCATCCCAAGCTCCTGATTTATCCTGCCCCCGCCCCAACATTTCCCCTTTGGTAACCATAAGTTTGTTTTCTCTGTCTGTCTGTTTCTGTTTAGTAAATAAGTTCATTTGTATCCTTTTTAAAAATTAGATTACACATATGAGTGATGTCCTGTGATATTTGTCTCTGTCTGACTTTCTTCACTTAGTATGTTGATCTCTAGGTCCATCCATGTTGCTACAAATGGCATTGTTTTATTCTTCTTTATGGCTGAGTAATATTCCACTGTATATATGTACCACATCTTCTTTATCCACTCCTCTGTTGATGGACATTTATGTAAGACTTTCTAAATACATTGTCCAGATGCTTTCCAGAAAGGTCATGCCCACTTACCATTTTGCCCATTGCTGGAAGTGGGAGCAGCACTTTGCACCTGTGAACGCTGAGGGTCTTAGAAGCTCAGAGAAGGCCATTCCCTTGCCCTTACCCTGTAGACATCCAACAATTACAAACAGTCACACACATGGACATAAACAGCCTCTTCTTTTTTTTTTTTTTTTTTTTTTTTTTTTGCAGTACACGGGCCTCTCACTGATGTGGCCTCTCCCGTTGCGGAGCACAGGCTCCGGACGTGCAGGCTCAGCGGCCATGGCTCACGGGCCCAGCCGCTCCGCGGCATGTGGGATCTTCCCGGACCGGGGCACAAACCCGCATCCCCTGCATCGGCAGGTGGACTCTCAACCACTGCGCCACCAGGGAAGCCCAAACAGCCTCTTCTTTTGAGGGACAGATTGACTGTTGACAATGCCTGTGCTTCTTCTAAACAAATGTCACCTGAGAATTATCTGAACACTTTAATTTGGCATTCTTGATGTTTTGTTGGATAGTTAGGGAAGAAGGGATTTTGAATTGGCACCTATTGTGCTGATTTTCAAATAACCTTTCAAGGTGAGATTTTTAAAAAAGCTTTATCAACCTCCTGTGATTGAGAACTTTGTTTCTAGAAGAATCTTTTACAAGAGTGTTTCATCAGTCTTAATTCCAACCCCACGGAAATGGAATGATGTCATATTGAGTGTTGAGGCTGATTGTGGCTTTTGTTTTATATTTGTAGGGGAAAAGTATACACATTGTAGGCCAGACATGATTTATCTTTTTGTCCTCCACAAACATTATCCTTTGGCCAACGCATTACTGGGTTTTGGAACTGAGACACGAACTTTAACTCATTAAAACCCCCAGGTCCCTGGTAATAAAGTTTAAGTGGCTTCATCAACAGATTTATTTCAAAATGAATCCATTTGGAGGAAGGAAAGAGCAAGTAATGCATTATATACAAAGCTCTAGTAAATAATTCATGCGACCTGCACAGTAGTGACCGTTTCAGATTTACTTCACGGTGTTACGGCTGAAAACGAATTCTGTCTTAGAAAATCCATGATTGGATCCTCTTTGTGTATACATTTTGTACTGACTCTCCTGCTTCGAGTGTGTAAGTGGACCATTCTTAGACGGAGGCTATTTTAGAAAAATAGACATTTTATATAATTGGGCTAAAAGGACACTTTCTATGTATTCCTTTCCACTAGCAAAGCAGGAATGTTTTAAAAAGTACATGGCTTTTTTCTCCTTTATGGCAGGAATTCTGATTTTGGTTTCTGTATCTGGAATGGGTTGCCAAAGGATGGACTAAAAATAGATTTTTGATGCCTGACAAGGACAACAAACACAGAGCTGGGCAGCCAGTGCCTATGGAAAGGCTCTGTCCTCAGTGACTCCTGGTCAGCGGCCATGGTCCTCCAGCTGGGAACTCCTGGATCTATCCTGAGCTCCATCCAACCCATTCCCTTTTCCGAAAGCCACACAGGAGCAGGGCAGTTTCTCATCAAGGTGGAGACTTGCACGAGGGCCGTGGGGCTGGGGTGGGTGGCCTGCTTCTTTGCACACTCTGGTGAGGCCACACTAGCATCCTGCAGTAGAAGGAATCCTCGGCTTTGGGTGTGCTTCCAATTTCCAAATAGGATCATTTCACCTTGGCCAGTGTTGATTCAATGAAAAGTATTGCACGGGAAGTAAAAATGAACGATGGTTTTGTTGTTTGCCAGAAAAACATCAGGATCCGAACTTTCTCTCCCTGTTACCCCCTCCCCCCGACTCCCCAGTAAATATGGCTACTTTTTTTTTTTTTTTTTCGGAGCTGCTTTTTATTTTTATTTCTTTTTCTCTTTTAAAATTTTATTTTTATTTTATATTGGAGTGTAGTTGATTTACAATGTTGTGTTAGTTTCAGGTGTACAGCAAAGTGATTCAGTTGTACATATGCATATATCCATTCTTTTTCAGATTCTTTTCCCACATAGTTTATTACAGAATATGGAGTAGAGTTCCCTGTGCTGTACAGTAGGTCCTTGTTGATTGTCTGTTCTATATATAATAGTGTATATATGTTAATCCCAAATTCCTAATTTATCCCTTCCCCCCACCTTTCCCCTTTGGTAACCATAAGTTTGTTTTCTATGTCTGTGAGTCTGTTTCTGTTTTGTAAGTAAGTTCATTTGTATCATTCTTTTAGATTACACATATAAGTGATATCATATGATATTTGTCTTTGTCTGATTTACATCCACTCAGTATGATAATCTCTAGATCCCTCCATGTTGCTGAAAACTATTTCATTATTTTTTTATGGCTGAAATATGGCTGCTTTTAGAAAATTTAAAAATCATTTAAAAATCATCATAAAAATTTATACAGTACAGACTCTTATGAGGAAAAGGTACACATGATGAGAAATCCCACTGTTAACATTTTGAGAAACCTTCTGTTATGCTTATACACATGGACCCACCCAGACACGTTTTACCCAAAATTATATTATGCTGCGTCTGCTGCTCTGAGACTGTTGTTTTCATTTAATGGTATGTCAAGGATATCTTCTATAAATAAAAATCCTCACCATCATTTTAATGGTTATGGCATTTCCGTGATATACATACAATGTTAATGAATTCTCTATGATGAACCTTTGGGTTGTTTTGAATATTTTTCTCCCATTTACCACATAGGGATGAGGATCTTTGTGTGACGATCACAGAAATGGAACTTTGGGGTCAAACGATATGCACATTTCAACTTTTTGTTATATGTTACCAACAGTAGCTTTGAAAGAAGATCTCTTTTTTTTTTTAAATAAAAATTGTATATGTTTAAGGTGTACAACATGATGATTTGATGTATGTATACGTAGTGAAATGATTACTGCAGTCAAGCTAATTAGCATATTTTCTCTTCACATAGTTACCCTTTTTAAGTGGTGAGAACATGTGAAATCTATTCTCTTGGCAAATTTCCACGTTCAAGTATTATCAACCACAGTCATCACGCTGTATATTCCATCTCTAGACTTACCCACATAGCTGCAACCTCGTCCCCTTTGATCAGTGTGTTCCCAGCCACCCCTACCCAGCGCCCTCAGTTCCTGCTAACCACCACTCTGTTCTTTGCTTCTATGTACTTAACTTTTAAAAAAAATTGATGTATAATTGTCATACCACATTATGTTAGTTTCAGGTTTACAACACAGTGATTCGGTGTTTGTATGTATTGTGAAATGATCACCACAAACAGTCTAGTTCACATCCTAGGTGACATTCGTCACTGCACAGTTACAATTCTTTTTTCTTGTGATGAGAACTTTTAAGATCTTTTCTCTTAGGAACTTTCAAATATACAATACAGTATTATCAACTATAGTCACTATGCTATTGATTCCCTCCCCTGCCTTATTTATTTTATACTTGGAAGTTGGTACCTTTTTTTTTTATATAAATTTATTTATTTTATTTATTTATTTTTGGCTGCGTTGGGTCTTTGTTGCTGTGTGGGGCTTTCTGTAGTCGCGGAGAGTGGGGGCTACTCTTTGTTGTGGTGCGTGGGCTTCTCATTGCGGTGGCTTCTCTTGTTACAGAGCACGGGCTCTAGGCACGCGGGCTTCAGTAGTTGTGGCTCGTGGGCTCTAGAGCTCAGGCTCAGTAGTTGTGGCGCACGGGCCTAGTTGCTCCGCGGCACGTGGGATCTTCCCAGACCAGGGCTCAAACCCATGTCCCCTGCATTGGCGGGGAAGCCCGGAAGTTGGTACCTTTTGACCACCTTCACCTATTATGCCCACCCCTACCCACGGCCTCTGGCAACCTCCAGTCTGCTCTCTGTATCTGTGAATTCAGTTTTTGTTTTTAGATCCACATGGAAGTGAGATAATATGGTATTTATCTTTCTCAGACTGACTTACTTCACTTAGCATGATGCCCTCAAGTTCCCTCCATGGTATTGCAAATGGCAAGATTTCATTCTTTTTTATGGCTGAATAATATTCCTGTGTGTGTGTGTGTGGTGTGTTTATATATGTGTGTGGTGTGTGTGTATATGTGAGTGTGTATGCGTGTGTGTGTGTGTATCGTATCTTATTGATGATCCATTTATCAGTTGATGGACACTGGTAGTTTTTCCATGTCTTGGCTTTTGTAAATAATGCTGTTGTGTACATGAGGGCGAATATATCTTTTCAAGTCAGTGTTTTTGTTTTCTTCGGATAAATATCCAGAAAAGAAATTGCTGGACCATTTAGTAGTTCTATTTTTAATCTTTTGAGCAACCTCCATACTGTTTTCCATAGTGGCTACACCAATTTACATTCCAGACAACAACGTATGAGGGTACCCTTTTCTCCATATCCCCGCCAACACTTGTTATTTCTTGTCTTTTTAATAATACCTGTTCTAACAGGTGCGAGGTGATATCTTATGTGGTTTTGATTTGCAGTTCCCTGATGGTTAGTGGTGTTGAGCATCTTTCCATAAACAGGTCTTAAAATACCTTCCTGTGTAGTGTATGAGTGCCTCCTGCCCCAAACCCACACCAACCCTGGATATGATCAATCTTTTTAATACTTAATAAATTAATGAATACCCTATCATTGCTTTTATTTTTATTATTATCATTGAACATATTTTTAAATATTTATTGGCAATTTATTACTCTTCCTCTGTGATTTATCCATCTATATATATCCTTTGTTCATTTTTCTATTGAGCTATCTTTTTCTTATTGTCTTTCAAAACACCTCCGTGATATATGCTTCAGATATATTCAAATATAGTTAAAGATATATTCTTCAAAATATACATAAAATCTGTATGTATCCCCAGGATAAGTATCTGTCCTGCTTGGGGATGAATGATTCTCATGACCAGCAACACTTGCTCTGTTCACATTTGGAAGGAAGCTCATCTCTCTAACCATTTGTTGTGAATTTGTGGGACGGCAGCCTTCCAGACCCGAGGGCGGGGGCCGAGATGCCCTTGCTGCAGTGCTCTTCCTTAGCAGCCAGGCCCGGGTGGTGTCATTTGTGCCAGTCTTGTCTTTTCCTTCCCTTGGCAAACGTCTTATCGCTGTATCATCCTGATGAGATTGCCCTGGGTCCACCATATTAGATAAGTGATGAGCAGTAGAGAAAAGAAAATTCATAGGATAGCAACATTGAAAGTAACGTTTATTTTTGGCTTTTCCCAAGAATGAATCTCATGGTTTATAAACTACAAGGGAATGTGCCGTTGAGGAGGAAAATTTATCATCTGATCTGAATTCTGGGGAAATTCTAGGGATCCTATAGGGATGATGTAGGGTGATAATTTTATGTTTAATTTGGGGTTGCATAAAGTGTGTTCACTTTGGCCTAAAACTATCCATTGTTCCTAAACAGTTTCATTCACTGGCTCCCATGTACTATCGTGGATCCGCAGCAGCTGTCATAGTGTATGATATTACCAAACAGGTAAGAAGGTCCCCTTTAGAATTTAGGTGCCATTTATGGTGATCCCCCTAGAAAGACCAAGGCAGAGACATCAGTGAGTCTCACCAGCAGCCGGGGGTGAGATTCCGCAGTATGCTGGTTGGGGTGAGTGAACACCAAATTTTGAGTTTCTCTCATGTATATGTAGCTAAGCCTTTCAAATCTACCTGCTAACTTAAATAAACAACAATGATCATTCGCTTTTAAAATTGACTCTTTGTAAGGGCAAGGTTATGCCTGCTAATACTGGTCTCCAGAATGTCAGATTTTTAGGAAAAGGAAAATTACTTTTAAATTTTGCATGTTTGATGGTTATAGACACTTATTTCCTATTAGTGTTTCAATCATACAACTTGAAACGCCAAGGATGATGTTTATATATGTATAGTGTGTCTGCGTGCATATGGGATGAATGTATTTTTAGTTATCATCTTGAGGACCCAAGATACCCATCAATGAAGAACGGCAGTGGTCTGCTGGCATTTCCCCCACTCCTGGAACTCAGCGTTGAGGACCTGCTTAACTGAACTTAGTTAACTGCTTTAACTAATTCAATGCTGTGACCATCCGTGAGTTCCTGACCACTGCTTCCTAAATGGGGCGGCTACCTTGGCTGTTTCCTGGAGGTCATTGTGAGAGAAGAGCAGTTAGGAAAATAGGACTCTAAAGCGTGCGTTTATGCGCGCGCGTGCGTGTGTGTGTACGTATGTATATATTTTTTCTTTTCTGATTAAGCATGAACATTGGTTCAGTCCTATAGCTTTGTCTCACTCAAGTTGAGGCAAGGCTAACATTAATGTTATTTATAAAAGAAAATGACTAATATGATTATCTTAACTTCAAGTTTCCATTTTAGAAGGGGAACTTTTTACAGGCTCTGTAAGTATAACTTAGCTAATATTAAATTTTGTGCCAAGGTTGGGGTAGTATGTTAACCTTTGTGTGCCCCGTGAAGATATTTTTCTTCATTAAATTATATTGGGTTTGTATTTCTACATGGTTCAGATATTACACTGATGGGTCTTTCCCAAGATTGATTTACACTTTTGGTTTAGGATTCATTTCATACCTTGAAGAAATGGGTGAAAGAACTGAAAGAACATGGTCCAGAAAACATTGTGATGGCTATCGCTGGAAACAAGTGCGACCTCTCAGATATTAGGTAAGATGCATTTAAAAAATGTCTATGCAGTTCAAGTCCTCCATCCTGAATGTCTGTGCGTAAAAGGCTGTCACAACTGTGTGGTTAAGTCTGTTCTCAGTGTCATAATCTAATTTATGTCATTCACTTGTGATCAAGGTGGTATTTATTCAACCAGAGTAGAATTGAGGGAAAAATAATAGGGAGATGCACATTTGAGGGAGCACCCACTCATGAATATTTAAATCAAATCTCCTGTACAGAGTACAGTTACACCCCTGAATCTAGATGTCTTTGGGCTGAATGGTTCTAATATTTTTTTAATTAATTCATTCATTTATTTACTTGGCCATGCCGCATGGCTTGCAAGATCTTAGTTCCCTAACCAGGGATCGAACCCGTGCCCCCTGCAGTAGAAGCTTGGAGTCCTAACCTCTGGACCGCCAGGGAATTCCCTTATTATTGTTTATTGTTACCTTTCTGTTGTTTCTGTCATTATTTCTACTATTACCATTTTAGTAACATTTTCATATGGTGAGGAGGGTTAGAAATCTTCACGTCTTCCACAGCATCCCTGTTTGTTTTCGTTCTAGACTTTAACTTAAGGATGTAGCCAGGTCTATATGATCTCACTGTTTTGTTCTAAGATCTGAATTTGATGCATCGTATGTGAACATTTTGGCTTCCCCCAGAGACACTGGGTGTTGAACTTCCTCTGCCAGGAGAGAGATTTGTAGGGACCCAGTCTGCCTAGACTAAAGCTGTGATGATAGCTTTATCTAGCCTGATAAGCTAACTATTTTTACTAAATAAAACTGAAATAAAAAAGAAAACAATGAATTTGTGTTGTCTTCATCCCCTGGTTAATTTAATTCTCAGCAGTTCGAGTAGTTGATTTTCGTAAAGACAATGACACATGCTTCAGGTTTTGCTAATCCAAACCTGATGAAACCAAAGTGCAATGAACAACAGGAAAGATCTTGCGAAAGCCCTTAAGATGGCCTTTGCCAAATTGCTCTGTTTCTTTGGGATTTCAGAAGCTTTATATCACATTGCACCAGGTTGGTTTATAATAACAGCCATAACCACCACTTACTTGTTTGTCTTTCTGGGGGCTGGACAGATCTTTAAACTCCCCAGCCTTAGTTCAGATCTCTGCCTTCTGCCCTGTAATCCTGAAACAGCTTGCTTGTCCAGAATTCCCAGAAGAATGGTTTAACTTTTGTCATGGGAAGGAGGTGGGCTGGGTGGGTGGAGGCAGCCTTTGCTGAGAGAAAGCCTTTGCTCTCACCTGACACCATCGAATTGTGATAAAGGTGTGACTTCCAGTGAACTAAGCCTTGTGTGTCGTGGGAGAACGAATGGATGACAATTTAAGCAGAAAACGATTTAAACGTGAATGGAATTAGTTAGGACTCTTGACTATAGGGGATTGAAACTCAATTGAAACTAATTTCAGGAAAAAGGGGAATTTATTGGAAGGTACTAGGATCCACATGGTAAAAAAAACAGGGGTGCCTTTAGCTCTGGTATTTGATATGTTCCAGCTTTGGTTTCTAGAAAGATCCTGGCCTGGCGCTCTCTTTGTTTCTACATTGCCATAAAAGGATTGCCACACGTCATGAGAAAGCATTTGTGGCCAAGGGAGGGGATGTGGGCGGGACAGATGATTTCTCCCGCCGTAGTCACAAGAATGGGAGGGTGGGTGGTTTTGAAGAGGGGCAGTTCCTGGAAAAGTCCAACCTGATGTCTGTGACATGTTGGTTTGGCCGCTGGCACCGAAGTCACACCGTTTCTCAGGGTGGAATTCACTGTTCTGCATTCTCCTCGGCAGACATTCTGCTTTGTCTGCTTATCTATACTCCATCCCCAAAGGGAGATGATCCAGTGCTACTTCCAGCTTCCAGTGTGACATCATGGGGTCACTGTCCCATGAGCCCACGCCCCCTGGTTTGGCCTCAGTGGGTCCGAATGTAGCTTCTCCAGCTCCCGTGGTTGTGGTTTAAAGGGTGGAATGTGGATCTCTTGTTAGATACAAAACTCTCTTAGATTTTTCTCTTAAATTCTCCTTGTTATTGGATCAAGGACCTAACTCCCTTTGAGATTCTCCTTCAAACCTCTGATTAACTCAACAAGAAAACCCAGTTTGATGCTAGTAAATTTAAAAAAGCATTTAATATATTTTATTGAGATAATTGACAAACCATAAGACCCATCTGTTTTAAGCATGCAGTTCAATGAATTTTGTGTATGTATAGAGTTGTCTAGTCAGCCTCACATCTCATTTCAGAACATCTCCACTCTGCAAACAAGCGTCATGCTCATTTACAGCCACTTCCAATTTCCACCTCCTTCCCACCTCTAGCAACCACTAATCTACCTTTCTGTCTTTATTAATTTGCCTTTTGTGGACATTTTGTATAAATGAAATCATACAAACGTGGTCTTCTGTGCCTGGCTTCTTTCACTCAGCATACTTCCAAGGTCCATCCATGTTGAAGTTTGTATCAGTTACTTCATTCATTTTCATGGCTGACTGTTATTCCGTTGTGTGGATATACCACATTTTATTTTTTCATTCACCAGTTGAAATTCAAGTTGTTTCCACCTTTTGGCTATTATGAAAAGTGCTGCTGTGAATAATCATGTACAAATTATTTTTTTTCTTTTGGTATGCGGGCTTCTCACTGTTGTGGCCTCTCCCGTTGCGGAGCACAGGCTCCGGACGTGCAGGCTCAGCGGCCATGGCTCACGGGCCCAGCCGCTCTGTGGCATGTGGGATCTTCCTGGACCAGGGCACGAACCCGTGTCCCCTGCATCGGCAGGCGGACTCTCAACCACTGCGCCACCAGGGAAGCCCCGTGTACAAATTTTATACGGACATATGTTTTCATTTCTCCTGGGTGTATACGTAGGAGTAAAATTTTGGGGTCATTTGGTAACTCGGTATTTAATAATTTGAGGAACTGCCAAACCTTAAAAAAAAGGGAAAAAAAAAAGAACTTCAACCCTAGCCTCACACCTTATATAAAAATTACTCTAAAATGAATCATAGACTTTAATGTAAAATGTAAAACTCTTAGAAACTTTTAGAAAATATCTAAGAGAAGATCTTGAGAATCTGGAGTTAGGCAAAGAGTTCTTAGACTTGATAGCAAAATCCCAGTGTATCTAAGGAAAAATTGATCAATTGGACCTCTTCAAAATTAAAAACATTTGCTCTGTGAAAGCCCACGTGAAGAGGATGAAAGACAACATACAGACTGGGAGCAAATATTTGCAAACCAAACATCTGACAAAGGAGTAGCATGTAGGCTACATAAAGAACTCTGAAGACTTAATAAAGTCTAATAAGTTGTTTAATAAAGTCTCATTTTAAAATGGGCAAAAGAGATGAGCAGACATTTCACCCAAGAGAATATCAAGGTGTTGAGCAAAGCCCTGTAAAGATGCTGAATGTCATAATCAGACCATCAGAATGGCTAGAATAAGAAGGAGGGATGACGACCAGTGAGGGTGGGGAAGAGCTGGATCCTTCGTACATCGCTGACGTGAGCATAAAACCCTGGAAAACACTTTGGCGATTTCTTTAAAAACTAAATATAAAATTACCATACGCCCCAGCAATCACACTCTTGGGCATTTATCCCAGAGAAATGAAAACTTACGTTCACAGAAAACCTGCAAATGAAAGTTAATGGAAACATTTTTTTAAAAACAATTATTTATTTATTTACATTTGATTGCACTGGGTCTTAGTTGAGGCATGTGTGCTCCTTAGTTGCGGCATGCGAACTCTTAGTTGCGGCATGCGTGTGGGATCTAGTTCCCTGACTAGGGATCAAACCCATGTCCCCTGCATCGGAAAGCAGATTCATAACCACTGTGCCACCAGGGAAGTCCCCACAGAAACCTTATTTGTGATGGAATCGGCCCTGATGTCCTTCAGTGGGCACACCAGGGTGCATCACACTGTGGAATACTACTCAGCAGTGAAAAGGAACAAAACGGGTACAAGCAACCTGGACAAACCTCCAGGGAAATACGCTGAGTGAATAAAGCCAGTACCGAGGGTTTCATGTTGCATGATTCCACTTATATAACTTTGGGGAATGAAACCATTTTAGAATTAGAGGGAGATTAGTGGTTATGGTCGGGGTGAGGTGGGCGGAGGGGCGGGGGAAGGACAGCATGGACATAAACGGGCAGCACGAGGCATCCTTGTGATGCTGGAAACGTCCACCTCTCTGTGGGGAGGACACGAACCTACACGAGTGATAATACACACACACAAGCACCAGTAAAGCCAGGGGAATCTGAACAACATGGAGTGTATTGGTGTCAGTGTCCTGGGTATGATGTTACAGTTTTGCAGAACGGTGCCATTTGGGGAAACAGGGCAAAGCGTACAAGGAGTCTCTCAGTATTTTTTCTTGTAACTGCGTGTGAATCCACAGCTACCCCAGTACAAATTTCAGTCAACAAAGTTGGATTTAGATAAAAATAAAATAAGTAAATATTAGGCAGTGGTGTGTGTGTGCGGACATGTATATGTGCACATATACATGCATATTATGTATATTATATATGATTAACTCAAGTTTTGTAAACACACTGAGCCAAAGGATGACTTTAACCACTCCCCCGCCACACCCACTGTACAGAAGAAAAACGGGAACTCTATTAAAAACTCCTGTTTAGGAAAGCGGAGAAGGGGAAGCCTGGTGGATTGGTCCTTGCCCAGAGGATAAACTTTCTCCCGCTAGACAGAAATAGTCTGGTAAATGATAGGCCTGCGAGCCTAATGACACCTGCTGTTGACTCCTTTCCATGGCAGTGGAATTGCGTTCTTGGCCAACCAATCCAGCTGCTCCAGATTCCGCCTGCCGGTACGATTTTTCTGGGGAGTTAGCCAAGTCTCTCCACCCCAGACCTTATTTAGAGCTTGACCTTCTTTTACTCTAATCTAAAATACTTTGCTCTTCTGTAATTGCCACAAGACTATAGTTTCTTTTTCACTGGGGGTTGGAGAAGGATAGTATGTAGATTTGGTGTGTGTGTGTAGCAGGAGCCGGGCTCACCTAACAGACTTTGGTTGTGTAAGCTTGTAAATCCTTGAGCAGAGCTAGGCCTGGCGTAGTTTGAAAGTGCCTGGACTTGAAATGGGATTAACTCCCTGAACTTGACTCAGCCACTGGAGGCTTGTGTGCAGAAGTGCTTCGCAGGGGAGATGCCGATCATGGGGTCAGTGGGTTTCACATCCACCAATATTCCAGAAGAGGGTAGAAGGGTCTGACCACACCCCAGCATGAAAGGCCCTCACGGGCATCTGATCAGAGGAACTCAGGACTTCCAGTTTGGATTTTTTTTCAAGGCTCCTGATCTTTCTGAGAGATTTTCCTGAATATCTTGAAGAATTCTAGACAGAATCTCCTCGGGCTCAGATTATTGTGGAGTTGGAGTGATGTGTGGTCTCTCTGAACCCAGGCGAGGAAGCAAACTGGAGTTGGTGATACTGTGTGTGAGAAGACTGTCCCCGGCTTGTGCACAGCAGGTGCTCCGGGGACATCCCTTCCCTGCTTTCCTGCCCCCTCCCTCCCCAGTGAGGACGGGCCTTGGGGAGAAGTGTGTGTGACTCCTGATGGGGCCTAGGGGATGGGGCACCTCCCTTCTCCTTACCATCTACTGATGCTGGAAGGAGGCGTTGCAAATTGGGGACATTTTAGGAACATACATAGTTGAAATAAAATCAGAGAGCCTGCGCTGAACTGACTGTGCAGGGCCTGAGGTGGCCGGCTGGAGGAGCGCAGCCAGCTTGGAGCCCGGACAGTGACCATTTGCTGACATGTGCTGAGCAGGGCGGGTCCCAGGCTTCTGAACTAGTAACACGAGGCCTCGGGCTAATTCCAGGTGCCTCTGATGAGGGCACATTTGGCCTGGGGTCTAGAGGGAAAAGAAACCTTCTTCTCAGAAAGTCTGGAGAGCCTGCCAGAGACTGCACAGCCTTGTCCTGGGCCTGGGAAATGTTGGGCAAACAAGTCTTGAAAAGAAAAAAAAGAAATAGATCACCTTGCTTTAGGAGTTTTAAAAGTTCCATGAACATAAGAATTGCTTAGCACACTTGTTAAAATTCAGATTCCAGGATTCAGTTCCGTAGATTCTGATTCAATAGGGCAGGAGCAGGCTGGGGACAAATACATTTTGTAAAGCAGTTCTTTTACAAGCGGTCCAAGGGCCATACTCGCAAAAGCATTGCCTTAGGTGATAGGAGTTGATGCGAGGGAAGAGGAACGGGGTCCTGGAACCTGGCTGGGCTTCTGACTGCAGGCCACACCTGCCTGGGCCTCCCTGCTGCCCTTCGGAGCTCACAGAGGCTGGAAACAGTGGTCCAGCATCATTCAGGATACGGAGGAAGCACCACTGACCCACCGTCTTGTCCCCTTCAGAAGCAGCTCCAGTTCTCTGCCCCATTTTCTGCATCTCACAATGATAGTCATCAGGAGAAAAGGTGCGACTGTGGGCTGGTTTGCCTCCATCTGATTAATATCAGATGCCGCTGGACCAGCATCTTGCACCCAGCCCCCTCCTGGATGCTGGGACTCCCCCAGATCCAGCCTGTACTTGGTTGCCTTGGCTTGGGCCAGGAATTAGGATCACCTTGCTTGAGTGCTTTCATGTGATGCACTGCAGGTATTTCAGGAACCATCTGCTTTAATCAATGATGGGGGGAAGGATCCTCCAGGTGTTGAGGTTAGAGGAAGAAGAGGTTCCCTATCCCACCCCTGACACTTCAGCCAGAATCCCCCCTTCACTTTTCCCCGTCAGCCTTTCAAGCAGCCTTGATCTGTAGCCATCATAATAAGTAATTTATTGGAGAAATTACGCCCACCCCACCCCTACCTCATAGCAGGTTCCAGTTCTGTTTCCTTGGCTTTTCTTTTACCGATTTTGGACTCTTGACTCTGTACACAAACCCCCCTGTGACCTCTCCAGATTAGGAACTCTTCCTGCCTTTCTTGATCACTTAGACATTGGCCTTCCTCTAATGGGTTCCAGCTTAGGGGTCTCCTGACATCCTTAGGGCTGTGAACGAATCAGAAAGGGTGAAGGAGTGATGGTGTAGAAGTGCTGATAGGAGAGAGCCTTTGAGGCCTGATTTATTTTATCTTGCCTGTGGTAGCAGATGGAAGTTACCCACCGAAAGTAGTGGTGGAGTCTGGGGCTTGGAGAGGTGGTGGGTGATGACCTGGGGATGCCCAAGGTTCCTCCCTTCCCCCACTAAATACAACCCAGGAGATGATCAGGGATGGAATCCTGAGGAATGGAATCAGGGTCTCTGAGATCTTACAGCAACACTTCTGGTGTCTCCAAGAGAAACACTGTGAGACATTGGTTGGGCTGCTGTCGATGAGTCAAGACTTTTCTCCTGGAGTAGAGGTCGTCTTCCAAGAACAGAGCAGCTGGGGTAGAAGTGAAACTAGGCTGGGGGACGAGGAAGGCGATTTATTCTACCAGTTTTCAGTTATTCGATTAGCAAATAACTTTTGGTAGTTCTGTGTGGAGCAAAGTACTATGGGAAGTACAAGAAAAGAGAAGAAAATATTTTCTTAGAGCTATTTATTTCTATTTGGGGAGCCAAGAGGGATATACAGGGGGAGGAAAATATCTAATGAGTAATACAAGACTATGTTTTTTTTTTTTTTTTTTTTTTTTTTTTTTTTGTGGTACGCAGGCCTCTCACTGTTGTGGCCTCTCCCGTTGCGGAGCACAGGCTCCGGACGCGCAGGCTCAGCGGCCATGGCTCACGGGCCCAGCCGCTCCGCGGCATGTGGGATCTTCCCGGACCGGGGCACGAACCCGTGTCCCCTGCATCGGCAGGCAGACTCTCAACCACTGCGCCACCAGGGAAGCCCCCAAGACTATGTTTAATAAAGTTCCAAAGTTAAGGTGCAGGAAGGACAAAGGGATTCAGGAAAGGGAAAGTCTGTCGTTGCAGACGGTGATTTGGAAAGGCTCATGGATAAAATGTGTCACAGGCTGGGCTGTTCAGGATGAGTCGGGTAGGAGGAAATTCCAGGAAGGGAAGATCATGGACAAAGGCATGGGCGTGGGAGGGCCTTTGACAGGTGTCATGGCAGGGTGGGGGGGGATACCAAGAGTATCTACCTGATCGTCTGCCCTCAGGAATGGGGAGAAGATGGGTGTGTGGTGAGTGGCTTAAAAGTATGCCGAGTGTCTGGGCTCAGTGGGCAGGGCCAGGATGGCAAACCCCCGAGGTCCTGCCTCCAACTTCTGTCTCTCATCCCCAGGCTCCATTGCCCATCAGTCATGGCTCTGTCTTCTCCTGAGCCTCTGTGGTCTCAGGCTTCTTAACATAGAGCTGCATGTAGTCACCACCAGCTAAAGCAATGGAACCTATCTGCCAACACCACGGTAGGTGTGGGAGCCTCTCTGGATTCTTCAGCAAGTAAGGCTTCTTGCAATTTCCTGTGTCATCTAGAGCGGGAAACCAGGGTGAGAGCTGGATATTGCAGGCTCAGTGCCCGCTGTGCAGCTTCCTGAAACACATGCCAACCCAGCCAGAAATCATCAGGTACCAGTGGTTTCAAGTTTTGGGGAGGAAGTTGAGGTCTTCAGTAGATGAAAAATATATTTGGAAATAAATATTGTTTTACTAAGAATACATGAATTGCTTTCACTTCTTACGTGTGACTCCAAAACTCATTCCATTCTTGACAGTGGGCCAAAAATGGGTATAAGAGTTTGTTTAAAATTATACAAACCAAATAACAGAACTTGAGATGTTAGATGATAAAAATCCAGTTTATTCCAAATACTAAAAAGCAAAAAAGCCAACGAACATCAAAAGCCACTACTGTGCAAGGTGTGGAAATATCATGGCAAGTATTAAAACACACCCAGGGACTTCCCTGGCAGTCCAGGGGTTAGGACTCAGAGCTTTCACTGCCGTGGCCCTGGGTTCAATTCCTGGTCAGGGAACTAAGATCCCACAAGCCACGCGACACAGCATAAACAAACAAACAAACAAGTAAATGAATGAATGAATGAATAATACATCCAGCATTTTCCTTACATGAGACGAGGAAGCAGAGTAGTCTGCGTTGTTAAAATGTGAGTTTTGTGCCCTGAGATGCACCTTCGCGTGTTTCTACCTTCTTCTGATGCTGTGCAGTGGCTGAGCCTGCATCTACTGCTATTATCCAAGTGGGAGGGAAGGAACTGAAGACTGACCTCCCCAGAGAGGGATCTGGAATTGCTCTGTTTCAGTTATCAAGTATTCTTAATGAAGAATCTATAAAACACTTACGTATATCTTAAAGAATAATATGAATTTGAACAGCTCTGTACCTACTCAATCACATCCCCTTCTCCCCATCCAGAAGTAACTGCTGCTCTGACTTTTGTGATAACCATCACTTTTTTTCTTTGTACTTTGCCACCCATGTTTGCATATCTAAACAATAGATTTAGGTTTGCCTGTTTTTGAACTTTATGTAAATGGAATAACCCTGAGTGTATTATATGATGGTTTGTCTCTTACCTCAACATGCCTGGGAGATTTCATCACAATGAATGTTAGCTGTACCTTGTCCCGTTTCCACAGCTGTACACTTTTTTTTTTTTAAGGCAGTCTTAATACACTTTATTTACTTTTTAATTTTTATTTACAAATTTATTTATTTATTTTTGGCTGCGTTGGGTCTTCATTGCTGCGCGCGGGCTTTCTCTAGTTGCAGCGAGCGGGGGCTACTCTTCGTTGCAGTGCACGGGTTTCTCATTGTGGTAGCTTCTCTTGTTGCGGAGCACGGGCTCTTAGGCACGCGGGCTCAGTAATTGTGGCTCTCAGGCTGTAGAGCATAGGTTCAGTAGCTGTGGCACACAGGCTTTGTTGGTCCGCAGCATGTGGGATCTTCCCGGACCAGGGCTCAAACCTGTGTCCCCTGCACTGGCAGGTGGATTCCTAACCACTGCGCCACCAGGGAAGTCCCGTGCACAGTTCTATTTGATAAGTGCAACACAACTTATCTATCCATCCTACAGGTGATGGGTATTTGTGTTATTTCTGCCTTGTTATTATGAACATTGCTTCTTGAACATTTCTTGCATATCTCATAGTGCCACGTGTTAGCATTCCTTTAGGTTCAGGTGTGTAAGAGTCTAATTGCTGAGTCACAGGGTGGGCGCAAGCTCAGTTTTACTAGGTGATGCCAATGTTTTCCAAGGAGGACACCGGTAGTGCAGGAGACTTCCTGTTACTCAATGCCCTTAGTGCTGTAAGACGCCAAGGCGTGGAGAGAGATCTGATAAGAATTTCAGTTTGCGTTTCCCCAGTTACCAGGGAAGTTGGCATGTTTTTATTTATTGGCCGTTCAAGTTTCGTCTTGTGTGGAGAGCCTGTTCAAGACTTTGCCACCGTTTGGTATATTTACCTTCATCTTGTTTATTCATCTGTCTATCTATCTATCTATCTATCTAATTTGATGGTATGTGTTGAAATATCTTCTCAAATTTATGTCTTGTATTTTCACTCTTTATATATATTTTAAAATTTTTATTTATTTATTCATTTTTGGCTGTGTTGGGTCTTCATCGCCGTGCGCAGGTTTTCTCTTTTGCGGCGAGTGGGGGCTACTCTTCGTTGTAGCACGCAGGCTTATCATTGCTGTGGCCTCTCTTGTCGTGGAACACAGGCTCTAGGCACACAGGCTTCATTAGTTATGGCACGTGGGCTCTAGAGCACAGGCTCAGTAGCCGTGGCGCACGACTTAGTTGCTCCGTGGCATGTGGGATCTTCCTGGACCAGGGCTGGAACCCGTGTCCCCTGCATTGGCTGGCAGATTCTTAACCACTGCGCCACCAGGGAAGTCCTCTCTTTATATTTGTACAGCATCAGAAGCCTGTAATTCCTACCTAAGAGAATTTATCAAGTTTTTCCTTTATGTTTTTTTGGGGGGAATGGTCGAGGGAGGGTGAATCATTTAAGAAATCTTTCTGCACCCCCGAGATCATGAAGATATTCCACTGTGTTGATTATCTTTTAAAAACTTTACAGTTTTGTTTTCCTGTCTGTCTTTAAGTCACTTGGCACTGATTTTATGTGTGCTGCCTAGTTTCTCCTATGTGGATATCCAGTCGTCTCAGCACTCTTGGTTGTAAAGTCCATTCTAGCCCCGCTGAAATTCCACCTCAGTCGTGTATCACGTGTCCTGGGTGCACAGGTCTGTTTCTAGGGCTCTCTGTTCTGTTTCACAAGCCGACTTACCTATCCTCACACCTATACTACACTGACTTAATTATCACAGCTTTCTCATGAATCTTGATAAATGGCCTTGGACTTCTGATATGATCTGGAATCTCTGTAAGCGATATTTGTTGGCCCCAGGGAAGGTTTCCTGAGGGTGTAGGGTGTGGGTGTGGGTGTGTGTGTTGTGGTCTGGTGGAGATTAGGAGAGTGTTGGGGCGCAAATCTACATGTGTGTGTTGGGGAGTGTTTATTTTTATGGCCGATTTAAAAAATATTTAAATAAACTTTAGTTTAGAATAGTTTTATATTTACAGAAAAGTTGCAAAGATAGTATGGAGTTCCCATATACCCCATATCCAGTTTTCCCTGTTGTTAACATCTTACATTAATTACTGTGGTACATTTGTCACAGCTAAGAAACCTACATTATACTTTATTATACTTTGTATAATACTTTATTATTAACTGAAGTCCATACTTTACTCAGATTTCATTACTTTTCCCATAATATCCCTTTTTTATTATAGGATCCCACCCAGAATATCATATTACATCTAGTTGCCATGCCTCTTTAGGATCCTTTGGGCTGGGACAATTTCTCAGACTTCCTTTGTTTTTGATGACCTTGACAGTTTTTAGTACCAGTCAGATATTTTGGGGACTGTCTCTCAATTGGGGTTTGCCTGATGTGTTTCTCATGATTAGACTGAGGGTTTGTGTCTTGGGGAGGAAGGCCACAGGGGTGAAGTGCTCTTTTCATTACTTTATTATTAATTAAGCATAGCAGGGGTTCATGTTATCAACATGATTTGTCATCCCTGATGATACTGACCTTGATCACCTGGCTGAGGTGGTGACTGTAAAGTTACCCTCCCCCGCTTTGCTTACCATGCTGTTTGGAAGGCAGCCCCTGTTCCCAGCCCTCACTCAAGGGGTAAGGATTGTCCTCCACTGCCTCGAGGGAGGAGTCCCTACATAAATTATTTGTAATTCTTCTGCTGATGAAATTTGTCTCACCCCCATTTTATTTATTCAGTCATTTACTTATATCAGTGTGGACTTATGGATATTTATTTTATGCTTTAAGTTATAATGCAGTATTGTATCATTTAATTTGTTACCCAAATTGCTCCCACTTTGGCCGCTGGGAGCTCTTTCTTTTGGCACCTGTGTCCCTTTAACATGTACGCATCATTTTGGGTTTTGAGTACTTCCTTACTTTCTGACACAATAAGATGTTTCAGGCCCATCTTGGATGGCTTAGGCTACAACCCTAGACTCAGCCATTTCTCCAAGCAGCCCTCATTCCTTTTACTGGAGAAGGGTATTTAGAAACCAAGATCTGGGCTGAGTGTGCTCGTTGCTACTGGGGTGTCATTGAGTCTAGGCCCTCTGGGTGAACAGAGCTGGGAAGTATATGTATGTATGCTAACAGGAGTATACATACACACATATCTATAATTATTTCTGTAAGTATCCATTTGTATCTATATTAAGATAAACATAAGTTCATATTGATAACTCTGACTTTAATCCAGAACCATAGGGATCATTGTAACCTTCTTTACAGGGCGGGGGAGGGCTGTTTCAAAAAATTCTCAACTGATGTATGATTAAACAGAGGGATAAGCGTTTGTTGCTGGATATTTTCTTAGAAGATATAACAATCTTTCCCCTTTCACTTTACATATTGCCCAGACCTTTAGGAGTTCAAAATGTGACTTCTGTGAAGAAATACAGCTATGTCAGTGGTTACTTTCAAATGGCACGATATTTACTTATCTTTATATACTGTTTACTTAGGCGGTGGATTGAAAACAAGTTTAACCGTCATCACCATTATCATCCTTGTCAACCTGAATTGAATGCTTACTGTGTGCCAGATACTATTATAAGTAGTTTAACTGAATCTTCACAGCCCAGTGAGTTACAGTCATTCTCCCATCTTATCGATAAGGAAACAGAGGCATGGAGACTGAAGAGCTTGCCCAGGTCCTGTGGCTGAGAAGGTGTAGGGCCCAGCTTTAAACCCAGGTAGTCTGTCCCAGAGCCGATGTTTGTTCTATGTTCCTCTCCTAAGAAGTACGAACAGGATCCAAGAGGGAAAATAATTTCTGATCTACCGAGAGAAAATAAATGGTAGCTGATTTGATTCTGCTCAGAGAATTTGGAGCTAATGATTTTTTCCAATGGTTTCTCTGGCCTCTTGGGACTAGCCTACATTTCTGTCTGGAGAAGGGGTATTTGGAAGCAGAGGTAATGGCCAGGCCCCCATCGGGAACCTGTGTTTTCTGCTCAGTCCTCATTCGTTTCAAATTCTGACATTTTCCATGAGAAATAGTCCATCTAAGTCTGTGGCAGGAACCTGACACTGCTTGTTTGAACCTGACACCAGGAATTTGGCCCCAGGTTAATAACATTTGCAGACACATTAATAAGCAGGCTCGGCCCCCTGGGAACAGAAATCCTTCCCAGGGTACACATGCCAAGTGCTTTAACTGTAAGCGCTTAGATCATCGTAAAGAGTTATTGTCCAATCAGATATTTATTGAGAAGGTAGTAATTCTTTTTTTTTTTTTAAAGTTCATTTAAGTTTTAGTTCCACCTGGCAGATAAACCAATCTGAGGGTCTAAAAGAACTGGCATTTTGAACAGAGATTTTGCTGATTTAATTATTGCTAACATGGTTGCCTCCTCTGGGTGCTACACAAATATCTTGGATATTTAGAGAAAATACGAGCTGGTAGGAGCACAGTAAGCCCTGATTATGCATTTCAGTGGCTGCTTGAGGGAGCTGGGGAGACGGAGACCACTTCATGACACACAACAGCCTTTGCAAACAGCCTGCAGCCTTCCTCTGATGGGCTTTGGTGGCATGTATTGCTTTTGGCTAGAATGCCTTAAACACATGGGAGGGTTTTGACAAAAATAATGCCAGCAGACATTCAACAGCCTCTCCTGCTCACAACGCCTTGGTGCGTCCTCATGGCCAGCTTAGTTGGTTGCTTCAGTTTGACCTTGGCTGGAAGGGGGCTGTGGTTGGAGGAGAGAGTAAAATTACAGGGCAAACATTTTTCAGTGAAATGGTAACTGTCGTATCCCAGGAGCCTGGCAGAAGATAAAATGCTTGGTTATTGCTGGTATGGTATTTTAGAAATATAATATACACGCTAGAACACACCAGAAACACCAGAAGTTTTCTGTTGGGAAGAGCTCACGAGGCCACTATTCTTTTATCACTTATAAAATGGTGCCTGGTGAATGTATACTTTATTATGTCCTACGTATAGTCATCTTAATACAGATTTCCAAACTCTGGACTTGATAGTGTCAGATTATGAATTGGATAGACTGCAGAAATATCAAACTCAATATTTTACAGTCTACCTTCTAAAAGAGTTGTTTTCAAGCTATAGAAAGCATAAGAAACGGTCGTGAAGTTGCTAAAATGCCTATTTCTGGGTTATGCCCACTAAACATTCGGCTTCAGTAGGTCTGGGGGAGAGGGGTATTCATTTCTAACAAGCCCTGAATAATCATGGGCTAGGAGGTCTGTAGAACACATCTGAGACTGATGCCCTACAAGATGCATGGCATCCTCTGAAGACATCTAGAGAAGCTTAGTGATGGTTGTTAATGTGACAGAGAGAAGTGCGGGAAGCTTGGATGTATGTCATTTTGTCTCTTTGTTTTTAGCATCAAAGTGTCTTGTTTTTTGACATATGTGTTTAATTTTCTGGGAAAATGAGGACTTTTGTGCACCTGCTCCAAGATACCTGAAAAGTTCTTAGGAGACATGGCTGCTATGCATTTACCCATGAAGTCTGGAATCACATGGTTACCCTGCGAGCAGTGTTTGAGCCCTCCTCTGTCTCCACATGCTAGCATGGCAGATAATAAACGTTTTCATCTTGGCCAGTATGATGCATGAATGATGTGATCCTCATTTTCATGTGAATTTCTTTAATTGCAAGCAGGATTAGGAAAACCAAGATTATCTACTGAGAACTGTTCTTTACCTATATACAAGAACTATGCTTGGGCTTCCCTGGTGGCGCAGTGGTTAAGAATCCACCTGTCAATGCAGGGGACACGGGTTAGAGCCCTGGTCCAGGAAGATCCCACATGCCACGGAGCAAATAAGCCCGTGCGCCACAAATACTGAACCTGCGCTCTAGATCCCGTGAGCCACAAATACTGAGCCCGAGTGCCACAACTACTGAAGCCCGCACATAGAGCCCGTGCTCCACAGCAAGAGAAGCCACCCAATGAGAAGCCCGCGCACCGCAACGAAGAGTAGCCCCCGCTTACCGCAACTAGAGCAAGCCCGCGTGCAGCAGCAAAGACCCAACGCAGCCAAAAATTAAAAATAAATTTTAAAAAACTATTCTTTACCTATATCAATTAGAAAATCAAGTAGAAGTTAAAACCCTCTTTATAAGTAACAATGTAAATGAGTAATAGACTGTTTTGGTGTGTGTGTCATTTTTAAAATCTGAAATATTGTAATTCCTAGGAATGAATTTAGCAAGAATTGAGCAAGACCTATATAGATGAATGTTACAGTTCTAGGATAGGACAAAAAAGGTACTTTTTCCTTGGATAGGAAAACTGAGTAGTAGTGTAGAAATGTCAGTTTGCTCTAAGTTAATGAAGACTTCTGTGCACCTGCATCATGAATCCACTGAGCTTCCAGGCAAATTACCGCAGATAATTTAAAGTTGCATTTTTAAAAGGTTTTTACAAAATGATCGTAAAATTCACCTAGAAAAACAAACAGGCAAAAATAGTATTGGAAGGACTAATCTCAGCACGTATTGAAATATATTTTAGTGATTTAGTGATAAAACAATACAGCATTGTCAGGGAACTAGACAGAAAATCAATGAACAGACTACAGAATCAAGACATAGGGTGAAATACATAGGGATATTTAGTATATGATATTTAAATAAGTCCAAAAAAGGGGGATAATTCAATACATGGTTTTGGGATAATTAGGGGAAAAAATGAGCGAAAATAAATTCAGAGTGGATCAAGGATTTAACTGTAAAGCAACAAAACCATAGAAGTTAGAGAAAGCAGTGGAATCTTTAAAATAATCTTGGAATTGGAATGAACTGTTTTAATCATGATACAAAACTCAGAAGTCAAGGAAGAAAGTGATCAATAAGTCTGACTACATGAAAACTCCTGTGTGGAAAAAATGCCATACACAATGTCTAAATACAAATGCTAAGCTGAAAAAACAGTGGAAAATGTATTACAAAAGGCTAGGTTCCTTAGTATGCAAAGAGCGCTTGCAAATAAATTTTTAAAAATCCAAACAATCGAAACCGAAGTGTGCAGAGAACATGGGTAAGAATCTTACAGAACAAGAAATATCCGTGGCTTATGAAAACTTGTGCACAAACTTTGAATAAAAGTTACTCAGAATTAATGTCAGAGTTTTCTCATGGAGTTAGGACTTTGAACTATGATGTAATTTTACTCTTGGGGTGATTTATGGTGGTTAGTGTATTTAATGATGTATCCTGTGTCCCCCGTTCTTCTGTGGAATAGCGATGACTGGCCTGGGAGCCTTCCTGGGCCGTAAAATGAGGGGCCTGAGTCAAATAAATGTACACAGGCTCTGAGGCAGTTTGAGCCTCCTACTTACTTGTTTCCTCCACTTGCTTCATTTCCTCTATGTTTTTGGCATTCTCTAAGAAAGTGGTGACATCTTTGTAAAGATGTATTAAGTAAACACCTTCTATGTACCGGGTATAGTTTTCAGCACTTTATTATATCAACTTACGTTACATTTATATTTTTTATATAAATTAATTTGTTTATTTTTGGCTGCGTTGGGTCTTCATTGCTGCACACAGGCTCTCCCTAGTTGCGGGGAGCGGGGTCTACTCTTCATTGTGGTGCGCAGGCTTCTCATTGCAGTGGCTTCTCTTGTGGCAGAGTATGGGCTCTAGGTGCGCGGGCTCAGTAGTTGTGGTGCGCAGGGTTAGTAGTTGTGGCTCGTGGGCTCTAGAGCGCAGGCTCAGTAGTTGTGGCACAGGGGCTTAGTTGCTCCGCAGTTTGTGGGATCTTCCTGGACCAGGGATCCAGCCCATGTCCCCTGTATTGGCAGGCAGATTCTTAACCACTTTGCCACCAGGGAAGTCCCTACGTTACATTTAAAATGGTAAAGCGGAGGCCCTGAACCAAGGTGGCGGAGTAGAAGGACGTGCTCTCACTCCCTCTTGCGAGAACACCACAATCACAACTAACTGCTGAACTGTCATCGACAGGAAGACACTGGAACTCGCCAAAAAGATGCTCCACATCCAAAGACAAAGGAGAAGCCGCAATGAGACGGCAGGAGGGGCGCAATCACAATAAAAGCAAACCCCATAACCGCTGGGTGGGTGACTCACAGACTGGAGAGCACTTATACCACAGAAGTCCACCCACTGGAGTGAAGGTTCTGAGCCCCACCTCAGGCTTCTGAAGCTGGAGGTCCGGCAACGGGAGGAGGAATTCCTAGAGAATCAGACTTTGAAGCCTAGCGGGATTTGACTGCAGGACTCTGACAGGACTGGGGGAAACAGAGACTCCACTCTTGGAGGGCACACACAAAGTAGTGTGTGCATCAGGACCCAGGTGAAGGAGCAGTGACCCCATAGGAGTCTGAACCAGACCTAGATGCAGAAAAAGCTTTTGACAAAATTCAACACCCATTTATGATAAAAACTCTTCAGAAAGTGGGCATTGAGGCAACCTACCTCAACATAATAAAGGACGTATACAACAAACCCACAGCAAACATCATTCTCAATGGTGAAAAACTGAAAGCATTTCCTGTAAGATCAGGAACAAGACAAGGATGTCCACTCTCACCATCACTGGACAAAGGGTTAATTTCCAAAATATGTAAACAGCTCATGCAGCTCAATATTAAAACAACAAACAACGCAATCCAAAAATGGGCAGAAGACCTAAATAGACATTTCTCCAAGGAAGACATACAGATGGCCAAGAAGCACATGAAAAGCTGCTCAACATCACTAATCATTAGAGAAATGCACATCAAAACTACAATGAGGTATCACCTTACACCAGTTAGAACGGGCATCATCAGAAAATCTACAAACAACAAATGCTGAAGAGGGTGTGGAGAAAAGGGAACCCTCTTGCACTGTTGGTGGGAATGTAAATTGATACAGCCACTTTGGAGAACAGTATGGAGGTTCCTTAAAAACTAAAAATAGAGTTACCATACCACCTAGCAATCCCACTACTGGGCATATACCCAGAGAAAACCATAATTCAAAAAGACACATGCACCGCAGTGTTCATTGCAGCACTGTTTACAATAGCCAGGTCATGGAAGCAACCTAAATGCCCATTGACAGGCAAATAGATAAAGAAGATGTGGTACATATATACAATGGAATATTACTCGGCCATAAAAAGGAGCGAAATTGGGTCATTTGTTGAGACGTGGATGGATCTAGGGACTGTCATACAGAGTGAAGTAAGTCAGAAAGAGAAAAACAAATATCGTATATTAACGCATATATGTGGAACTTAGAAAAATGGTACAGATGAACCGGTTTTCCGGTCAGAAATAGGCACACAGATGTAGAGAACAAACGTATAGACACCAAGGGGGGAAAGCCGCGGGGGGTGGGGTGGTGGTGTGATGAATTGGGTGATTGGGATTGACATGTATACACTGATGTGTATCAAATTGATGACTAATAAGAACCTGCTTATAAAATAATAAAGTAATAAAGTCAAAAATAAGTAAAAATAAAATAAAATAAAATAATAAAGTAATAAAGTCAAAAATAAGTAAAATAAAATAAAATAAAATGGTAAAGCGTTCGCCCATCTGGCAGCACGGGGGCTAAGCCCTGAGCGAGGGAGACATGATGAGGCTGTTTTACTGAAGGAGAACATTTTACTTCTGTGAGCCGCACGTTGAGCTACCTTCCTCACATTGGCCACTGACTAGGACACCTGTCATTCGGAGATTCTGAACGAGAATTCACTGCCACAATACTGCTCTTCTGCACGGGAGGCCCAGTGGAGCTCACCTGTCTCCGTTGACTTTCAGGAGGGACACAGGAGGTGAGCTTGCCAGTGAACCCCTAGGTGCAGAGTGCTATTCTGCCCTGGCCTGCAGGTGGGATGCACCTCCTGACAGGTGGGGCCCTTCTTGGGATCCCTGACCTCCTCTCCCCCTGCCATCCGTGGAGGAGGCTCATGGGGAATTAAATAGCCCTGGGGTTGGAATGAGTCAGCTGCCGTGTTGCTGGGTTACACCCACCAACAACAAAACTCGGACCCTCACTGGGCGGCACAGCCTGTTGAGAAATCCGGAGCCACAAGAATGCTGTTTCCTGCCCTCCTGCCCCACAGGGAGCCTCCCAGGGCTGTGGGCTCTGCCTGAGTCCCAGACACATACCGTCCACGCTGCGTGGACCCCGTTGAAATATAACACCTGATTACCGTCCGAGCCTGGGGCTGGGAGGAGATGCCCCCTTTCCTGTGTTTTCAGCCCTAAGCCTCCCTCCTGGCCCTTTCAGACGGCTGGGTGAGTCTTCGCCCCCCAGGACTTTTCTAGTTGTCCTTGTCAGCACTCCCCATCCTTCCTCCGAAGACCCCATGGTCCCTCTACCTCAGTCCTCCTCTCTGCTGAAGGCCAGTGGGGGTGACTGTCACTCAGTCATTCAGTGGGTACTTACCAATCACCTTCTAGGTGCCTGGCACTGCTAGGATCCTGGCCCCTTAAAAACAAAACGTGATCCTGATCGTAAGAGATCCACAGCCAGGGCTTCCCGGGTGGCGCAGTGGTTGAGAGTCTGCCTGCCGATGCAGGGGACACGGGTTCGTGCCCCGGTCCGGGAAGATCCCACATGCCGTGGAGTGGCTGGGCCTGTGAGCCGTGGCCGCCGAGCCTGTGCTCCGCAATTGGAGAGGCCACAACAGTAAGAGGCCCGCGTACCGCAAAAAAAAAAAAAAAAAAAAAAGATCCACAGACAGA
>NW_020175053.1:3689553-3727407 GCF_003031525.2 Neophocaena asiaeorientalis asiaeorientalis
CCCAAAAAAGTAAGGGCCCCGCGTACCGAAAAAAAAAAAAAAAAAAAAGAGATCCACAGCCCGTTAGGGAGACAGAATCTCACCAGGATGATGGCAGCCCCCAGGCTGCTCTCGAGGAGGGGGTGCTGCGCGGAGCTCTCCAGGAGGCCACGTGTGGAAGGGGGTGGGGAGGGGTGGACCAGAGCGGGTGCAAGGTCCAGAAACAGACGTGAGCACAGCAAGGTCCTAGAGCGGCTGTCCCGTCGGGCATGAACGGGGAGGACTCAGGCAGGAAGCCTCGTCCTGCCAAGGCGCTAGGTTTCATGGGTTGGAAGACATGGAAGAATTCTATTCACGGGAATACTTGATGGATCTGTAGTTTTGAAAGATCCCCACGGTGCGCCTGGGGGTGATACATTGCAGGAGGCTGGAGGACCAGTTAGAGACAACAGCAGAAACCTGAGTGATGGAGACTAGGGCCTGATCACTTCGGGCTGAGAGGGGAGGGGACGCCTTGTAGGCACCTCCAGGGCTTTTGGCCTAGGAAACAGCAGGTTTACAGGGAGAGCCGCCGGTTTGTGGCTGAAAGGCGGTGAGTATAAATAGAGAAGTGATGGTTTCCAAGCCCATTTGCTTTCCACGCGGCTGTGAGCCCTCTGAGGCTGTAACCGCATGCCCAACACAGGCCAGTCTGCTGGAGGCAGCCTCCCATCCCAGATCCTGACCCGTGATGCTTTCACCAGCACCCCCGCCCCGCTGTCACCCAGCTCTGCACGCTCATCCTGACTCCATTTCTTCTTATGGTCCCTGGAAGTTGGTGTTTTTCTCCGTGGTCTCCAGGGTGACTTCTGGGAGTCCTGACTTTGTGTATGTAGCTTCATCTTGAGAGTCTGAAAATACTCTTTCCCATCAAAATTGACTAGCTGTGTGTTTATACCTTGGCTTGGGCGGACTCGTTTCAGTTTACCTGTTTAAGGCCTATCACAGCGCCCAGCCTATGGCAGACATTCGGTAAATATTCATTGAAAGAAATGAAGGAAAGTCATGGATGCCATGTCTCCTGTGATGGTGATTACAGAAGACCGGTTGATGCTGGCACCTTCCAGTCTCCCCGGGCTGTGTGTGGCCTCCCCCGAGACACAGCTGGGGGGTTCCAAGGTCACCGGATGGTCACACATCTACCGGGGGCCCCGAGGAAGCAGCCACTCACCTCCCCAGGGTTCTCCTTTCAGATTGTAGCTGTACCATTTGTTCCAGTGACAATTCTTGGACACCAACCAGGTGTCCCGCAGCTCAGCCCATTTCTGATGCTGACTGACCCACAGTTAACACCGACCCCATGGGTCATGAACTCGGTCCCACGAGACTACCCGCCCCTTCAGACGCCAGCTCAGGTCTTGGTTATCCCCAAGTCACCCACGCTTCTGCGCAGCAGACGACACATTCTGGGGGTCCATGACTGGCCTGCCCAGGTTCAATGATTCACTAGAACAGACAGACCTCAAGAAAGCACTAGGCTTATGGTTCATTTTTATAAAGGGTACAACTCAAGACCAGGCAAATGGAAGAGACACATAAGACAAGGTTTGGGGGGTAGGGAGGGGCTGTTATGTGGAGCTCTAATGCCCTCTCTGGGCACCCCACCCTCCCAGCACCTCCGTGTGTTCACCAACCCGTAGCTCCCCACGCCTTGCGTTCAAGGCTTTTTATTGAGCTGTCATTACTTGGTCGTGACTGATTAAATCTCCAGCCCCCCGCCCAAGGTTGGGAGTAGGGCTGAAAGTTCCCCCTCCTCTACTCAGCTGGGCAACCAGCTCCGGTCCTGCAGCCACTTCTGACACGGCCCCACCCCCCATCAGAAACTCAGGTGTGGTCTCCTGGGGGCTCTTAATGAATAACAAAGACGCGCCGACCACTGGGGAAACTCCATGGGCTTCAGGAGTTCTGCACCAAGAACCAGGGACAAAGACATATTTTGTGTGATATCACCGTGGTGAGACACACTTTCTCAGACCCAGGAGTGGGTGGTCCTTCTAATCTCAGGTCATTTAAGAGGAGCGGGACTTGCCTGGCCTCCAGACTCCTGGCATGAGAACCTGTTCTACAGGACGGGCTGCACCTGGCCCTGCCTCCGCCCCTCCTCCAGTGTGCTGCAGTTTGGGGTTCTTTCTTTGTCTGTAAAGATTGAAGGAACAATTTCTGGAATGTGGGTGCCTGTTTGCTCGTTGTGACAGGAGCAAAGGGGGCAGAGCCAGAGGGCCCTGCGTTGGCCCCTGTCTCTGCCCTGAGTCACTGTGTCACCTTGGCAAGTCATTTGTTTAACGAGACCCGTTTCGAAACCTGGGGGAGATCTGAGGACGCGCTTCTCTTCTCTCTGCATTTCAGGGCCCAGCGTTGTTGTCTCTGAGAGAACTAACCCTTCTCGGAGGTTTACTGTGGTCCTCGGGATGGATAGGTTGTATTGCATTGCAAGTGACTTTGTTCCCACCGTAACCCTGGCAGAAACTTTTCTGCTCGTCTTCGTCCAGTGAGGGGGCTGATGAGAGGGGAGTTAAGAACGCAGGGGAGGTGTCGCTGCAGCTTCCTTGGTTGCCAGATGGGCCCCTACCCCAGGGAGAGATGAGCAGACACAGCCCGTCTTATCTGCTCCACCTTTGGGCAGAGAGGAGCCCCACCCTTCAATTTGTGGTTTGATAAAGACTGCCCGGAAGACAGAAGAAATAGGGTGACTTGCCAAACAGAACCTAGACAAGCCCTCTTCTGAAATATTTCAACTGTAAAATTCACCGCCACCAAAAAACTGAAAACTTATTTTTAATAGCTGAGAGGCCCGGGGCTTGTCTGTTAGAAAACAAGAAAAAGGGTAGCTTCAGGAGGGCCATTTCGCCCGGTGCATCTTTGGTGAGAATGATAACGCAAGTACAGATTCCAGCTGACACGGCTCAGGAGGCCTCTTTTCTCCTGGGACCACCGTCTTGAAGGTGGTAGTGGGACCCTTTCCCAGGAAGTGCCTGAAAAGTCCTCCTCTCATATGATTTGGGATCTGGAGAGAATTTAAATGCCAGGTAGAAGTTGCCCAGTAACTTTTTTTAAAATATACATTTATTTTATTTCTGGCTGCACTGGGTCTTCGTTGCTGCGCGCGGGCTTTCTCTAGTTGCGGCGAGCGGGGGCTCCTCTTTGTTGCGGTGCGCGAGCTTCTCATTGTGGTGGCTTCTCTTGTTGTGGAGCATGGGCTCTAGGCACGTGGGCTCAATAGTTCTGGTGCACGGCTTAGTCGCTCAGCGGCATATGAGATCTTCCTGGACCAGGGCTCGAACCCACGTGCCCTGCATTGGCAGGAGGATTCTTAAACACTGCGCCACCAGGGAAGCCCTTCCCGGTAACTTTATGCACCAGTTGAAACCATCGATGAGGCCTGTAGAAGAACTGCCCTCCCAGTTTTGATTTTCCCTGCCCTCTGCCCTTTCCCTGTAGCATCCCCCTAGCCCAGCCCTGCATTCTCTTGCCTGCAGCACTGGAGGAGCTGGCGAACTCTCCCCTGCCTCCCCGTCTAGTCCCTTTTGTGCCCCTGTTTCCCTAGGATGTGGAGCTGATCCTGTCGCTGGCCCTCCGTGACCACTAGGTGCCCACCTGCCCATCCACGATCCCTGCTGGACCCTCTCAGCCCCATCACTGACTTTCTCTGTACTCAGACCCCACGTCCTTCATTGTCAACCCTCCATTGTACCCAAGGCAGTGCTGGCTGGGTGCAGAGTTGACTTTCCATGGCACCGGGGATGGGGGAATGAGGGCGCTCCCCACCTGGGGGGCCTTTGTCAGGCTGCTGTATCACAGGCCCTGGTCCATGTTCTCACTGCCGCTCGTGGCCACACTTCAGTGACCTCCTCCAAGGCACCTGCCTGGGTTCCGTTGATCAAATGCATGGCTCTCCACCCCGCTACTCCTGAGCACTTTGCTGTCCACACAGATATGACAATGTTGTTCCTTCGCGTGTCCGTGGGTGTGTGTGTCTTCGCTCTCAAGTGTAGATTCCAAAAGGCAGGGACTAGGGTTTTCTCTACACCTGAAAGAAAGGCTGGCATACAACAGCACTCACTAAATATTGGTTGAATACATCAGTAAACTTCTGGAGAACAGGCACTGTGTCTTTTTAAATGTTTGGATCCACCGCAGTATATTCACATGAAAAGTACATCAGTAAATGTCTTGTTAGATTATTCATCTAAATGTGCCCTTGGAGTTGTGAACATGCTCACTGCCAAACTTCCAGATCATGTCACATATTTTCTCTGATTTATAAAAGGCGATATATGGAAATCCTTAGAAAAGCATGTATGCATGCATGCGCACATACACAAATTTTTAAAAATATTGAGTCATTATTAAGGGAAAAAATTTTGGAATCGATCCTAACTCCGAAAGCTGGCCTTACTCCTAAAGCCTTTTCCTACTGTTCTGGAGTTCTTTCCTTCGGTGGGACCGGGGACAGTAGTTTATCTCCATGGATGCCAGAGAGCAGGTTTTAAACTTGAAAAAGCCTCACCCATCTTAGGTTTCCAGTACTTGCTGAGCAACCGAGTTATTATTCTGCAGGACCACAAGGGAGCTGTTTGCACGTGAGCTTTTTCTTTGCGCTGTCGGGTTATTTATCCTGTACAAACGAGCATTCATCTCTGTCTGGGTTTGCCCTCTTTTCCAGGGAGGTGCCCTTGAAGGATGCTAAGGAGTACGCAGAGTCCATTGGTGCTGTTGTGGTTGAGACCAGTGCAAAGAATGCAATTAATATCGAAGAGCTCTTTCAAGGAATCAGTGAGTACCTGATTTGTGTTTTCCACATAGCTTGCATTTTTATGCTCTGGGAGTCAGAAGATAAAAACCAGGGAACTCCAGAGGAGAGCATTTCCTCTGTGTGAATTTGGTCCGATGCCACAGATACTAAACCCTGCAGTTCTGCCCTGGTTACCGCAGACCCACACAGTGCATCCTCCTTCTCCATCTCCACGAGTCTGTGGTTTCACCTGCCGAGTCTGGGTTTTGTGAATCAAAATGAAGTAATCCTGTTGAAAAATAAAATGTATTTTAATCAAAGAATTATGTATTTTATAGCATTTTATGTTAGTATGTCCAGGGGAGGAGAAAGAAAATAGAGAGTGATAAAGGTATAGAAAACCAAAATCACTCATGAAACTGAATGACTCTGGGCAAACGAAATAAGAGAAGCTTTTAGTCATTTCTTTTGCCTGGTGATTGTCGGCAAGAAGTGGTGTCTCCATCCCATGTGACCTGAAGTTGGGAAGTGGGTGTGGAAAACTTTTCCTCATTTCTGATGAGTTGTTTTTTTTTTAATTGAAGTATAGTTGATTTACAATGTTGTGTTAGGTTCAGGTATACAGCAAAGTCATTCAGTTATACGTGTGTGTGTGTGTATATATATATATACTTTTCTTCAGATTCTTTTCTCTTACAGGTTATTAGAAGATATTAAGCACAGTTCCCTGTGATATACAGTAGGTCCTTATTGGTTATCTATTTTATAGATAGTAGTGTGTATATGTCAATCCCAAACTCCTAATTTATCCCTCCCCTTTCCCCTTTGGTGACCATAAGTTTGTTTTCTATGTCTGTGAGCTGTTTCTGTTTTGTAAATAAATTCATTTGTATTTTTTTTTTTACACTCCACGTGTAAGAAGTGATATCATATGGTATTTGTCATTCTCTGCCTGGCTTACTTCACTCAGCGTGATCATCTCTGGGTCCATCTGATCAGTCACTGATGGAAGCTGGTGGCTCTTGTCTTTGTCCCCAGTCCTGGGTCATGTTTGCTTCCCTATCTTTACGTTGGTCTCACGAATAACCTTTATCTGCGGCTGTTCCCCAGCCGACGGCCAGCTTGAACCTTCACAGCTTCCTTGGTAACAGCTTTTCCATCCTGGATCCCCCCAGAGAGCGACCTGCCGGTGGCTGTCTCGAGAAACTGTGTCCTGAGATGCCCTCGGAGCGTGTGCCTAGCCAGGTGCAGGGAGCCAAAGTCCTGGGGTGCCCGTCTTAGGAAAGCCGAACCCCAGAACAGTTGGCTGGGCTGCAGGCAATTCCAGAAGGGAATTCCAGAAGGGAAACTGATGTTTTGGTCTCCGTGCGGCCTGCAGTCCCTGTTGGCGAACCTCTCAGAGGCAGAGGGGCCGTGCTTCCCAGGACAGATTTGATTTCCTTTCCGCTGGTTTTGGTTTGTTACTTCAGACTCTGAGAACCCACAGCAGGGAATATTTTGCTTGTTTCTCTTGGCTTGAAGGAGACTTCACCGCACATGAGGAGCTCTGACCTGGGTTACTTACAGGGCCCAGGAACACGCGAAAGAAGCAGTGGAGCTCTCTGCAGCCCTGGTCCCACTTGTTCGCCGGGGTCCACATCCACTTCCTTTCCTTCCTCCTTCAGAAGGATTTGTATTCCTGCTGCGGTTTCACCCTCAAAACAATAGTGTTCTCTGAGCTCTCGGGTCTTGGAGGTCGGACTCTCGTGCGCCAGGGCTGTAGTTTTACGTTGGAAACCCCACATCCTCAGACTCCTGGTCCTGCCCGAAATGGGGCCGTGGGTGCAGGGCTGCGCCGTGTGAGTCTGGGTGACGTCTAAGAGGGTTTGGATTGAGCTCATTCCGCTAATCTCATATTTCTTCACACTCTGTCTTTTCTGGGGACGTTCAGCTTTCCTGGTACGTCAGTCTAGTTGTACAGCTGGTAAACATTTTGTTTTCATGAATATGTATTAGTGGTTTTAATTAATGCAGCAGGAGAGCTACTGACAACTGTGACATTCACAGCCGTCCCTGTGCAGCTCCTGGTATTTTCCAGAGCCCTCTCCCCCACATCCACGCAGCTCTGTGTACCTGAAATTCACCTTGGGATTTCTGCACGAGCTTGGGGACCTTCTGAGGTTTCTGCAAAGTCATGCTTTTGATATAAAATGACATAAGGACTTCAAGGAAGAAAACAAGCCTAAGCCCAAGCACTAGTCTCTCAACTCAAAAGCTAATTCCTTTGCTCTGTTCGGCCAGTATAAATCCCTTCATGCATATGAGGTCTTTATGGATCAAAGTGATGGAGACTTTGCATAAGGAATTCCTGAGAGCCTGGTGGTCTGCTTCATTTAATAAAAAAAAAAAAAAAAACGTTTTGCTTATAGCACTGGGTAATCATGGCTTCAAATCATTAATTCATAGAGAAGCCATTGAATTCTTGTATCTCCTCATCTTCCACATCAAATAAACAGTTGTTTGTTTCTGTTTCATTAGACTTGGGTTAGAGTTACCGTAGCAAAGAAGCCTGTGGATACCCAGACAGTGGCGAGATGTCCGTCCATATTTATAATGTGGACCCTGGTGCCTCCCTGGCCTCTGTTCCTTCAGGTACATGTCTCCAGAGCGGGATGTTGTCACCCACTTACAGGTTAACTTAAAACACAGTACTGAGCGCACCTAGATACATTACAGCAGACACCTCGTTCATTTTCCTGCCCCCTGTTCCAACTTGTATTACATACGCTCCTCCCTGAACTCAAAATAGGTCAAGATACTGCTGACACCTGTGCCCCCCAGAACAGGGTTGCAGAGACAACATGCCCGGGAGAGAGCAGTGACAGAAAACGATGCAGGAGGAGTGAGAAGAAAAGCCGTTAAAGAGGTGTGCTTAAGCAAAATTGATTCGTACGGACTCAGAGCAAGAGACCAGCGTTTCCCTCTTACATTCCCAGAAGGCCCGTAAGCCAGAAATGAGACAACTGTGTTTTGGGAACATAAGTTAATATATTTCGTAACTGGAAATTGTTAGCAAAATACTGTTTTCAGACTGAAGCTGCCCTGTAAAGTGTTTGTGCTGCCCTTTGGGGTGGTCTATGCACACTCCGTTCTCTGGTTGGCATCCTTCCGGTGCCCTTTTCCACCGCTCACTTTTGGACCCGCTTTACCCAACGGTGTGTGGCTAATGTTCTTTCGTGCATCTCCATTCGGGGTTGTTCTTTTTTTTCAGCCGCACCACGTGGCATGTGGGATCTTAGTTCCCCAACCAGGGATCAGGCCCACACCCCCTGCATTGTAAATGCAGAGTCTTAACCACTGGACTGCCAGGGAAGTCCCATGGGGTTGTTCTTATTTTTTTTCCTGGGTTTTTAGACCTTTAGTTTGAACACTAACGTTTTCCTTTTTGAGTTAAAACATAGGAAGGATTCTTAGCCAAGAAAATTATTGTCCATTGGGTTTTTAAGTTGGTGTGTGGAAACACAGAGAATACTCGATTGCTGTCCCAAACCTGTATGGTCTTCCCTATGAAACTACTCTGCCCATCTCAGTCACCTTGAGAGGCAGGTGAGGAGCCCTGACAGCAGTAAAGGCTTCATCCTTGCTCCCTCCTTCGTACATTCGCTCTCTCCTGCCCCACCCTGCATGAGGTGCCCCTCCCTTCCTCCCCACAGATGTTAATTCCCTGGAATCTCCTTCCTTCGTGAAGTCTCATGCATGGCTCTCCCCTTTGACTTGAGGTTACTATGGTCTCTGCTCCATCACTCTGACACTTGGACATATGCTTTCTCTGAGTGATTCTCCAAGGGTTCCAGGTATGCGTTTCTTCTTCTGGTGAGCTGTAAGTCCTCTGGGAGCTGATCTCATTCTGGCACATTCCCCATAAAGATGAGGCTAGGAAATAAGAGCGTGTCCGATTGAGGTTTTTGAATCTGGACCTTCCAGCTCATCTCATGCTGTTCCAGGAGATAATATTTCAGTGGATTCACTAGATCAAGTGAAATGTGTCACTTTTCTATGGGTACTTAAGTTGGCTAGCACCAGGCCACGCTGGACACCAGGGACAGCCTGGGGAACAAAACAGACTGACGGTCGAGTGGGGAGACAGGCTGTGGGTACAGTCAAGTGGGTGCGTAATTACACATCGTAGTCAAGGCTGAGAAGCAAAAGTACAAGGACCGTGGGGACAGTTACAGGTGGGGACTTTAGATTGGCTGGGGAAGGTCTCCCCAGGGAGATGGTTTTAGGCTAGACCCGAAAAATGAGAAGAAGGCAGAGAGCTCACGAACAGCAGTCAGGCCAAGTGGACACGGTGTGTGAGTTCCTGAGGCAGGAAGTGGTGGAGCCTTTAAGGAAGACAAAGGAGGTGGGTGGGCTGCAGGGTGGGAGCTCAGGAACCACATGGAGGGGGGGAGGGGAAGGGGGTGTTAGAGACTGAGCCAGATGCTTGCAGGCCTTGTAGTGGGAAGATCCACCCTGGAGAATGTGTCTGGAGGAGGAAGATGCTGTTGTGGTCCTCTAGGAGAGAGGCCTTGATGAGGAGGAAAAACGTGGATGTGAATTTCAGAAGTCTTTTGGGAGTAGAACCAGGAACACTGGGTAGTGGTCCGAATGGGGAACAAGGAACAGCATGGTCCTGAGATGCACCCCAGGCTCCCTTCCCTGGAAGGAGGAAAGTGAGCACAGGAGCAAGTCCTCTGAGGCTGGATTTGCTAAGAGCCTGGCAGACTGGATTCTGGAGCGTGGGGAACACAAGGTTTGCTTTGTGGATTTCAACTCAAATCCCCTACCCTTTAAAAAGAATCTCTCCCTGAGGGCAAAAAGACGGGCTGCAGGCTCAACAGAAACATGTCTGGATTGGGGCAGGACCTAGGCTGGACAGCTGTGCTTCTGCTCAGCTAACTTGAATACTGACTAGAGAACACAGGGTTTGTCCTGAACATCACATCTGGAGATGAAACTAGGCTTTTGTTTGTTGTTAGTTTGAGAACAAGGTGAGAACTATTTGTTTTTTTTTTAAAGTGAATGTAATTAGAGGTACAAGCGTATGAGTTTGGAAAAATTAGAATAGGGTGTTAACATGAAAGACAGGAAGTTAAGGCTTACGGGCAGTGATCGTGTCTTGTCTGCAATCATGTTGCACAGAGTGTTAGCTATTTTACGTCCACTGGATTTTGAAATTCTCTAGGTGGACACTTTTGGTTTGGAGCAGGTTAAAGAAAGTTTAAAACAAAACAAAACATATGCACATCTTATAATAGTACAGCAGACTGTCAAATGAAGGTAAGTTTAGCCTTTGTGGGACAAGGAAAGGACAAAGACAAAGCCTGTCCACTTTCTTAACCCCTCAAAAGTTCATTTACCAAATGCAATGATAGGAGACCTCTGCAAAAGAATGTAGTTTCAGAATGTGGGTAAGTTGGGTCTCAAAAGCCCTAAACATGCATATCTTTTATCCCAGTGATTCTAAAGAAGAAATTGACCAGGCGTGCAAAATGTAGTAATGATGTTTCACATAGAGCAAATTGTCATTCTGCGCCATTGTTCCAATTGCTCACATATATACTAGCTCATTAATGCACCGTTTGTCTTGTGAAATAGGCACTGTTATCATCCCTATTTTACATCTGAGGAAGCTGAGGTGTGGAGAGGTTTGTGATTTGCTCCAGGTCACAGAGGGTCAGGATTAGAAGCCAGGCAGCAGGGCTCCAGAACCCAGGCTCTCAACTGCGAGTCTGTATCACTTCTCATTGCAGATGGCAGCTTATGGTAACATTATTCATGATGGTGAAAAACAGGAAATGACTTAACTGTGCAACACTTGGGAAATAATTTTTTAAAAATCATGGGACACCAGTATAAACTAGTGATTAAAAATGAGTTTGTAAATCTGTCTTTAGTGACATAAAAAGATAAATTGTTGAGTGTGAAACCAAAGTTATAGAGCAGTTTGTATAATATCCTGATTTTATAAAATATGAACCATATAATATATAATAGTAAATATATTCTTCTGGGCAAATATTGGGAAGATACACACACATTAAAACGTCAACAGTGGTTGTTGCATGGTGGTGAGATTGCAGGGAACTTAACAAAAGACTTTATTACAGGAAAATTTAAACATATACACCAGTAAACTGAATAACATAATGAACCGTCATGTACGGTCGTCACCTGCTGTCCTTGGAGGATTGCTTAGGACCCCAGCGAGGATCCTCAAGTCCCTTATATAAAAGGGTGTAGTATTTGTATATAACCAAGCACATCCTGCCATATACTTTCAATAATCTCTAGATTACAAATAATACCTAAGACAATGTCAGTGCTATGCAAATAGTTGTAAATACAATGTAAATGCTATTCAAATAGTTGCCAATGTGGCAAATTCAACTTTTACTTTTCGGAACTTTCTGGAATTTTTTTTTTCTCGAATATTTTCAGTCTGCGGTGAGTTGAATCTGCGGATACAGAACCTGCAGACATAGAGGGCAGACTGTACTCATAACCAAGCTGGTTTCATCCCTACCCCCCACTCCCCCTGACCCCCCGCCTGTATTATTTCGAAGGGAATTCCAGACATCATTTCATCTGTAAATATTCTCAGCATGTAACTTTTTTTTTTACATAGAACAATGACATGCTCACATTAATACTCATAATGCTATAATCATATTAATATCGTCAAACATCCAGTGTTCAGATTTTCAATGGTTCATAATGATCATAAATGGTTTCTTTGTTTGCATGTTATAGTTTGTTTGGATCAGGTTGCAAATAAGCTCCACACACAGTGGATAAAATTGATAAAATTAGCTGGTGTGTCTTTTAAGCCCCTCCTTAGCAGTAGGTTCCCTCCTTGCAATTTCTTTATGCGAGCAGTTAGGTCAGTTGTCCTGATCCGAGTTGAAAACACAATGGATTTTGCTGAGTTCCATTTTAGTACCGAGTGGTATTCCGTAACATGAGTAAAAATTTGTTAGTCCATTCACCTAAACATTTGGGTTGTTTTCAGGTTTTGGCAATTAATTACAGGCAAGGCTGTGATGAGCTTTCATGTACAAGTCTGTGTGGGTAAATACCTAGAAGTGGCGCAACTGGCTTATCTCACAGCTAATGGTTCACACTCTAAGGGTCCCCCAGACTGTGTTCCAAAGCAGTTTTAACATTTTACATTCCCACCACCAATACAGGAGAGCTCCAGTAGCTCCACCTCCTTGCCAGCACGTGGAATGATCAGTTGATAAAATTTCAGTCATTTGAATGGGAATATAGCGGTCTCTCCTTGTGGTTTTGACGTCCATCTTCCTAACGACAGATTATGTTGAGTGCCTTTTCGTGTGCTTATTCGCAATCCTTGTGTCTTCTTTGGGGAAGTGTCTGTTCAACTTTTGCCCGTTTTGTATTGAGTTGTTTTCTTATTATTGGGTTCTAAAGATTATTTATATAGTTTGGATACATGTTCTTTATCAGATAATTGTCTTTCAAATATTTTCTCCCAGGCTGTGGCTTGCGTTTTCACTTTCTTGACAACGTCTTTGGAAGAGCAGAAGTTTTTCATTTTGATGAAGCCTAGCTTATTAGATTTGTTCTTTGTGGCCTGTGTTTTTTCTTTTTGCGTCTTATAATTTTTAAATGTTAAACTAAAAGATTAAAAGGGATCTATCCACACAATGGAATATTTTCCAGCCATAAGAGGAAATGAGCTATCAGGCCATGAAAAGACACGGGAGAATGTTAAATGCATATTTACTAAGTGAAGGAAGCCAGTCTGAAAAGGCTACATATTATATGATTCCAACTATATGACGCTCTGGAAAAGGCACAACTATGGGGACAGTAAAACGATCCGTGGTTGCCAGGGGCTGGCAGTGAAACTATTCTGTGTGATACTGTGATGGTGGCTACATGTCATTATACATTTCTCAAAACCCATTGAATGTACAGCGCTAAGAGTGAGCCCTCGCGGAAACCATGGACTTCACTTAACGATCAGTAATGGCTCATCACTTGTAATAAATGTTCCACACTCCTGCCAGACGTTAAAATAGAGGAAATCGGGAGTTAGGAGGAGGAGTGTATGGGAACTCTCTGAACTTTATGCTCAACTTCTTCTGTAAACCTAAAGCTACCTCCCTTCCCCAAAATATAGTCTATTAATTAAAAAAATAAATAGAAGGAAATGATGCCTTTGAAAGGTAAGGAAGCCTGATGATCTTAGAGTAACTTAAGCCCCCCCGTGCTGAAGACGTTTGGCATTTTGGACTAACGGCCAGTGGTGATCTGCCCCCTCCCTTCCTCCTCTGCTGGGGCATCACTGTTCCCGCGGCTCCTAGACTTGAACTTCAGTTTTCCTCCCCCGTCTCTTTACCCTCCCACATCCAATCAATTGTCACGTCTGCCAGGTGTCTTCCTACGGTTCTCCTTCCAGCCCTGTTTTCTGCTTCTCTCCACTGCACCCAAATTAAGGCTCTCGTTATCCCTGACCTAGATTTTCTGCCAGTCTCCGGCTGAATCCGCTTCCTGAATCCTAAGCCACGCTGGTCCTGCACAGAATGTTAGCACCTTCCGAGGTCTAGACTCTAATGTTCCAGGTCATCTCATAATCCCAATATTGTCTTCTTTACGACGGCAAAAGGACGGTTCAGAGGATGACCTCGAGTGTCATGCATGTGTCGCCTGCCCCACTCTGTATTTCTAGGGCAGGGTCCCGTGATTGTGAGCACCGCAGTGGGCCATAGAGACCCCTCTCTAAATGGAGAGGCGTGGAGGTCATGATCAAGGGCAAAGACTGCCAAGTCCTAGTAAACTTGGTCTCTGGGTGATTCAGAAAATCAGGATCAAGAAATGGAAGTGACAGGGCAAGTACCAGCACCTCTAACACCAAGGAAACAAAGCTGAGCCTCATAAATCCTGGGACTGGGATAAGAGAGAAGAATGCAAACAGCGACTTGTCAGGGAGGACTCCAGGCCTGTGCAGAAAGCGGCCGGTCGCCACACAGGGCGAGAAGACAGCTGCAGCTGAGGCTGTTGTGTGTAAAAGCGTTACAGCTCCAGTCCAGAGCCGTGATACAGCTGATAGGCTTGGAGTTTGTTTTCTCACATACTGAATTCTTGAGGAATCATTTATTAAAGGCTGCTTTTTCTCTGGGCTATCAACTTTCAGGAAAATGGAACTCCAAAAAAAAAAAAGTCTTTTAACTTTTCCCAAGCAGAATCTTACACAATCCAAACCTTATTAAAATAAACACCCTGCCATAGGATTTATACTCCAGAACGAGCTCTTTGGAGGTTGTGTACTCAGAGGACGTTTTATAAGAGCAGAAACATGCAGTGATGTTTCTTTCAGACGTTTGCGTGTATATTTTTGTCCAATTCTGTGCCCATGTAATTAATACTGATTCAACAGTGTTCCAAGGTGATCACCTTGGTACCAAATGCTATGGCATTTTCCAGAACTATGCTATTGTGTAAGTGCATTGAAGCTTTGAGTAAGTTCCAAATAACTCAGACCACAAGATCCGAGTTCTTGGTGTGTTTTCACAGCGCTGGTGGCTTCCTGCACTTTTTAAGGTGCTTGCGTCGTTGTTAGGGCCCGGCTTTCCTTTCTCTGCCTGAAAATGGAAGCACTTCCTTTCTTCTTACTGTTTGAAGCTGGCACGTGCGGGCCCCTCCCCGGCTGAGTGTTTAGGAGAAGAGCAGGATGGGCCCCATCCTAGTAACTGAACCCTAAGCATCCACTGTGCGGAGGGGGAGGCAGGGGTTGATACGTAGCTGCATCCAGAGCCTGGGATGCTGGGGACCCGCCCATTGTCCTGGGCTCCTGGCACATTAGCCACAGCGTCTGTGATGCGTGGTGGTTGTCAGGCTACTTCCCGTGTTCTTTTTGTAGGTGAGGAAAGGCCGTCTTGGAGAGAGCAGATAGCATGTCTGAATTCACTCACCTGGAACAGTCTCACTCAGATCTCAAAACTCTTTCCACCAGATGAGAAACACAAAGTCTAAGGAAACTGCAGTAATTCTTTTTTTTTTTTTTAAGGAGTTACTGAAGAAACTTTATTCACAGAACAAGTGTGAAAATATCTTTTTATTGGTATTAAAAGGGAATTTTAAGGCTGTAATACCAGCTCTTTATTCCTTAAAGGGAAGCAGTTACTATAATGATGTACTTGGAGCCACACGGCTAGTTAGCACCTTCCCCCTTCATTGGGGAACCATGAAATCTATTATGTTCCCCCAGGAGGGCAGTTTTCAATGAGAAATTGCTACATCTGTAAAGAACATTTTCCAATTGACCATGATGACAAGATTTTATCCACATCTACACGATGATGACAAAATTGGACATGACTAAAAGGTTTGGGCAGCCCAATTCTCAGGAACAAAACCTAGAAACAAATGTCATGATACCCATAAAAATGCCTTGATGTGTCACAGGACACCAATCTAAGCCTTTAATTCACATTCCAGTGCAGATGGCCTCAAAGGTGTTTTGTTTTTGTTTTGTTTTGTTTTGTTTGCGGTACACGGGCCTCTCACTGTTGTGGCCTCTCCCGTTGCGGAGCACAGGCTCTGGACGCGCAGGCGCAGCGGCCATGGCTCACGGGCCCAGCCGCTCTGCGGCATGTAGGATCTTCCCGGACCGGGACACGAACCCGCGTCCCCTGCATCGGCAGGCGGACTCTCAACCACTGCGCCACCAGGGGAAACCCTCAAAGGTGTTTTGGATCAACGTTTTTTTTTTTTTTACATCTTTATTGGAGTATAATTGCTTTACAATGGTGTGTTAGTTTCTGCTTCATAACAAAGTGAATCAGTTATACATATGTGCCCATATCTCTTCCCTCTTGCGTCTCCCTCCCTCCCACCCTCCCTATCCCACCCCTCCAGGCGGTCACAAAGCACTGAGCTGTGGATCAGCGGTTTTTAATTTTTTTTTTTTTTTAGCAGAACAGCCCTTTTCTCAAAATTTTACATGGAACCCAAATATGTAAACAAACTGCAGTCATTCTGTCTCGGAGAAATATTTTGTTCTATTCAGTGAGATTTGGGATATTCTGAAGATAAACAGAACCTGGCTCCTCTCAGAAGCCGAGTCTGACACTGATTCAGAAACGTTGCTCACAGTTTAAAACAAATAAGAGGGGCGTCTTCTTGGGGGGCTGCCTCGAGTGTTACCTAATCTTGCTCCCAGACCTTGTCCCCCTGACCGTCTGCTGAGGAGAGAAGTGAAGGCCAGGGAAGAGGAGGAGGAATGGGGACAAAGGAGGTGCTGATGGGATGGGATGGGCTGCTCCGGCATTACCCTTTCTAGCTCTTCACTCCAAGTCACTTTTGTGACTTCAATCTTCTGGATGAGCTTTTTCTATATTTGAGGTACTTTTCCTAGGAAAAAACTTATGAAACTTTATGACACTTGGTGTATAGAATCGGTCACATAGAGGAGGGCATACCGCTTAATGCTATTTTGCTAACTTCAGAGTTAACAACTTAAGAATACCATGAGGTTGATGGGAGTGTAGGATACTGATCTTGACGTAGTCAAAACTAATCGGTAAACAGTACTTGACTAGTTAACTAGGGCAGCGGCATGCACCGGTCAGAGTTACAATTTTGTCCCAAAATATTGCAGATGCAAAAGCCCCTATTACAGCTCCTAGCACTCGCAGGAGGCACCCGAAATGTTAATTTAAACAACTTAAGTAATTGTACGTGGAATCTAAAATATGACACAAATGAACTTACCTACGAAACAGACTCACAGATGGAGAGAACAGACTTGTGGTTGCCAAGGGGTTGGGGGAGGGAGGGGGAAGGACTGGGAGTTTGGGATGAGCAGAGGCAAACTATTATATATAGGGTGGATAAACAACAAGGTCCTACTGTATAGCACAGGGACCTATATTCAATATCCAGCGATAAACCATTATGGAAAAGAATATGAAAAAGAATGTATATATATGTATGTATGACTGCATCACTTTGCTGTACAGCAGAAGTTAACACAAGATTGTAAATCAACTATACTTCAAATAAAGAAATAAATAACACCAGTAATGCTGTAACTTGACACTGCCATCCCTCCACAACACATCAGTTTCTCTGGAGGGGTATGGAACACTTGAGCGGGAAGATCTGACCTAAATATATCAGAGTACTGGTAGTCACTGGGAACTTTCCCCTCTATTTATCACTTAAGATTGACAAAGTAGGAGAGGCATTTTGTTTCCTTCCCTTTTCTTATGACTAATAAAACAGACACAGCGTGTCCAGGACAGGGAAGTACATACTTGCTTCTGGATTAGGACAGAACTGTTTGGAGGATGGCCTGCAGAAGCTTTGTACAGCTTTGTGGAGGACACAAATTGGCAGAAGCAGTAGCTGCAGAAATCCCTCCAGCCTTCATGTCTGCCCCGTAAGCGGATAAGAGCTCTACCACGAATTTTGAATTTTGGGTAATTGCCAATGGCCTTAATCTTTATGCTTGAGCTTCCATGAGTGGCCATACCACCCAATCTACACAATGCATTAATACCTGTGAAATTGATGATTTCCACCCTTGTGAAAATGCACCTCTTCAAGGGCGTTTTGACTCTCTTTATGGTCCTTAGGGCATCCACTTGCATGGAAGGGCTTTGTCTTGGAACTAATTTCCCTTCCATCTCTAATTACTGGTTACCTAGTAACTGATGCCCTAATTAGCTGATTTTTTTAAATCCCTGTTTTAGAGCTCGTGTTTCATGCCTTTTCCATGGGGGTTAGAAAAGTAGCATCAAGAGCTATGGTGGTAGAGTGGGAGGGACACAGGCTTTGGGATCCATCAGAAAGTCAAGATGTAGGTTATAATCAGAGAGCCACCTGTGCCCCTTGGTATTGACCTTCAGGTGTAGCCTAAGTTCTCCAGTTAATAGTAAAATGGTGATCATAACAGTCATTTCACAGCTTCACAGGACCCAGTGAAGATGTGCCTGTGAAAATCTTTTAACTGTGAGGTTCTACACAAATGTTTGTTATTTCCATATTCCATTCCCTTTTTAGAAGACAGCTTTATTGAGACAAAACTCACATACTATACATTTCACCAAAATGTACAATTCAGTGTTTTTTATGTGCACCCATCAGCACAGCTTTAGGATTTCTTTATCATCTCCAAAAAAAAAAAAAACCCCACAAAAAACAAAACACATACTCTTTAACTACAACACCCTATCCCCCTCCACTGCCTGTTTAATTTTTACTTTGGATTTGTTAGCAGAGACTCTCAGCTAATTCTCTAAATTAAAACAAGATTACTTGTGAATGACACTTAAGATACTGTTTCCTGTGAAAAATGTCTCCAAAGGCTTTCCAGTTAATGCTCTAAGTGCGTTGGCAGGATGAGGGACGGGAGCTCAGTGTTAATACGTGATGTTACTGGGACCATCACAATTCCCAAGCCAGGTCTGTTTTTAGAAGCACAAAGATGAGGCCTCACTAGGAGCTGAGAAGGGGCTCATTCCGGTGGTGGATGCGGGGGGGAAGGCTGGGAGGAACCAGTGGCTGCTGTTTGTGCAGAGAAGAGGGATGCCGGCTCTGGAGCAGGGCTTCCACCTCCGGGGAAATACTTATTATCAGAAAGCTACTTTTCCTTTTCCTTAACTTTCTATGCTTGAGCTTGACTTCATACAGCTGAGGGAGAGGGGGAAAGAGCTAGTACCACAGCCCCTCTGCCTCATGTGCGACCTGCACATGACTGGAGAAGTGGAAGCGGGCTGGGGTTGGCTGGGAACAGGAACTCAACCTTGGCCTCCGTTCCTTCCAGGTCGCCAGATCCCACCGTTGGACCCCCATGAAAACGGAAACAATGGAACAATCAAACTGAAGCCAACCTCGCAGGCCGGCCGGCGGTGCTGCTGACCTGGGGCTGGGGTCCCCTGTGCTTGAAGAGGTCGGAGCTCCCCTCCCCGTGTGCTGCTGCGGGGGCCTCCCACCCTCGGTGGCCTGGCCCCTGGCTCAGAGGGAGGTGAGACCCGCAGGGAACGGGGCAGGGAACATCCCTGGAAAAGGATTCTTCAAAACTCTGGGAAAAACCACCACACTGCCAGGAAAGGGCCTTTGGTGCGTGAAATTCACTCAGAGGGAATGGATTTAGGTATTAATTATAGTTGAGTTTTTTGTTAAAAGCCTCAAAATATTCTTAAATTTGTACAGAAGTCTTACTGGCTTATGTGTGTGAGATTCTAAACTGGTGTTCCACTCTGATTTCCTACGTTTCTAACCAAATTTCAGGAACTTCTTCAGTGCCATTGCCTTAATTACTCAACCAACCTCCACTGAAAGGTTCATGGAATTTCCCTTTCAGTGGAGTGTAATTGGACCATCTGCTATAGACTTGCGCTGTTATGAAAGTGGAGAAAGATGTATTAGGAAGTTTTATCTACACCTGTGACGTTTACTTAATGAACATTTTTCTAAGTTTTGGTCATATAAACCAGCCAACCAAATCTGACTACAATATATCATGTCATTCTGGGATTTGGAGGGCCGGTTTGGAAGTCATTGGAGTCACTACTGTGTAAACTGTAACAAACGCAGGGTATAAATATTATTCCAGAGACCACCTGGTTTGCGTCACCTCCACAGTAATAAATTCCCACTCTCCTAGGGAAGTTTCACACAGAGTATTATTTTACTAAGAGAGTTTGTCATAGTGTCATATCCGGGGAACAAATTACCTGGAGGATGTTTGAATCTAAATTGTAGGGCAAACTTCGAATAATATCAATGAATAATAGGTTACAGGAAAGCCAGCCAGAGGAAGTACCAGCACATTAAGATTCTAGACCCCGCAAAACTGCAAAATCAGAGAAAGTCTTGAAGAAGATGCCAAGCTTTGGGGCTGTGGGTATTAAGGCTAACCAGAGGGCCAACCCTGGAATGCCAGTTGGCTGAGAACAAACTTCAGTGAACCCTCCCTTTTCAGATTTCCTGTCTGCTCAATTAATTAAAGATGTCTGAATCCAATGGAAGGAAAAGGGAAGAAGGCATGGAAAGGAGGAAAAGCCGTCCCCATTGAAAATTCAAATCCTGTTTCCATTCTAACTTGCATAGAAACCTGGGATCAAGAAGCAGTTGGTTTCCTACGAGGGCTCATGTTGGGAGGTGATTCTTGGAGGATATTCAGATCGGTGCCTTTTTTGGGGGTGAGATGTGGTTGATCACGCAGTATGGCATCAGGGCCAGCTGGTACCTTCAGGGCTCAACAAACATTAATTGGAAACCTACAGTGTAAAAATCAGGGAAGAGATCATAAGCTGAGTAAAACCCTCGAACTTTCAGTAACTGTGCTTGAGTCCTGCCAGGCTCTGCCCCTGAGCCCTGGATGGGCGGGGACGCTGAGTCTGCCACCCAAAAAAGCGAGAGTCCTTGAGAGACCAGGGCCGAGTTCACACTTCTTCACGTGGACTGCAATCAGGAAAGCAGGTCGAAATCTCAGATTTAGGGTTTTTAAACTCGAGAATGTGTTGTCAGTTTGATGTTCTTACTGCTTCCTCCAGCTTGCAAGAATAACTTGACAATCTTAGGACACGAACGCTGGAAACACTTATTTTTGGTTCAGGAGTGCCTCGTAGCTCTCTCAGACGGGTTCCTCAAAAACTGTTAGCAGTTGGCACGTGGACGTCTTGGCAGGGCCTTTGCAGGGTTTTTTAGGGTTTTCTTCACCTTGTCACTTTTATGGGCTACTGTGATTCTGCTTGCAGGCCAAGCGATTATCTTGCCTCTTTCCGAAGTTAAAAAAAAATGTGGGTTGCAAATTCAAATGACCTAATTCCAGGTGTAATGTAGGCTTATTTTGGAATCTTTCATCATCCAGCTGTCCCCGAGGACCTGGGCTTGTCTCTAGACAAGGTTGCCTAGCTAAGGAGGTACGCAGCCCAGCAAGTCTTCGGTGCTCGCATCTTGCATAAAACAGCCGGTCTTAACCAGCTGGGTACCCACCCAGAAGCCCACGAGGGTGGGAATCACTCTTTTGCCTTCCTGTATGGCCTTGACTATTCAAGCCATCAGGGGACAATGTGTCTATAGTCAGTCCTTGGAGCAATTGGTAGAAAGAATAGATGGCACTTGGGCACACACACGTTCACAGGAACACGGCGTCTTCCCTGAAGATAGGTGCTCGAGCTTTGTCCACAAGGAGGCTTTCGGATCTTCCTTTATTTTGCCTTGAGAGTACTTTCTGGCTGTTCTAATCTTTGAACTATAACCACGCAATATCATGTAAAGGCCTGGAAATTACTGTTGCTCCAAAATGTCAAGCAGCATCCTTTGCCCAATTTCCCCAAATGTGCTCTTTTCCTCTGTTTTCCTTTCTCTCCTGTGTGGTACCCGTGTGTATATGTGTAAATATGATTTCATATTTGTTATGCCGACATGTGATCCATTTCACTGGCTGAGTCTGGCTCGTGACTCTGTGTCATGTAACGCAGGCACGGGCTCTCAGAGGGATTATTTCCTGGTGGGAATCTCTAAAATGGCAGTGGGGTCATGCAAACATTCTACCTACGCACATAATTGACCTGCCATTTTCATAGTGGAAAGTGGTACATCGGAGTGCTAAAGATGACTTCCCTTGCAAACCATAGACGGCTGAAGACCTAAAGCCAACATTTAGCCAAGCAAAGGGTTGGGACCCACCGAGGACCGAGGGAGGCTCGGGTGACCAAAGTATGCCCCCTGAGATCAAGGAACGTGGCCTGTGATGGCTGAAACTGGCTCCCCTCAGGGGCCCTGCTTCTCCCTGCTCTGCCATGCTCATTGCAACTTGAAGAAAGAGTGGGCTCATAAATAAAAGGACTCCAAGCCTCATTCAGACCTATTAGGTTCTGGTTTAACCATGAAACCAGACCCAGTGATCCATTGTCACCGCTCAGTTGTGTAAACTGCTCCCTTTCTCGTGTTTTTGTAAAGGGCTTCTGTCTGGGCTGGACCCAGTTCTCACGTATAGAAGACGCTGCTGCAGACATTAGGACCTCTCCACCTTATATTCTGTAGTAAAGCATTGCCCTCCACATCGTCCAATTGTATCTGTTATTTTTGGTTTAACGCACACTGATTCATACTAATAAATATTTTAAGTTTTACCAACTTTGTCTTTTTCTTATTATAATGTTCCGATGAATAATTGTTTTAAGTAGCTTGCTGGCTGTGGGAGGGTTTGGAAGGTCAATCTCTCTAAGCTTCCGTTTCCTCACATATCAAATGCAGAAAATAATTCATATGCACACATTCCCAATTCTGGAATCCCAAAAGCTTTGGAAGGGACTTTTTCTTAAGTTTGATATGGACTCATTTGGCCGTAAAACCAGACCTGAACTGATGTGATGCTATTTATAGCTACTTATCCAACCAGGCGGGGGTGAGGGGGGAATGTCTGCACATTCGGTTGCAGAATTCCTGCTCTTTGCTTGTAGGATTCGATCCCTGACTCTGCTGCATGTTCTGTAATAGATGCACCATATTACTGTTATAAATTCCAGACAAAATTCCGAATTCTGAAAACATCTGCCCCCAAGGTGTCATACAAGGTATGATATCCACCATATAAAGCTGTAGCATCTACCCTGCAGGTGTGTGTCCTCAGGATTCAAGGAGAACATGCGTGTGAAGAGGGCTGCCCACGGGGGCTCTGGGCAGCCAGGAGGGCCCTGTGTACACAGACGTCAACACCCTCAGTGCCTCCTGAGTGGGCTTTACGGGTTTCACTGGACAGAAAGTACCTCTTTTGGTCCCGGCACGGAGCAGGTGCTCGTAAACGAGAGCAAACACGAATTTAGCAACCTGCTTTGCTCTAGCTATTGTCCCAGGTGTTTTACATCATATGACCTCATTCTATTTTCACAACCCCCTTTATCAGGCAGATACTATTATCCTCTCCATTCTACAGATAAGAAAACCGAGGCCCAGGAGGTTAGTAAGTCGCCTACGACCATAGACTGGTAAGAGAGGCAGAAGTCAAATGCTAGCTTCTGTTATCTTCTCCTGTCTTTTTTAATTAAAAAATTTAACTTTTGGGGCTTCCCTGGTGGCACAGTGGTTAAGAGTCTGCCTGCCGATGCAGGGGACACGGGTTCGTGCCCCGGTCTGGGAGGATCCCACATGCCGCGGAGCGGCTGGGCCCGTGAGCCATGGCCGCTGAGCCTGCGCGTCCGGAGTCTGTGCTCCACGACGGGAGAGGCCACAGCAGTGAGAGGCCCGCGTACCACAGGGAAAGAAAAGAAAAAAAATTAACTTTTTTTTGTTAATAAACTTTTTTTTATTTTTGGCTGTGTCGGGTCTTCATTGCTGCATGCGGGCTTTCTCTAGTTGCAGTGAGCGGGGGCTACTCTTCATTGAGGTGCGCGGGCTTCTCATAGTGGTGGCTTCTCTTGTTGCGGAGCATGGGCTCTAGGCCCACGGGCTTCAGTAGTTGTGGCACGCAGGCTCACTAGTTGTGGCTCGCGGGCTCTAGAGCACAGGCTCAGTAGTTGTGGTGCGGGCTTAGTTGCTCCGTGGCATGTGGGATATTTCCAGACCAGGGCTTGCACCTGTGTCCCCTGCACTGGCAGGCGGATTTTTAACCACTGTGCCACCAGGGAAGTCCCAAATTTAACTTTTTAAATTAAAGTATAATTAACACATAACAGTTTCAAATGTACAATAATGACTCCATATTTGTATATCTTGGGAAATGATCACCCACAATAAGTCTAGTTAACATCTGTCACCTCACATAGTTACAATTTTTTTTTCTTGTGCTGAGAACTTTTAAGGTCTACTGTCTTAGCAACGTTCAAATATGCAACATGGTGTTATTAATTATCATCACCACACTGTCCGTTCTATCCCCAGGACTCATATTCTAACTGGAAGTTTGTACCTTTGACGACTTTCTATTTTCCCCTTTCTTTACTCTCATTATAAGGACTGTAAAAATAAAAGAATGAAGGAAAGGAAATCCACATTCACTGAATGCTTCCCATGAGCTAAATCCTTTCAAACTGTATCTCATTTTATCCAAAACATGAATCTGAGAAGGATGCACGATTGTTCTCACTTGTGCAGGAGGACCACAGAGGGTTCAGCTGGCCTTCTGAGGTCTGCTTAGTTGGGGAGCAGGACAGCCCCCCGCCATGCTGAGGCCAGGCTACCACTCTTGCATCTCAGGAGGAGGTGCTGGTCGGGGACCCAAGGGTTAAGCAGCTCAGGCTGGCAGAGCTGAATCACGATCAACGAGATTTCACTCAACTATTACCTGATCCCAACTGCGGGTGTGCTGACCCTCCACCCACTGCTCAGACTGCTTCGTGTATCTTTTCCTTGTCCCTGACTTTGACATTGACCCCATCATTCAGCCGGGACTCAAGTTCTTCACTGGCTTTTTGAAATGGCTTCTGGATCAGCGTCTGACAAGTCTGACTTTACAGGGCCTGAGGCACTGAATTCCTTCAGAGAACCCAGTCCCCAAACCCTGTCCCCAAGTGGGCCCGGATGACCCAAGCGTGGCTAGTGTTCTCTGCTCGCCTTTACCTTGAGTTTTCTCCGGATTTGTACCTATTCTCTCCTTTTTTGCTCCTTCAGAAAAGGATCCCAACTCACTTCTAAAGCATGTCCCAAGCTTTTTTTTTTTTGCTTCCATCTTAAAATTCCCTCTGCACTGTTTTCTCCTCTTGTTCACTTACACATATGCATAAATTGTCACTAGGTTTGATAAACTACTGTCCTTCTCCTTTTCCCCATCAAGCTACCCTCTCTTTCCTTCACACTAATTGAATTCTTAAAGGAGAACCGTGACCTTCTATTCACTCCTCACCTGAATTTAGGTACCTAATTGCCCCACCACTGCCCTCTTTCTTCTCACTCCCCCCACTTCCCCAAGGGCACCCGAGGCTGTTGACTTACCACCTGATGCTCCTTCTCTGGCCTCTGGCCTGGGCTCCAAGGCTCTCCTGGCTCCTCCCCCTTTACACATACCTGCTCAAATGCAGGTGCTTCCTGCAAATCCGTGCTCCTAACCCTCCTCCATTGATACCCCTTCCTAATGATCGCCTGCAATCTCAGGATTTCAACTATCACCTCTGGGTGTTTGTCTTCCACATGGTGGTCTGGCCTGACTTTTCTCCGGAGATCAGACCTTGATCTCCAGCTGCCAGGTGGATGTCCTGCCTCGGGTACGATGCCCCTCTGGGCACACAGGCCCCGTTCCCCTGTTACCTGTGTGTCTCATGCACTGCTTTCTCCCAGCTGCCCAGGCTCCACGTTCGAGATTCAATTTCAGCTCCTCTCAAGCATTTATCAAACAATGTAAATTTTATGTCTGGAATTTCTCCAACCCTGAACCCTCTTTCCACTGTCCCAGTTGAGACTTTCAATATGTTCTCTCTCAACTATGCGATTGTTTCTTAACAGATCTCTTTGAATTCTGTCTTTGGCCCTCAGATCTATGGTTGAATAAATGGTAACAGTGAATCTGCTAAAATGCATATCAGATCATGTTTCCTCAAAACTTTCTGGGACACCCATTGCAAATTAAATAAAATTCCAGCTCTGTCACCTGTGGTGACAAATCCCCCTCATCTGGGCCCAGCCTCCTTCTCTGCCACCAGTGGCTGGGGCCCCTGCTCCTGACCACCTGCCCTGCGTGTTTGCTATCCTCCAAAAGGAGGTCGCAGCCCCCCTGGCAGGCCAGTTCTGCGGCATTGTTCCTATTTCTGGGAATCATTCCTGGACACCTCACCCAAAGCAGCCTTTCCAGCTACTTTCTGATTAGACAGATCTTTCTATGCCTAAAATAGCTGATTGTTTCACTGACAGAACCACGACTGACATAAGGGTTCATGAGCAATTTGGGGATGAGCTTGTGCTGAAGGTAAAAAAAATACGTTTTAGGACAAGTTGAGTGAAAATTATTCAGCAGCATCAATATTTCAAGTTGCCTCGAATCCATCTGAATTTCAGAATCAAGAGTAGAAATAATTGGAAAAACCCTGCCGAACCTAAAACACAACTCAGATCCCCAAGTATGAATGTCACGGGGTCACAGATTTCCTCATTTTTATTAAGATGTGCAGATATAATGAGACTTTAAAATTTTCCTACAAGGCGTCTACTCTTCCCCATGAGCCTGACCTCAGAGGGATTTTGGGAGGGACGGTGAGGAGAAGGGGCATGGAATTCAATCTCTGCCCATTTGTGGCATTTCAGTCTAAGGAACATGGTTTTATTCTGGAGGCAGCTCAGTCTTCCTGATTCCTGCCCTCTCCATAATATGTGGGTGCACAAGGCTGTGTGGATGAGCTGTCCCTGGGCCCTCTACCTCTTGCTGAGTCCCCATGTGAAGTGGCTGGTCTGGCCTGGTCCCTGAACTGGGAACTGCTAAGGACGGTAGATCCTGTCTAGGGCTGGGGCCCCGTGCTGTCACCCACTGTTCGAGCCTGTGCCTCTGTTCCTTGCCTCTGACCGCAGATCCACCTCTACTGTGGCTTCTTTGTTCTTCCTTGAGCTTCTACTGGTTCTCTGGTCTTAGAACACTCACGGCCCCACCCCAGGGTGTGAGGACTTCCTGATCCCTGGCCCAAGAATCTGCCTGTGACCCATGCTGCCATGTGGACGTGGGCCCTCCCTGGTCTTCCAGATGGAGCAGGAGGCAAATCCTCCCCTGCTTCCAGCTTTCCTCTGAACACATTTAATCTGTGTCCGTGCTGAGGTTTCTACCTGGAGATGGGACACAGGTACTGTTCTCTTGGTTCTTGGTCTACACGGATGGGGGTGATGTTTTCACTTCTGCCTCTTCTCAGTTAGGGAACCCCTTTGTGTCGTAATCTCCCTTCCCAGTGTCCAAACCGGACATCTGACCAGCACACAGGACTTTGCAGAAGAGGGTAACATGGTTAAGAGGATGTTGATGGTTATGGTGGGTGAGTCATAAAGAGAAAGCAGGAGCTGGGGATCCTAGAGGGAGAGGGCAGGAGAGGTGATCTCAAGTTACCCACCCTGGCCAGGGCATCCGGCAAGCAGCCCAGCCCAGCCCAGTGTTCCGAGTATGGGCTCGGAAGCTGCCCCACCATGAGCTCTGAGACCTTGAGCGGGTCACATAACTTCTCTAAGACTCAGTTTTCTCACTTGTAAAGTGGGGGTCATAATGGGACTTACCTCAGTGCTGTGTTGTGTCGCAGGAAATAATGGCTGTGAATTCATTTCAGGCACTGGGCACAGCCTCACGCACAGAGCAGCCCCCAAACCCAGGCTGTCATGAAACTGTCGAGGAGGACCCTTGTGAGAACAAAGAGGGCAAACCGGCTGTGAGCACCACCCGGATACAAGTTGTTACTCCTTGTATGACGTTCAGTTGGAAAAGGTTGCAGGGGATGCCCTCGCTGGCACTGTGAGGCATCTGTGAAGTAGGGGTGGGTTGCGACAAGGACCGGAAATGGAAAGTGATGAAGCTGGAGCCCCGGAAGAATCGGAAAAGAGGCCAGTCAGTCAGGCAGACATGAATGAAGGTGAGGCTACAGGTAAGGGGGAGGGAAGGGGGACCTATGCGCTAAGGGGGTTGGCTGCAGTGTCGCACTAAGCAGACAAAGTTGTAGTTAAACAAAAAACCCACATGAAGATGACATGTAATCGATGCTGCTTGGCCTTCTGCTGAATCTGATTATGGAAGTGAATACATCTGTTATAAGACTACCTTCACGAGCTCTGAGAATGACACCCGTCTTCCTTGGAGTAGATGATCAGAATTATTTTGTTTCTTCTTTGGCATTTTTATTTTTTTACCCTTTTCTTCAGAAAGTCCATCATTACAGGTTCTATCCAGCCATGTGACACTCCTGGTCCCAGCACACACCCCGGAGGCCTTTGTCCATGAGGTCAGCAACGTTCAACACATACCTGCGGAGCGGTCTGAAGTCCTACAGGCCATGGACACACTCCCACCTGAGCAGGGCAGTGACACCCTCAGCTCCCCAGCCCAAAGTGTCCCCCCCAAGCAGGCTGACACCCCCAATTCCCCAACCCAAACCATTCTGCCCGATCAGGCTGACACCCTCAATTTCCCAGAAGAAACCATCCCACCAAAAGAGGGTGACATTCTCAATTTCCCAGCCAAAATCATTCCCCCCAAGCAGGCTGACACCCCCAATTTCCCAGCCAAAATCATCCCACCCAATTCCCCAACCCAAATCATCCCACCCAAGCAGGCTGACTCCCCCAAATTCCCAGAAACAATCATCCCACTCAAGCAGGCTGACACCCCCAACTCCCCAGCCGAAATCATTTCACCAAAGCAGGGTGACACCCCCAGTTCCCCACTCAAAACCATCCTGTGCAAGCAGGCTGACATCCCCAATTCCTCAGAAAAAAATACCTTGCCCAAGCAGGGCAATACCCCCAATTTTCCAGCAAAATTCATTTTGCCCGGGCAGGGCCACACCCACAAGCTCTCAGCCAAAACCATTCTATCCAAGCAGTGTGACACCCCAAAGTTCTCAGCCGAAACCGTTCTGCCCAAGGAGGGTGACACCCCCAAGTCCTTAGAAGACACCATCCAGCCAATAGAAGGCAACCTGCAGTCAGCAGATGAGGCCATGGAGGTCCTGGAGGAGGATCTGGTGAAGGTGATCCTGAGCAAGGAAGACTTCGAGGTGGCGCTGAAGGAAGCTGGGGAGAGACTGGTTGCTGTGGACTTCTCGGCCACGTGGTGCAGGCCTTGCAGGTCAATCAAGCCCCTTTTCCGGTCCCTGTCCACGAAGCACAAGGATGTGGTGTTCCTGGAAGTGGACGCTGATGAGGGTGAGGGGCTGGCGAAAGACTGCAATATCGTTTGCATCCCAACCTTTCAGTTTTATAAAAAAGAAGAAAAGGTGGGCGAATTTTCTGGTGCCCTTAAGGAAAAACTCGAGACATTCATTACCACATTAAAGTGATCGTGTGTTCCAAAAGCATTAGGAACAGTCGGCTGTTCATAGCTTGTGATTTTTTATTTACAAAAAAAGATGAGGGGTAACAAAAGTGTGTGTCCAAGTGGTACCTGCATGTGAGTCGGAAACAGTAGCTCAACCCTTTCCCAAAAGCAGTCAAAGCCCTAATGCCTGTTGTGACTGTGTTCTTGTTGATGGGACAGTGTGATATTAGAATTTCCTTTGGTGGAGATATTGGAAGTCCAGTTGTCCCCTATTTTTTAATCTTGATGTTTTTTTTTTCACTCACTCTTGAAAATTCAGCTCGTGTAATCCTAGTGGCAACGCTGGAAATTTAGACAGTTTTTCTGTAGAAGGACATGTTTTAATGACGAGTGGAAATTTCTGATGTTCACATACCTTTGGGATATCTGATAAGAAAGTAAAGAATTTGAAGGATTCACATATATCTAACCTCCTTCATGTGCGGGAAGTGCTATGGAGGCCTCAGGAAATGTCACGGGCTCCACAAACATCTAGGGGATTCTTTGGTATCAGAGCTGAGACCAAGGCCATGTTTCCAGATTTCAAGTTCAGGCTTCTTTCTACTGATCCAGGCTCACAAAATCTGAGACAGCTCAAAACTTCTGGTTTTCTCAGACCAAGAGATTTATGGTTCAAGTTTAAATTAGTGTGATCCTTGGTGCCATTATGACATCAGCAACCTAGTAGCAGAGTTCCTGCTTTGTCATCCTGGTAACTGGGTTTCTGATACCTGTTCTCAGATGTCTCAGAGTGTGTGTGTGTATACACATATATATTGCATATATATGCATATATTTAATATATACAGTTTGGTGAGTTTGGACATATGCATACACACGTGATACCATCACCACCATTGAGGTAATAAACCTACCCATCATCTGTTTCCACAACTTGCCCTGTGTGTCCCTTACCTTGGTGCGTGTGTGTTAAGAACACTTTGCATGAGATCTACCCTCTTAACACATTTTAAGTGTACTATAGCATATTAACTACAGACACTATACTGTCCAGCAAATCTCTAGAACGTATTCATCCTGGATAACTAATTTTATACCCACTGAACGACAACCCTGCCCTTCCCCCCATTCCCTGTCAGCCACTGTCTTATCTTCTGCTGATCTAGAATGTTTTAAAGAATTTGAGGGCTTCCCTGGTGGCGCAGTGGTTGAGAGTCCGCCTGCCGATGCAGGGGACATGGGTTCGTGACCCAGTCCGGGAGGATCCCGCATGCCGCGGAGCAGCTGGGCCCGTGAGCCATGGGCGCTGAGCCTGCGCGTCCGGAGCCTGTGCTCCGCAACGGGAGAGGCCACAACAGTGAGAGGCCCACGTATCATACACACACAGACACACACACAATATATATGTGTGTATATATGGCTTCCCTGGTGGCGCAGTGGTTGAGAGTCCGCCTGCCGATGTATGGGACACGGGTTTGTGCCCCGGTCCAGGAAGATCCCACATGTCGCGGAGCGGCTAGGCCTGTGAGCCATGGCCGCTGAGCCTGCGCACCCGGAGCCTGTGCTCCGCAACGGGAGAGGCCACGGCAGTGAGAGGCCCACGTACCGCAAAAACAAAACAAAACAAAAGAAAACAAACAAAAACCATTCCAGTTGGGCAGCGCCAAACCGTTAATGGTTAGGGGGGCTCGGCCGACAAGAGCTGGGGAAAGACTGACACGGAGAAGGTGGGGAAGCAAAGCAAGGAAATGGTTGGACTGCTGCAGCCTGAAGCCTGGTTGGCTGTGATCCTCAGGTTTCAATTTCTTACCCTTGAGGCATCTCAGGCTTTGGTTTTGGTTGGCTTGCAGAGGCCACCAAAGCCCTGGAGCCACTTCTGTCTAATGGGCTCCTTGTTTAGTTGCTTAACAAGGGCTACAGGCCGGAGTCCTCCTGGAGCAGGCTGTGGGGTCTGGGTTACATGCCTCCTAAGGGTCTGGCTAGACGGAGGGCCTTCCTTCCCCCAGTCAATGCTTATAAGGCATACGGGGACCAGGAAAGCAGGACTCTGCTCTTCCAAATTCACTCAGAAATGAAAAATGGAAACAAGAGAATAAAAAGGTCCAAATACGAAGAACAGGATGATCCCTGTTTTACTTGAAAATGGAATAAAAAGCATAAAGTGTTGTCATTGGCTCTCTCTGTATGCATATTTTTTCTTTCATTCTACTTTTTCCCGCTTACTTATAATAGAAGAAAAACAAACAAACAATTATAGAGTACTTTGGAGACCCCAGTTGCTTAGAAAGTGCTGGGAAATACAAAATTTGGAAGGACAAAGCAAAGGGGAGTGAGCACACTGGCCCAAGGTCATGGATGCTCTGGTGGAATCTTTGAACGCTGAACTTAACTGCAGGTTCTGTGTTCCAGTTGTGCATTCTGGGCCTTCCCAGCTTTACAGGACAGATGGTCATAGAGACTAAATCAGTAGCAGTTCTTCTTTTGGAGATGAACTGCCTTGGTGATCTTGGGTGTCGTGGGGTAGGTGATATATTCATTTTTGGTGGCAAGTGACGGAAACCCAACTCAAACCGGCTCCAGCAAAAATGGAGGGAGTACTGGATCTTGAAAGTGGAGATTCTAGGGGGACAAACTGCTTCAGGTGGGTGTGGGCGTTCAAACAACAGCATCAGGACCTGCTGTTCTCCACCTCTTGGCTCTGCTGCTCGTGTTGCTTTTAGCATCGCTTGCTTCGCTGGCTTGTGAACACAGATAAAAAGTGAGCCTGTTACCTAATAACTCAAATCAAAGTCCCCGGGAAGACTTTGACTGTCTAGTCATATGCCGATCCCTGCACCATCCTGAGTACTTGGGGGAGAACTTGCAGGTCTGGGTCAGTGCCATGAAAGCATCAAAGCTAAGCAGGACCACCACGGGGGCAGGGGGAGGAGGGAAGAGGTGCTGGGCAGACTAGCGTGTCTTCTGCAGGGGATGGCGATGACGTTGGACACACTGCCTTGGACCAAGGGCTACGCCAAGAATGTGGTCAGCATCACTCAATTCCCAACCTGATAAGAAGATGCTGTGCACTTACCCAGTGCCTTTCAAACACCCCTTCTCATTTCATTGTAATCCAGTCTGATTTCCTTAAGTCTGTATCTACAGGACTTAGAAATCAATACACTCTGTGCCTTATTCAAATGACAAATTATCTTATGGTAACACTTGAGTTTCGCCAAAGATGGCATACGGAATATGAATCCAAAGACAGCATGAAACACTTAGCAACTAGATACTCAGAAAGATGCAAAGGATATGAACAAGGTAAGACAGTTTTGGGGTCTGAGTGATGCTTTAGAAATTTATTTTTCTGTAAGTATGAGCAATTTGATTTCATAGTGGGGATCTATGCAGACTGTTCCTTAGATGCTCAACACGTTTGTCTTTTTGAGGCAGAAATGTTCAAATAAATTATACTTAGCAAATATGGAAAAGATGTGGTATGTTGTTGCTTAGAGAATTCCATTGTGATCTGGGGCAGGTTTTTAAGATCTTGCAAGGGAACTATGAAATGGTACATTCTATGGAGATAGAAGTTAACTAAAAAACGAGATAAACCAAAAAGTACAGGGAGAAGATGGCTGCAAATTCTGAAATAATCGTGACTCTTTAATCAGGAGATCCTTTAACACCCGTGGTAAAAAGTGTCAACCAGGGCAACAATGACACACACTGGGATGGGCATAGCATGGATCCAGGTAAAGCCTCACGGTTTAGGAAAATCAGGATTTTTTCAAACTCTAGAATGGAAAAACATGATTGACGTGAATATGAAAAAATGGAAAGTGGTACACATGAAGTTAAGGTTGGTAAAAAGGCAGTGATTGAAACGGAAGAAGGTGAATTGTGAAAACAAAGAAAATGTGATCATTCTGTCGCCTATTGATAGGAAGTGTAGTGCTTTTGTGCTCACATGTTGAGTCATCTTCTTTTAGGTTAAGATGGCGACTTCAAGCAAGAGTGAGACCTGGCGTGGGAAGCTCGGAGAGGAGCAGGGTCGTTCTGGCATCGAAGGCGTCTGTGGACTTGACTGCTGCTTTCACTAAGCACCCCGGGGGGTCTCTGGCCTTCGGAGACCACTTACTGGTGGGGCTTGAGGAGGGTGGACGGAAGGGCTGCTTCTCTCTCCGTGCCCCTTGTTCTTTGAAAGGCAAAGCTAAATGCAGGTCTAATGACTCATAGATCAATATCTTTCAGGGACATTAGGACAACTTGGAGGAAATCACCAGTCAGCTAATGATTCTCAGTACAGAAATGTCAGAAGAGGCTAGCCGCCTCCCAGAGACGGCTTTAAAGAAGATTTCCTTTAAATCATGCCAGTTAACAAGGGCCAGGCTATAGTGTGTTGTCATGCTCTCACGGACAAACAAATGACTGGAACTGGAGCAGCCTCTCAGTGAAACGATTCAACATTAGTGGATTTGAGTGAGCTCTTCCCCGTGTTCACCCCCTTAAGTAATTTGATCTCTCCCTCTGAGGGCGAAATCACTCGTATGATAAAGATGATTACTTTCAAATAATCTCTGCTTTTGCATCTGAGGTTTTTTAAAAAGCATTTACAAAGCCAAATTATAATCCCACTTTATTTTGGATTGCTACATTCATATATGTCTATAGATGTAAAAATGCTAAAATAAAATGGGTAGATGTATATGTTGCATACCAGCAGCCATTGTGTCTCCTCTTCAAGCTCCATCCATGGTACCGATTCTTTCCTTGTGTGCTTTGAAAAGAAGATTTATTATGTGTGGTTCAGACACTAAACATGTTTATAGTTGATATTCAGGTTGAAGGCAGAAAGATGGGTGCATACGTCAGAAATGAGCTCTATTCAGAACTGACAGAGAAACTGTTTCGAATGAGGTGAATATTTGGAAACCACAGGCCGTCCTCTGGGAAAACTGTTTACAGGTACATGGGATACCAAAAACTCCTGTTTATAATTAAAATTAATAAATTGATTTCTAATTCTCAGGATTCTTCTCTACCTCATTGACTTGCTTAAATGTGAGATCTTGATAACCCTTGTTTATTCTCTTGGATGGAGATTCGATGCCTTTCCAACAATTCAAGTGAAACACATCCAAACGTCCCCTCTCCAGGAGGGAAGAGTTGAGCTGACCAGCAGGGGCATGGAGAGTTCCTGCAGGTCAAGGGCAAGCAGAGGTCTCTCATCTCAGGCAGTAGAGGATGCCAACAAGCTGAAAATGAAGCAGTGAAGATGAGACCCAAGAAACCGGGAGGGGACTGCAGAAGTTTCTGAAGCCATAAGAGTGATCTGTGGGTAAAAAAGTCAGAACCTGGTTACCGGACATGGGAACAAGATGCGCTCAGGGAAGATGACGGAGCAAGGGGTGGGAAGTGGAGGAGGTTGTCACCTGGGACAACCAGGGATGAGTGGGGCACAGGTATGGTGCAGAGGTTGGTCACCCTGGTTTCAAGGGCCGTAGTCAGGGTGGACAAGACCTTGGCATTTGAGTGCTGCCCTGGCTATTGCACTTACGATTTCTTAAGTAGATCATGGGGCTACACCAGAAATCTGAAGTTGTATTGCTTATGAAAATTTGAGAAACTGGATGGCTGTAACTAGATTATGTTTACCAATCTCACTCTAAATTAAGTAATAGGATGGGTGGCCAAAAAGTCCATCTGAAATACAAGATGTTTAATCCTGTAATGGGGTTTGCTGTCTTTGCTGTCCCTTGATTAAAGACAAAGCATAGTTTACATATATATATATATATATATATATGTATGTATATTCTTTTCCATTATGGTTTACCACAGAATATCAAATATAGTTCCCTGTGCTATACAGTAGGACATTGTTATTTATCCATCATATATATAATAGTTTGCATCTGCTAATCCTAAACTACCAACCCTTCCCTCCCTCCCCTCCCCTCCCCCTTGGCAACAACACGTTTGTTCTCTATGTCTGAGAGTCTGTTTCGTAGATAAGTTCATTTGTGTCATATTTTAGATTCCACATATAAGTGATATCATATGGAGTTTGTCTTTCTCTGTCTGACTTACTTCACTTAGTATGATAATCTCTAGGTCCATCCATGTTGCTGCAAATGACATTATTTTATTCTTTTTTATGGCTGAGTAGTATTCCATTGTATATATGTACCACATCTTCTTTATCCATTCGGAAAGATGACCTATAAGTGTTTGTTAACACATTCATTGGAAGGCAAACAAGGCTATAGGAAAATAGGAGATTGCAAGGTGGTGTTCGAACAGAAGGCATTTCTGGGACTCCACCCTGGATGGGTGAAAGCGTATGTGCGGGAACAGAGGAGCAGTTAGCCGAGGGGAGCTGCCCCAATAAAAAGCCATGTTCCTGTGCTCAGTTCAGAATCCACTGGTGCTCAGTTCAGAATCCACTGGTGGAAGAGATGGCTAAGTCCCCAGGAGGAAGGAAAGAAACACTGTGCGACTCCCTCAGGACTGCCCAGAGGGACCTCTGGCCATTGACTCGGGTCACTATACGATGGGGAGAAGGAGGTACCCGGACTTTCCTAGGGCTGTTGGGCCAGTCTCAGCTGACATGGATACCGGAGATCTGAAATGCCACCTGTGTGTGCCCCTCAGCCTTTCCTCACCTCAGAGTCCTGGCTTAAGGGTGCCTTACAGTCGGCCCCTTATGGCCACACATCCACCTGACAGTCATTTTCCTGGGCCATGAGTGTGTAACTGTCATCTCATGGTTTCATAAAAGAGAATGTACAATCAGGGACAAAGCGTCATTTACTACAGTGCTAACATGCAGTAATTTATATGTAAATATAAATTCTGGAATTCATGTGCTCATTTCCACGATTACTAGGTCGTCTGGGCAGGCACAGTCCAATTTCACCTTAATGTATTTCTTCTGAAACTGAACCAAACTAGTAAGATGCATGAGTGATAAACCACACATTATCCAGGCTGTACTTTATATAGAACTATAGAAACTTAAAGGACGAGCCATTCACATTAAAATCCATAGCTCGCATCTGAATTGTGATTTCATTTCCATTCTTTAGCTTGACAGTTCTTCAAAATTCATGATTCTCCTGATCTTCGGCCAGATTAAAAATAGGAATAAGTATATCCCGTTGCCACGTGTTCGTTTTATTTGTCTGAACTTGTCAAATCACCTGGGCCAGGACAAAGGGGAAGAAGCAGCCTGGCTGATGGCTCAGCCTGCTTGCTGAATCTCGCTTGTCCTGAAGGTGAAACCGGCCAGAGCAGGGGATGGATGCTGCAGTGGAGCCTGGATGTGTGTGTCACGTGTCTTTGCCAGCAGGCTCCAGCCCTGGGGGTCAGTCACGTAAAGGGAGGTGGGGGGAAGTAAATAGCGTGTGAAAAAGATAAGCCATGCGTGTGTGTTTTCAAGGGTTCCAGTAGTTTTTTAAAATCACATCTGTAAGGAAGTAAAATCTTGTGAACCACTGAGGCTAGGATAAATTAAATTCCTCAGAGCCTTTTTTAAAAAATTGAAATATAGTTGATTTACAATGTTGTGTTAATTTCTGCTGTACAGCAAAGTGATTCAGTTATACATATATATGCATTCTCTTTTGAAATATTCTTTTCCATTTTGGTGTATCATAGAATATTGAATATAGCTCCCTGTGCTATAGAGTAGGATCTTGTTTATCCATTCTATATATAATAGTTTGCATCTGTCTCAGAGCCTTTTAATTCCAAAGAGATCCTCCATCTGAGGAAGCAGCTCAGTGAGTTTCCATGATATAGCCATGTAATTGCATTGGACTAAAATTAAATCTACATACTTGGCTTCAACTGCTAATAAACCTATAACAAATAGACAATGGCTAGAGCCATGGTACCAAGTAAAATGCTAAGGACATTTACAGTGTTGGATGCTTCCTCTATCACGTTGTGCTATGAACTTGGTGTACACGTTTCATGGTACAAACTCTCCAGGTGAGTGAGTCCATGGGGGTCAGTGGGGTCCGGGCATACCTCCACACTGACTTGAATGAACCGTGACTCTAGGGTCCCCACCCACCTCGCAGCTGCTCTGGTTGTGGTGAGTGAACACATCACATCCATGTTTAGAATGAACTTTTCAGGTTCCTGATCGGTGACTGCTCAGGCCCCGCTAGGCTGGGTTTGTACTTAATCCTGGGGTCACCCAGCCTTCATTCGGGCTATAGGCATAAACCACTCTTTGAGGACTACAGGTCCTTATTTATATCTGCATTAAAAGGTGACCCCCCCAAACGCATTCATATTCCTATTTTTTAATCTCATGACTAGGAACTTAATATGCTGATGAGATATAGTCCAGACTTAGGCAACAGCACAAAGTCCAACAGGAGAACTGAAGAGAACTCCTTTGGGAGTAATTCTTTGCCAGATTGTTCTACTGAGTCTCCAGCGGTGACAGTTCAATTTTTTTTTATCTATTATTTTCTTTAGATAAAGTTATGATTCTAGTTATCCCAAGCTATATAACCTCTAAAAAGGGAGCCAGAAATGGACATTCATGCCTGCCTAAGAATGAGCAATTATGAAGTTAATAACAGCAATGTTGACATTTACTGGGCATTACGAGTGCCAGGTATTGTGCTCAACCATTTACAAGTATCACCTCATTGAATTTTCACAACCCTGGGAGGTAACTCGTTGTCGTATCCCCTTAGAAGTGAAAGGCCAGGAATTGAACCCAGATTGGAGTGAGCCTAAGCTCAGATCCCCAATATTGTTTAAAATGGCCAGGAAAAGTGAGGTAAAAAAGAGCCCTTGAGACAGCAGACAACCAGAACACTGTTACAGATGGAAATGATTAACCATGTGTGCTACACAAAACCAATGCTTTTATTCTTTTATTTTATTGGGGTAAAATATGCCGAACACGAAAATTACCATTTTTACCATTTTTAAGTGCACAGTTCAGTGGCATTAAGTACATTCACATTGCTGTACCACCGTCACCATCTTCATCTTCAGAACTTCTTCACCTTCTCAAATGAAACCCTGCACCCATTAAACACTAACTCCCCCTCCCCCTCCCCCAGCCCCTGGCCACCACCATCCTACTCTGTCTCTATGAATTTGACTACTTTAGGTCCCTCATATATTACAGTATTTGCTTTTTTTTTTTTTTTTT
>NW_020175053.1:3727491-3731600 GCF_003031525.2 Neophocaena asiaeorientalis asiaeorientalis
TTTTTTTTTTTTCTTTTTTGGCCACACGGCTTGTGGGATCTTAGTTTCCCGACCAGGGATTGAACCCCGGCCCTCGGCAGTGAAAGCACCGAGTCCTAACCACTGGACTGCCAGGGATTCCCAAGAATCATACAGTATTTGTTCTTTTGTGTCTGGCCTCTTTCACTTAGCATAATGTCTTCAAGATTCGTTTGCATTGTAGCATGTGTTAGAATTTCCTTTTCAAAGCTGAGTAATGTTCTGTTGTATGTGTATACCATATTTTGCTTATCCATGCTTCCAACTTTTTTGTTCTTAAGAAAAAACAAAAACGCTTTAGGAAAATAAATTAAACGTTCTAGTAGAAAATCTTAGAAAGGTGAGTGTGTGTGTGTGTGTGTGTGTGTGTGTGTGTGTGTGTGTGTTTACCTGGCCATAAAAAAATGCCATGATCTTGAAGTGGTCAGATATATTTGAGGCACTTCCTAGCTCTCCCAGAGTTAATTTTTTTCAGCTCCTACTCGTAACGCACGTCACGCATTGGATGATGCTTGCTTAAGTCCATTTAGACCATCAACCTCTTCAGTACTGAAATCAAGTATTGGTTTCCTTTGTGTCTGCCCGAGCCTGTGCGATAGAGCACTTTGTCCCAAACGTGATATCAAGTAACAATTGGAATAAATGAATACAAAGAAACCAAGGCTCATTATTTTCAGAAAACCCTAGAAAACTCTCTTTTGTTTATGAAGTATCTCATTAAGAAGATGACATTTGGTTGTGGATTTAAATGTCCAACAACTTATATAAACGTATGGCTGATATTTCAAAGGTGATATCAAATTGTGGGATCTATCATACAACAATCATTTAGTAAAAGCTTACTATTTGCCAAGCACCATGCTGAACACTTTGTACTCATAAGCAATATTAAATAGAAGTTGGACTGTTGCCATTTTATAGATAAGGTCATGAGTTTAATTGCATAACAGGGCGAAAAGTGATGAAGCCTGGATTCCAGTCTGCTGATGAACAAATTTGTGCTCTCCGCCCAGTGTCTACTCCAGGTTTTGATAGGTTCAGAGACTAGAAGGGGTCAGATAAGGTCAGATGTGGATTTATTGCTCATAGGCATCCTTGGATTTCTTCTTGATTGGTTTCCTTTAGGAATAACTGTATTTGTGGGAGAAAACACATTATTAACTGCAAAGAATCTGGTGCTTTACAGGTGCTCTGATCTTTGTAATCTAGAGAAAGAAAATGGAATAAGCAGGAGGAGAAGGTGCATTCAATGAACAAGGATGGATTTAGGAAAGTGTACAATTTTTGAGACCAAAACTATTGACCCAAACAATCCAAGGATACTTATACACGCCCCTCCTTCAGTTGCTGGTGTGAAGAGCGTCTAGCACTTGGTGAGGCTACAGGAGATGGACACTCTCATAAGTTCCTGGTGGAAGTGGGAACGGCTGCAACCCTTTGGATAAAATGTGTGCAATATGTATCGAAATAGGAAATAGCCTTGATCTAGTGGTCCCATCACTGGGCATCTCCCTGCAGAAATAAAAGCATCCTATGATAAGGATGCGTGTATAAGGACGTTTATTGCAGTGCTGTTTGTTGTGATAAAAGTCTAGATCAATTTACACGTTCATCAATAAGGGGACAAATGGTACCATAGTAGGGTAATCTAATCTATGGATTCAGCTATTAAAAGACTGAGTTAGATCTTTGCCAATTGACCTGATATCCATAATATACTGTCAGGTGAATAAAGCAACTGCATATGGTTTTACATATTTTACAAGAATTCTTATGAAAAAACGCAAAAGCCAAATAGCTATGTTTTCGTAAGTATGGATAAAGTTGAGGAGTGGTACACAACCCGGGCAGTTAGCATTGGTCACTCCAAGTGGAGTGAAAATTGGGAGGTATAGGAGGAAACTTTATTCATATGCCTTTGGGTTGTGTCACTTGTTACAATAATCACACATTGCTTTTACAGAATAACAGATTGAGAAAACATTCTTCAAATGATTTTTCATAAACAAAGATTATTCCTCTTATAGTTTTAACTGCTTTACATAGTCACACAAAGAAAAAGTCCCGGGATAAGTTTTTTTCTAACTCTTCTTCCAGCCTTGATTTTATCTGGTGAAGCTTCCACCTGCCTGCTCTTGGAATCTCTATTTCTCAGGGAAGTCTGACAAATACGCTACAACAAGCACCCCCATCGTACCACACTTCCATGAGCACTGCATCCCTGTGATGCTTCCCGACCTCCTGCATGTTTCAGGTGGTTGTCACTCTCTACCAATCTATGTGTTTTAGAAAGACCCCATGGTGTGCAGTAACTGTGTTTCGTTCCCGTTGTAGCCCCAGCGTCCCCCTTTTACTCCGTGGGGTGGATGGCTTCCCGTCCTCACCTTACAGGACCGCTGAGCAGATTGCTACACCACTGACCTCCTTCTTGGTCCGCTCCTGGCTTCCCTGACGCCTCCCTCTCTGCAGCCCTCTATTATCACAGGCAGGAAGCAACGCAACAGAGGGAATTAGGTGCTTAAACGGTCTGGGGAGGGGAGGAGGGACGGGCTTTCCAGGAATGACTCCCAGGGCCAGACCGAGCCTCTCCACAGGGCAGCTGCTCCCTCCCATGCTGCACGCCCTACCTCTGACCCAGGGATCTGGAAGCTGCTCTCGAGCAGAAGCCGCTGCTCCTGCTGACCCTGAAACAACTTACCGCCTCTGGATACAGGAAGTTAGTGACTGGGTGCTGGAACGCTGCTGCAGAAAGCTTCCAGGTTCCCGGCTGCCTCGGCAGAAAACAGACAGGGGAAGAAAGCCGGCCTCCGTCTCACTTTTAAATGTCCCAGGAGTGTAACTCACTGGTCGAACTTATTCCAAGAACAGAATCCTACTTGCAAAGGAGCTATTTCACGTTTGTCTCTCTTGCTTGGATGTAAGCCTATAAGGGCAGAGACCATGTTTACTGGCTCACCACTGAATCACCCATCACATGCCGGGCACAGCAATCATTTAACATTTAACAATGATAAGGTAACAGTGCTGGAACGAGGCACTATTCTAAGCTCTTCGTGTGTATTAACTCATTTAATTCTCACAACAAACCTCGGTTGTAGGTAAAATTATTATTATTTTTGCCAAATGCATAAGAGATAATCTGTGCAAAGGTGAAAATTATTCATGATTCAAGTAGGCTGAAGTAATATTCAAGGACTTCATACCTCTTAGACTCATGAAAACTTGGGAGTTAGAGAGTATATGCTTGAGTATATTTTTTGCTAATAACTTATTAAGGGATCTTTAAGTAGCCACATCAATCAATGTAAAAAAAGCAATGAACACTGGGCCGCTGTTTCTCCATTCCAAACAATAGATGTCAATTACATTTAAAATTGTTGCCTTAATGACTTTTGGGTGTCATTTTTCGTGGCTTTGGGAAGAGCAAAAATGCACAGAGTAGAAAATTGTGCAACTTCCCTCCCCCACCTTCCTCCCCCCTCTATTTACTGACATAAGATGCTCTCACCTGTGTTTTCATTTCCATATTTAACAACAAAAGTAACACTTGCTGTTATAAGGTTGTCCTGAGTAGCTGTGTTGTTTGTAAAGTTCTTGGAACTGTTAGAAGAAAGGTATTAATACCAAAGCACAAACCACTTAAATAGTGCACTATTGAATGAGGGTATGCTGTGCTCTAAAATAGTAATAGGCGAATTATTCCAAAGAAGTTTCATGTATTCTTAGACCACCGGATCTGTAGATTCTTATAAGTTTAGACTCTATGCCATTTTTGAAGCGATACTGTAAAGAGAAAAAGTGAAATGGGCAGAGGTTTCTGAATGATATAGATGTGGAAACTGGAATACATCCAATTTCGGCTTCCTCCTGAACTCACGGTGAACACGCCAACATTGCCCCGCAGGGAAGAGGCTGGCAAAGCCCTCAGCATGCTAGGCCCGCTAACTGGGGCTCCCAGTTAGCTTGCTGGGAAGACAAGCGTCCATCTAGCCGTGGAGGAGCCAGTCCAGCCAGGCTAACTTGCCCATGGATAGGAGTTCTTAGGCAAGTAAAAAAAAAAAAAAAAAAAAAAGGGGTTTGGGAAAACTTTT
>NW_020175053.1:3731654-3733166 GCF_003031525.2 Neophocaena asiaeorientalis asiaeorientalis
AGAAAAAAAAAAAAAAAAAAAAAAAAGGAGTTTGTGACAGCTTTATGGTTGTCTGTTCACGACTAAACACATGTGGGAGCAAATCCCTTGAAGGGATTGTCAACCTCAGCTTTTTGTTTTTAACCTTAAGGCCTCTTTTGGTAAACATAGAATTTGTGTATTCTTTAATGAGAACTGAAATTTTAGGATAATTTTGTGAATAAAAGGAACTCAAAGGAGACGTAAATTTAGAATAAGCTTTTCAAACTATGTAATAACCTCTTCCATCCTCCGAGGTCTTCCATTGCTCTCCTTTGGCACAGTCTGGTACGAATGCTAGGTTGGCTGTTCTGGAGAGCTATTCCCAGCTGGGGTCCGATGGCTGGACTGCTGTGAGAACGTAGACTTTGTGCCCGCGTCTAGGCCATGGTTCCATTTGTCTCATTTGTTTTCTAGACCCACTGGGCTGCTCCGTCATGGCAGCAGCATCAATTTGTCCTTTGTTTCGTGGTGCTTCCTAGGGATTTGAATTTGAGCAGCACTGTAACGGTTTATTTACGGCACATTCATTTTTTATCACGTTCTTGTCCCCTATTACCCTGGCAATCCGTTAAAGATTGGTCAGCAACTTTGCTGTTGGGATTTTTCTCCTTCGACTCAGTTTACTACAGGCTACCGTAAATGCTGCAGCTGGAATTCGTTGCCAACACGTGAACGTGACACTGTTTTGGTTTGGGCTTATCATTATCAATCAAAACTGAAGAACAGATACGGTAACAAATATTGTAGATTTTGACTTTTATTTCCAGTTTGATAACGTGTGCCTCGTCAGATCCCCAACTACGCGTCTGCTTCTTAAAGGAGGCGTGTTTCCTCTTCGGCTTTTGCATTACTGGAGACAATTCAGGAAGGAGGAGAGCTTGGACTGGAGAGCCACAGAATTTAGTTCTACCGACGGAGGGATGGGTAGAATTAGGGAGCACGCTGACAGATCCACGCATGTTTTCCACAAGGCATCTTCTATATTTCTAATCAGGTGAACCTCGGGTCAGTCTCCAGAAGCTGTTTTTCTTTTTTAGCGCAAACGAGACACCCGCTGGGAACCAAAATGAGTGTTGGCGCGCCCCACCCCAGTCGACCCTTCTCCTTCCCGCCCGCTCACAGCCGTTACTACAACTCCCAGCAAGCACCGCGCAGCACCACAGGGAACCAGCTCCGGCGGAGGCCCCGCCCCGCGCGGAGCATGCTGGGAGTTGTAGTCAACAAAAGCCTGACCGCTCCTCCTTCTGCTATTAGGCATTCCCGCTTGAGAGATGGTAATTTGCTGCCGTAGCGGGTTCTCCAGTCTCGCAACCCTAACTACGGCTAAACGGGACCGAGGATTGCGCCTTTTCGCCCTGCCGTGCGCGCCGCATCCGTGCCCCAGAGCTGAGCTCCACCCCGTCGACACCCGCTCCCTTGACAGCTGGGCTGGGCTCGGAGCGCGGCGGGCCGGGGGTGCGCAGGCGCAGCAGCCGGCCGCGCGGGGCGGTA
>NW_020175053.1:3733338-3743367 GCF_003031525.2 Neophocaena asiaeorientalis asiaeorientalis
GTCCTCCGCGCTGGGCGACACCTGCGCCGGGGCGACACCTGCACGTGGACTCCGGGGGCTGCTGGGCCCGAGGGAGCGCCTCGGGCGGGTTTCTCCTGGGGATGCTGAGGGCGTGCGGGGAGCTTGCGGGGAAGCGGGGTCCGTCCCAGCTCCCGTCACGGGGAGACCGAATCCGCTTGTGCAGGAGTCCGTATCTTGTCCTTAAATCGGGGACTGTGCCGAGCACGGAGCCTGTGAGATGTGTGGCCGTTCTAGTGCTTAAATCAAATCCTTCGTTGTAGTCCAAGGTTGAGTCCGAAAGGAAAACAGATTGTTTTCCATAGGAAACGCTTTAAATAGGTTTAGGAGTTTAAAAATGTTGTATTCCGACGTTATGAGAGGAGTTTTGTGTAAAGCCTTCATTTTGGAAGCTCTAGTACGTTTCCGAATTTCTTTGAATGGAAATGTCAGTGAGCTGCTTGTTAGGTAAAGATTTGGTTTTAAGACAACCCCATGAAATATTAATATTTTGAGAGGCGCTAAGTGCATTTTATTGTAGCAAGTTTATGTGCGCGGCATGATTTTACATAGTTTTAGGCGAAAGGAAAAAAAAACTTTTGGGGAATCATGAATATAATGATTTAGATAGTACCTAACTCAAATAGCTATTATCTTAGGGTGGAGGAATTTAATGTAAACCTTTATGGTGTGTGGTTCTTCCGAGAATTTTAGTATTTTGGTTTTATTTTTTGGGAGGCTGTGTTTACAGAGGAAGTTTCCTCTTCTGGTTAACCTGTTTATGTTGCCATAAGGGACTGGGATGCCGTTAAAACTAGTTTTAGGTCAGGAAATGTTCGCAAGAGTTTGATGCTTTCTGCTTAGAGAAGTTATTGTAATGTTTCCATAGTAAGACACTAGTAATAGCGAAGAGGCAAGTTACAAAAACAACCAAAAACCCTACACGGAGACTTGCCAAATAGTTAACTCATTTCAGGTATTGAAGATTTACTAGCTATGATGATAGAACAGGTTCTTGTATTATGGATGAAAGTAGTTCACAGGGCCTATTAAAGTTTGGACACAAGTTGACTTAAAAAAAAAAAAGTTTCACTGGAAATTTTATAGGGACACACATTCACTTGGGCCATTTACTTAGCAAACACTAGTGAAAGCGTTGTGCCGGGACTTCCCTGGTGGTCCAGTGGTTAAAACTTCACCTTCTAGCGCAGGGGGTGCGGGTTCAATCTCTGGTTGGGGAGCTAGGTTTCCACATGCCTCACCGCCAAAAAACCAAAAACATAAAACAGAAGCAATGTTGTAAGAAATTCAATAAAGACTTAAAAAAAAAGATTTGTGTCATCTCTATATTTGATTAAGAGTACTCAACAATGAGTAATTTATTCAGCAGGTATCAGCTTACATTTGGGGATTCAGTGCTAAGCAAGGTGGAGGAAAGGTCCACAGTTAGTTTGGTTTAATGGAGTAAGCATACAATTAATAACAGTAAAATGTGCTAGGTTTTATCTCAGCCCTTGAAGAACTCCTAGATGGAAAAGACATATAGATGCTGTAACAGAGGCAAAACAAGTATGAGGAAAGAAGCCCCTTCTTCCTTCCTCTCCGCTTGCTTTAAGAAGCAGCTTGCTTTCAAGTGGGGAAGGGGGAGGGCTGGTCAAGGGAATGGTTTGCTCCTTTACTGATGTGAGAGAAGGTTGGCTTGTACTTAAATACCCAGTGGGTTGCTGTGTGCTTCGGTTTAAAAGTGGGGTAATGGGGAGGATTGGGAAAGAGGAGGGGTAGGATGAATTGGGAGGTGACATTTGGTGTCATTTGAACTTCTTAATAAAAGTTATTCTTTTAGTCAAAGGTAAATAGATTGCTCTGATGGAAAGCTGTCTGTATTCCAAAGAGCAGTTCAACACTAAGTGAGGAGACTCAGTTAGAATCAACAGTCTCTTTATGCTTCATTTGATGGTGGTATAAAAAGTCATTTAACTCTACCGTGAATTACCCGTAATTTTCAGTTTAAGTAAAAGTCCATTAAAGGATAGTTTTGCAAAATGTCACCTGCTGGTAGGTTTATTTGAATTAATTTGACTTTACATTTGATTAAGATGGTTTCTCCAAGAGTGAGTCATTTAATCATTCTGAGATTGGGTGGTGAATTTTTCTGTTATATGCATAACAAAGTCATCTTGATATGAATTATCATCACTTTGCACAATTGTGGAGAAGCAGATAGCAGTTTAATAGATTTTCCACATACCTCTATTTTACTGAAGTTTATTGTTTTATACAATTGTTTATATGAAAATACTTTTATAATGATGTCATGAATTCTAAAGTAGTTCTTTTGTTGCATTAGTAACAAAAAAGAGGTAGATATTTTCAAATTCTGTTTGTAAGCCCTGGCAGTAATTTGACCTAGAATTCAGATTTGAAATTTGGTATTACATGTGAGAGACTTTTTTGGGGGGTCCTTAAAATGTTTATTTACTATCATAAAATTTCTTCCTTTGTATTATACAACATTTTTATTTTTCCAACCTGTTAGTAATTCTAGAGGAGAGTTTGGAGAAGAAAGTTTAGAAAATGCTAAAATAAATTGTGAATGTATTCTTCCTCTTAATGATCAGAGAAAGAGGAAAATAGACCAAAACCACTGTATTGAAGGTGGCCCATAACAGTAACATCAGTAAAGAAAACTAAGCTCTCTGAGTGACGAGGGACCTGCAGTGTGTCAGCCAAAGCATCTTTGAATAGCAGCACATCACGATGAAGAGGCCTGAGTGAGGATGGGGAATACTCCTCTTCTTGGTGGGTATTTGGCACATTTTTACGTATTTCAGATCACTCCTGTTTTACAGTGGCTACATCAAATCCCTGGGGTGATTCCGGCCCCCCCTCACCCCCCCAAATAGGACATGGTTGTCTTATTACTCCATTCCTTAATAGTTTTCAACGAGCTCTCCACTGCCCTCCAGATAAAGCCTAACTCTTAGTGTGACACACAAGCCCTTCCGTGATGTGCTGTCTCCTCTTGTTACACCTGTTCGTCGGCACACATCCACACTTTTTTCTCTGAGAAAGAAAAACCCTTCTCATATTTAAGCTTATTTGTTCTGCTATTTTTGCTGGTTAAGGTAAAAGTCTTTCATGACCCAGACCATGTTCCATCAGATATTTTCTTGGTCATGTTTTCAACCACTGGCTTCTTCCTTTAAACATAAAAATGCACTTCAGTCTTTCATTTTAAAAACAAATAAGCCAACAAAATACTTCCTTGACTCCCAACTCCTTGTGGTACTTGTCCTTCCTGTGCTTCATTTCCTTTGCAGTCAGACTTCTTGGAAAAGTAGTTCATGTTCCCAGTCTCCCTGTTCCTCTCCTCCTGTCCACTGTCCTCACAGCTTCCTGATTGCTACTGCAGTGACCACTGCCACTTTCTCTCTCCCTTGACCTCTCTTTGGCACTTGCCATTATTGACAGTTCGTCTTTTTAAAAACTCGATTCATTTGACTTCTGTGATACAGTTGTCTTCTAGTTTTCTTCTTTGCTCTTTACTGTCTCATTTGTGACCTTTTTCCTAAATGCTCATGTTTCTGAGATTCTGACTTGGTTTCAACTTTATCTCACTCTGAACTTCCCTTGTTCAGGCTTCCTTGTTTCAAGGGCCTCTCTTTCCCCTGCTTGCTCTCTTTTTGCACACATTGGTACACTCCCAAATCTGTGTTGAATTCAGACTTAAAATCACCTTTGGAATACATACTAATTACTTATTGACATCTGGATTTGAATGTTGCTCAGACATCTCAAACTCCGCATATCCCAAACTGGTTTTTTACATTGATGTTAAGTGGGAGAACGGTACAGGTGTGGAGGTAGTGGAGTGATGTCATATTTGTAGTTAAGGAAACACACTTGTGGTAGCAATATGGAGTAATATGGGAGGGAGAGATGAATTAGGCAGCTGCTGCTGTCCACGCAAGAGGTGACCGCTTGTGGGGTGGTGTTGGAGATGCAAAAAGTTAAAGTCCATAAAGCTGGTGAGACCCGGCGGTCTCTTAGGTGTGTGCACTGGGAGAGTGTGTCTTGAAGGCTCTGATTTCTGGCTTACACACCTGGAGAGAGGGGACAACAAGCACTGGCTGTCTTGTGAGAACGGGTGCGTTTTACCCAGGGGGAGTGGGGGAAGAAGGAGTGATCTCCTTGGACAGGTTAGCTACATTTAGGTCCTTTCAGGGTTGTCATGAGGAGGTGAATTGTAGGCCTTTGGCGGTATGGGCGTGTTACTCAGGAGCGCTCTGGGCTTGGCTAATTTCTTTGCTTCAGGTGACTCTCTTTCCCTTACTGGTCAGCAGCTGGTCTCCTTTTCTCTAGCATCCCCTCCCTCCGGCCTGTCATCTACACGCATGCTAGAAAGAACTACCCTTTGAAAGATGCAGGCCTGATACCGTTGCTCCCTGGGTTGAAGAACCTGCACCATTTTCCCATTATGCACTTGACAAAGCTCCACATCCACCGCCTGCCTCTTCATTTCTCTTCTGCCGTAGCTTTGGTTATATGAAACCATCTCCCCAGACGCTCTCAGCTGTTGCAAGCCTCTCCAGGTGCTCTTTTCAGAGTGTTGTCCTCCCTCCTGTCAGGCAGGCTTTCTCCACTTCAAGAGCCCCTTCCTCTTGTGCTGTCTTTGATTTTCCCAGGCCACCTGGTCACTGCCTTCTTCATGCCACTGTCCGAGCTTGTGCTTGTCTGCAGTTACAGCACTCACCATTGTGTAGTATTTATGTTTACGTACTTTTCTCTCACAATCTGTACTGTAAAGTACTTGAGGATATGCTCATTTATTTTTATGTCCATAATAACAAGATCTGGCATGGGATGATTGTCCAGTGAGTGTTGATTGCACTAATAAGATTCAGATGATATCTCCTGTAATTCTTACGTTTTCTGTCTTGGATCTCTTTTCAGTAGGGTTTTTCATCTGCCTTTTCAGGTACTTGTGTTTTCAGAGTTTTGTAGTTCCAGAAAAGGGTATTTTGTTAAGAGCTGACTAACAATAGATACATTGTTCATTCTTTATGCTTCACCTTTTTCATTTGTTAAGTGAGAAGTGGGACTGGGTGATTTCTTGGGTGGTGGTCCGCCTGTCAGGGTTTGTGAACGTATATGACAGTTGAGTGCAAAAGGAAGACACAAGTTTTCCCTGCAAAAGGAAAACACAGTTTTTCTCTTTACATATGTAAAGAATTGGGAGACCTTGGTTGAGTTAAGTTCTGCAAAGTTTGGTATTTTGTGATTGTTAGTGTTGGTAATTTTGTTGTTGGTTTACTGTACTAGTTACCTGTTAGATTTCCTTTAAGTAAGACCTTCCTTAACCATGCACAGATGGTCTGTGAAGAGAATTTGTTAGCAAGGACCCTTTTATTTTCTCAGAGGCTCTTCCTGACTCTTTTTCTTGTTGCTTTTCTATCTTGATTGACCGACCCTTCAAAGAACTGTTTTTCAGAGGAGATAGTGGTTAATATAGGATGGATCCTACTTTCCTTCATAAAAAGTTGGTTTAAAAGAAAATTACATGTTTGCCAGTTTATTAAACTTTACAGACCACAAAATGTAATATTATTTTGTATAACTACTAAAGAAAAATTATTGTTAAAAAAAGAATTAAATGCAAGAGGGGGTTATTTTTGAAAATGCTTGTTTCCTGGGTTTATTATAACTGAAAAGTGACTCAAATTAATCTGTTTAAAATTTCTTATGAAAACTTTCAAATATTTATAAAAACCTCTATACACTTAAAAATACCCCCAAAAACCCTCTATACACTTAACGAAACCTCTATACTCTTAAATTTAATAATTTTATATATACTTAAATTTAATGATTATTAGTATTTTACTGTGTTTTTTTGGGGGGCAGGGTTACTACAGTATTTTAAACAAATTCTGGCTGTTAACATCTCAAGCCTAAATACCTGAGCTTGCATTTCTGATAAACAAAAAAAGGGTAATTTTATTTGCAGAATTATGACACCATCGTCACTTAATAAAACCAAAAATAATTCTTCAATAATCTGATATTTCGTCTATTGAAATCTTCCCAATTACAGTCCTGGTTTTTAGTTGGTTTGTTCAGTCTGTGCATTGCATGTGGCTGTTGTACCCAGGTCATCTTAATCTTAACAGTGCCTCCACCACTTCCTTTTTATTATGCCATTTACTTGTTGAAAAGACCAGGTCGTTGTCCAGTGGAATGTCCCGTATTGATATTTCTGGTATGTAGTTCCTGTAAATTTGGAGTTGGATTTAAGGGCTTGAAGATTCAGGTTTTAGTATTTTTTTGGTAAAAATACTGCATAGATAGAATTGTGTCGCATCAGGTGTGGATAACGTCTGGTTGTCCAACTTCTAGTGACGTTAAGTTCATTGGTGATGACCGCCTTATCCCTCCCGTGAAAAGTTGCATAAGTATGAGTGCATTTATGGTAATATGTGTGAGGGAAAAGATCAGAAAGAAAATAATGTTAGCAGTCATTAGCTCTACTTTAGGATGCTTTTGTTTTTATGTTTTTACTCTTCTGTGTTTTCCAAGATTTCTGCAGTGAACATTCAGTGCTTTTAATGGTAAGAGAAAAAAATTATTTTGTTATTAGACTCAGTACTTTGAGAGATTATATCAAAAGTTTCATTTGTCCTACCTGTAATACTTTGTTTTATTTTTTATTAATAACTTAAGCCTTTTATACAGGTTGAAGTCTTTTTTTTTAAATAATAAAGCAGTTATATCAGGTCAATAGAAAACAAGTCTGTAACTATACCGTAGCAGTTCAGAAATCAAGGCATATAAAGACAAGTAGAAAATCATGTTTGTTTGAAAGCAAATCTAATTTATAACTAACTGTACATATATCTGTTTTCATTGGGCTCTTACTGTTAGGATCAATTGGTGGTCTCTTGTGAGAGCATGGTAGATTAGTTTGGGGTATTTATTTCTCAGAGAATGGGCCCTGCCCATAGACTCTATTAGAGGCAAGTAGGTCTGAGCAGCATGTAAGTTCACAGGATCCCTCTTCGTCCAGACAGTGCTGAGGGTTCAGTGGTGGGCACCTTGCTGGCCAGCCAATATATACATACTGATGATTAGCTAGTCACAATGTGGAAGCCTCCTCTTTAAACACGATAGGTTTTAGACTTTTAAGGTCGCAGAGACTTGGAGACAGTGGCTGATTTGGGCCATGTCAAGCAGAAGTAGCCAGTTGAGAGAGAACAGGGAGAGGAAAGCAGGCAAGAGAGGTCTTGTGGTTCCAGTATCAGTTTCTCTTGAATGCAGCCTTCTGTGAGGCCAGCTGTACCTCATGTCCTGTGTCATTGAGATTGCTTTCATCTTTATAATCAATGCTTAAGTATGATTTTATTCCTCATAATAAAATGCCTTGCTTAAATAGAATTAGACTTCAACATTTATGAGACTGTGTTCAACTTTATGACACATTGCACTTTAAAATAACCTCGACTAATGTCTTAAATTTTTATAAATACCATTTTTGATGCCGTGTCATTAATATACCATAGTTTTTTTTTAATTTATTTGTTTTTTGCGGTACGTGGGCCTCTCACTGTTGTGGCCTCTCCTGCCGCGGAGCACAGGCTCCGGACGTGCAGGCCCAGCGGCCATGGCTCACGGGCCCAGCCGCTCCGTGGCACGTGGGATCCTTCTGGACCGGGGCACGAACCCGCGTCCCCTGCATTGGCAGGCAGACTCTCAGCCACTGCGCCACCAGGGAAGCCCTAAAATTTTTTTTTTTTTTTAATTTTATTTTATTTTTGGCTGCATTGGGTCTTCATTGCTGCGCACGGGCTTTCTCTAGTTGTGGCAAGCAGGGGCTACTCTTTGTTGCTGTGCGGGGGCTTCTCATTGCGGTGGCTTCTCTTTGTTGCGGAGCATGGGCCCTAGGCACGTGGGCTGCAGTGGTTGTGGCACGTGGACTCAGTAGTTGTGGCTTGCGGGTTCTAGAGCCACAGGCTCAGTAGTTGTGGCACAGAGGCTTAGTTCTGTGGCATGTGAGATCTTCCCAGACCAGGGATCGAACCCGTGTCCCCTGCATTGACAGGTGGATTCTTAACCACTGTGCCACCAGGGAAGTCCCAGTATACCATAGTTTGCTTAGCTACTTTTCTCTGGCATTTGGGGAGTTCTCTAGGATAGTTACCTTGAACATTTGCTACTGTTTTCAAAATTCAGGTTTAAATGAATGAGATGTTTAGTTACTTATGGTTAAGCTTTTAAAGGATGTGATTGGATTCAGTGGCCATTTTTAAAAATAGTTATGTTAAAGAATTGTTAATATGAGAGAGCTTTAAAGTACTAGTTTGTAATATAAATTGACAGATTTCTTATGGGCCTGCATTTTGACAGCCTTTTATTTTGTAGCTATATACTTCCATATATATCTACTCATCCATATATATTTACACGTGTGTGTGTATATATATATATATATATATACATACATATTTTTATTTTGGTACTTGGATAATCTGACATGAATTGGAGTGACTCTTATACCTTTAAAGGTATAGAGCACCTTTGCATCATGGAGTGTGTTTTCTTTCTCTATGAACAGATTTTACTTTTATAGCTTATAGGGGAAGATGAATCCCTTGGTTTTGTTTTCTAAGTACTGTTCCTACTGCCAAAAATCTCAGTAACAGCATCTTCAAAAGATAGCTTTTTCTGCATCTTTTCAGTCCCCACCCCTCCACTTTAAAAATAAAAGATTTTCTGAACAAATTAAGGTAATATGAATTCACGTTTAAAAGTCCCTTCTGATTATAAAATCAATGCTTAATGTAGAAAGTTGAAAAAGCATAGAACAGTATAAAGCAAATAAAAATTACTCACTCCTACCACCTATAAATAACCAGTTTCTTTAAAAAAAATATTTATTTATTTATTTTGGCTGCGCCAGGTCTTAGTTGCGGCATACAGACTTCTTAGTTGTGGCATGTGAACTCTTAGTTGCGGCATGCATGCAGGGTCTAGTTCCCTGACCAGGGGTCAAACCCAGGTCCCCCTGCATTGGGAGCACAGAGTCTTACCCACTGGACCACCAGGGAAGTCCCTAAATAATCACTGTTAACAGTTGATTATTTTTTCTGTGTATGACTCTTTTATATCCTATATTTTTTAGTTAATATTATTGTGATAATTTTCCCATGTTATAAGTATTTTGCTTATAATCTAACAGGAACTTTCGATCTGTAAATGGTGTTAAAAACATTTATTTCAGGTTCTCCCGAAGATATCAATTTCTCTTTTATTCTTTCCCATCCTGCCTACCTAGATTTTAAAAAGTAAACTCTTCAGATATGGAACACTTACTTCTGTTTTAACAAAGGTGTTAATTTAAGCATATTTAATGTTTAATCCTGAGTGCAAGCATGAAAAAAAAATTTTTTTGTGTGTACATCTTATTTTTCTCTAGAAAGTTACACAGTGGAAGGACATAAGACTTATATAAAAATATTACAAATCAAAATGTTTCATTTCTGTGTGACGACAGTGTTGTTTATACTCTCCCACTTGTTTTCAGGACTGTGTCACAAAGATTGTTTAGGTCAGAGTGAGCAGTCTGTGCATCAAAAGGTCAGAAAAAGTACTTCTAAAATGTTTAGTAGCTTTATACAAAATGTCAGTGAGGCTGTGATCATCTAGGATTGAATTACCGGCCATGTTACCATGGAGTAGTAGGTGTTTTCTAGTTAAGGCAGTAAGTAAAGTTGTTTATAAATGTCACATACTTTGAGGGCTGAGAGGAGTCTTAGAGATGGTTTTGTGTACTGAGCTAGAGTGGAGGGTTAGACTGGGCTGGAGAAGTGACATGATTTGCTCAAGGTCAGTCACCTTGTTAATGGTGTTAGATTGTGAGCCTCTAACTCAGCGCACTGCATTATGCTTTTTTTTTTTTAACATCTTTATTGGGGTATAATTGCTTTACAGTGGTGTGTTAGTTTCTGCTTTACATTATGCTTTTTACAAAAGTCAGTA
>NW_020175053.1:3743389-3744938 GCF_003031525.2 Neophocaena asiaeorientalis asiaeorientalis
TGGATGAGTATTTAACTTTGTGCTCAGAACACTGCTGCATTAACTGAAAGTGTTGAAAAAGAAAGAAAAGACATGGTTCCTGCCTGTTGGTTACTTTTAACTATAACGTTAAGCCCCTGGAGTGGGAAAACTTTTTTTTTTTTAATGATGACACACTACTATGTTACGTGGATTTTGGACATTTTTTTCATGATACATTTTGAAATTCTTTGTTGATTACGTAATGTGGATAAACAAGGGCAGTGAAACAGTTTAAGAAATCAAAGCTTTCCTTAAATAGTAGAAGGTTTAAATAAAATAGGCAAGTTTGGCTTTTGTATTAATCTCAGGGTCCATACTTTTGTAAGGTTAATGAAAGCTTATAAAATGATGTTTAGTGCTTTAATAAGTAAACCATCTTGAATAGAAATGACTCATTTTGTTTCCCGGAAAGTGGTCTTCTGTTTATTTTTACATTAACGTTTGTACAGTAATATTTATTCAGTACCTACTATGCCAGGGATTGTCCAGTTGGGGATACAGCTGCAAATAGAACAGAGACCCAGTCTTCATGGAGCTTACATTCGCTCAAGTCTGAGATTTCAGTGTGTTTGGGAAAAAAATACAGTAAATAAATTAAGGAAACTTCATCTTTAAAATTTGTAATGAAGATGTTTTAGGGCTTTCTTTGATGTAAAACATAAAAACTGTTTTCTTGGTGTTTGATACTTGTTTCCAGAAATATTCATCCTGTGGAACCAAGGGAAATACAATAAAATATCCAATAAAAATCTTTTTCTTATATTACTGATTTGATTACAGTTTCATGCTTTAACACTGCAGAAATCCGCCTGGAATGGCTTATGAATTAGGAAATAAATATAGCTTAGGTATTTGCATAAAATACATAGAGAATTTATGAGAGTTCAGGCTCTGGAGGCAGACCTGACTTCCCACCTCCATGGCTTTGTGCTTGTCTGACCTTGGACAAGTATTCTAACTTCTGACTCAGAGTTGACTCATCTGTAAAATGAGGGTAAGTAATAAAAGTATCAGCCTCATAGGCTTGTTATTAGGGTTAGTGACATAATTCACGCAAAGTTCTTGATACGTGGTGAGTGTCCAGTAAAGGCTAGATTGTAAAAACTTCTGTTATCACTATGTTTACTCTTACTACTGCTGCCATGCTACTATTACTGTGGGAGTTCTTAGTAGATATTCTGTATACTGTACAGCATATAATTCAGATGTGTGATTAACTTAATGTAGCAAAACATATTCAGCAACATAACCCTTTGTTACTGGAAAACTGTTTAATCAGCGATGCAGCCGTTAATTTGCTAACACCTGTGGAAACATTGAAGTAGTCATCACTGACTTCACTACAGCTACATTATTTATATATTTGAGCTGAGCATCCAGCCTGCCTCATTAGGATTTTTACCTGTTCTGTTTCAGTACAGATAGGATGGAGGAGTGAAAATGTCATGCTGGGGTAAATGATTTATGAATACCTAGAGTCATAGCAGAACGTACATACTTCTGATTTTTTTTTTTTTTTTTTTTCGGT
>NW_020175053.1:3745007-3807406 GCF_003031525.2 Neophocaena asiaeorientalis asiaeorientalis
TTCATTTTTTTTGTTTTTTTTTTTTTTTTTTTTTGCGGTACGCGGGCCTCTCACTGTTGTGGCCCCTCCTGTTGCGGAGCACAGGCTCTGGACGTGTAGGCTCAGCGGCCATGGCTTACCGGCCCAGCCGCTCCGCGGCATGTGGGATCCTCCTGGACCGGGGCACGAACCCGCGTCCCCTGCATTGGCAGGCGGACTCTCAACCACTGTGCCACCAGGGAAGCCCTACTTCTGATATTTTTTGTTGTTATTGCATGTTGACTAAGAACAATCCATGTGATTGCTTAGCCATACTCAGGTTAAGGCCAGTGTGAATTACTCCAGTTCATTCAGGGATGAGCTGGTTTCTTCTCAGGGAGCTTATAGTTAGTGGGTGATTTAAGACATACATGAATAATGAAGTGAGACGTGCAGGGAGAGAGGTAGGGACACTGTGCTATGGTAGTTGTATGGTCGGTCACCCTTGTTTCTCCTCAGAGATGCATGCTTTGGTTCATTGCACTTTCTGCTGTTATCCCCCCGAGGTCACTAACTCAGTCTCTACCCCATAGCCAAGAACTCAGAGCTTGTCCAGAACCGGAGAGTCTGAAAGGTGAGCCTGCTTCGGTGTTAAAGGTGCTGTAGAAGACATGGGACTCCTGGGTTTAGAGACAAAGGGTGTTATTCTCAGGGCACTGCAGGCAGCAACTTCATAGTTGTGTTGGTTTCCTTTGCCCCTCAGGTTCCATGGGGGCAACACAAAGGGGTTCAGTGCAGGTGGGTGCTGCCCACCTTGTGGGTTTGTGTCATAGCTGAGTAACCTTGAGTCTAGGGCCTCTGAATCTTTTGTGATGGGCTGCACAGAAACCTGCCTGACCTTTTTCCAGAGGAGGACCTGAGCATTATCACACTGGACAGTAAACAAACCTGCCCTCTCCTCACGAGGGAGATGCTAACAGTCAGATGCAAGACTGTTCACTGTGTAGTAGATCCTTGAAAAGACGGTCTGTATGAAAGCCTCCAGGGCCTCCACTGGCAAAAGGTGCAGAAATGCTAGAGACCCATGGAGACTTGTCTCCCAACAGACCTCCGGGTTGGTGGTCTAAATGATGCTACGGAGTTCATGAGTTAACATTGGTGCACATAGCCTGTTTATTCTTGAGCTGCATCCCAGAGGCCTTTTCTGTTTCTGAAATGCTCCATGCTATATTTAGGACCACTTATCCTGAAATAAAATTTGATTCTCTTCTTAGTAAGCAGATACTGTTGAACTCAAGTTGATATACATGCTGAGGTGTTTAGGAGTCTTCAGTCACTTTGGAATGCATCAAAATAAGACGGATGGATGGCCAGAGATGGCTAGGTAGATTGATAGGTCTCAAAGAAAGTAACAGCAAAGTGTTAATTGTAGAGTCTAGGTTATGGGTGTATAATCATAATTGTCCACTGTTCAGTTTCTTTGAAGTTTTTCAAAATGCTGGGGGAAAAGCCAAGTGCTCTCCCCTTATTTTCCCCAAGTCAGTTTTCTTTGCAACTTAACAAAGCCTGGCATTTCAAGAAAACTTTAACGGCAATTTACATCAAAATAGGTATATATGATAACCATTTAAGAAACTGTTTAGTCGGAGTGGTTCTACTTTTAGCTGTTTTTAGCTTAATTGTGTTCTTTTTAAGAGTGGGAGGTTTGGGGAACTATTTAAAAGGAAATCATTGCTCTAAATTTTTTTTTAATTTATTTATTTTTGGCTGCGTTGGGTCTTCGTTGCTGTGCGCTTTCTCTAGTTGCGGCGAACGGGGACTACTCTTTGCTGCGGTGCGTGGGCTTCTCATTATGGTGGCTTCTCTTGTTGCAGAGCACGGGCTCTAGGCCTGTGGGTTTCAGTAGTTTGGCACGCAGGCTCACTAGCTGTGGCTCGCGGGCTCTAGAGCGCAGGCTCAGTTGTGGCGCACAGGCTTAGTTGCCCTGCGGCATGTGGGATCTTCTTGGACCAGGGCTCGAACCTGTGTCCCCTGCATTGGCAGGCGGATTCTTAACCACTTTGCCACCAGGGAAGTCCTGCTCTACATTTTAGGTATACAGCGTTTCATGCCGGAAATATATATTTAGGTAAAGGAGTCAGGCTAGTCTCACTTAGGACATACTTCTGGGTGAGCTGCCTTAAACTTTTCCTACATTTTTGAAGTTTCAAGTTTTTTCCAAACTTTTTAATACAGGGACCGTATTTATGTATGTTACATTTCCATCTGTTAGAATTTGGGACTGAGAATAGGACTTTGGCTTACTGGGAATGATAATGTAGTAGAGCTAGGATAGAATACTTAGTGACAGGAAGTGGCGTGGGAGATTGAAGGAGGGCAGCCTGTGTAATTAAAAGGTGGAGTTTTAAAATTTAATTTTGTTTTTTCAGTAAAAGAGTTCAAGTAAATGTTATCTGTATTGTGTGGAATTTTGTTTTATATGGTATATTTTTACATATAAACAGTGAAATTTCATCTGTGAAGTAGGAAGTATCAGGTGGTACCTGTGGTTGGTGAGTAGTTTACAATCAAGTAATCATAAAATGGACTGTTGTAGTGATTGTTTCTAAATGATAAACTAAACATTTATATTGGACAAATGGCAGGATTTTCTTCAGTTACAGGGATTAAGTTTTAGAAATCCTCAAAACGTGAGTATTTATTTCCTATATAAGTTGCTTCGAATGTTTCACTTTTTCATCAAAACACTGCTTTTCACTTTTCTTTGTTTTTTTTTTTTTTAAGCTTACACCAAGGGTCAGCTTCTCTTAAAAACAAAAACCTTTACTGTTTTTCATAAAAGAAAAATATGTACAGTTTAAAGAATTATCAAGAAGTTAGTAGCTCTGCAGTCACTGCTCAGGTTCAGAAATAGAACTTGTGTGTTGCAAAGCTCTCCTAGTACTTTCTCCCTGCAAAGTTAACTCCTGTTTTTTATGGTAACCATTTACTTGTTTTTCTTAATGGTTTAAACACCTAAGCATTGCAGGGGATGTTAGTAAAGCAGGAGATTATTGGTATAATGCAGTGGGTTTTAACCTTATTTGACACGATATCCCATTTTGATATTTTATATTTTGTAATGCCCATTTTTCCATCCTGAAGTGAAATTCATATATAAAATTACATACCAACATACACAGTTAAAATTTTTTAATATAATGCCCTAACTGTAACATAAAGGAGAAGAAAGTGAATTTGTGATGAAATATGCATTTCAGTGTGTAAATGTTTGGGCATGACTATAGTAGAAGAATAATGAATTAGCCAGATCCCTGTAACCTACTTAAATAAATGAGTTTGGATTTAAGGGAGGTTAAGGAAGGAGTTATCTGATAGAGGGTTTTCTCTAACATTTTGAAATAAGGGCAAGAGAATATTTATGCATGTGGGTAGAATCATGTGAGTGTGTCACCCATACATGTGTGCTGACTGGACCAGATGTCTGTAGGAATTTAAGTGTCCTGAGTGACATTGCTGTTGGTAGAATAATTTTCTGTAATGGTGAACTCACCTTTCAGAGTTTTAGGGAAAGAGAAAAAAGTTTCTTGTTTTACACAATAGATGTATTTCTGGGAAAGAGGTTTTTTTTTTTTAACCAGTGTGGATTTCTGGAGGGGTATGTGAAGATCTGGTGGGATGGGGGCCTAATACTGTACTTGATTCCACGGATCTACCCGGGTGTTGTGAAATGTCTAACATCCTGTTCCTCTCTAACGCCCCCCCCCCACAACAGTAGCACCACCCAGTCCTAATGTCAGACAGAAGTACCTGACAGTGGCAGTATTACCCTGCATTTAGGCTTGTGTTGTAGCAGATAAATTACATAACTCTTCCTCTATTTTTGAGGGCCTGTAAGGGTAGATTCTGTCAGGTCTGTTTAACCTGCAGGCTCCAGGAATCCACGATACACCCCCACCCCAGATCGCCCCATCTCACCCTCACCCTCCAGAAAAACCCAAGGTAAAATTGTTGTGAATATTGCCTGTGTATGTTTTTCTGGGTTAGTATATAGTTTTCATGAAACAACTTAAAGAGTTTCTGTGACCCACAAAGGTGGAACAGATGTTTCTGCCTAAGACCTCTTCAAGCTGTTAAATCTGGTTATTATGCTAGTGGTCATTAGTACTTGCTGATTTTGCATCTTAACCAGGAAAATGGGCTCAGACTCTGAACTGGCTGCTGGGAGCAACCCTTACTGTGAGAGGCTTGGTTAGAGGGACACAGTGGAGTAGAAAATCTCAAATTCATTTGTTAGGTGGCTTTATTGTAGGTAGTTTTACATTTTACTGATAAGGTTAACATATTCAGTAAAGAATTTGGCTTTTGAATTGGTGGAATTTTTTTCTTTTGACATATTATCTTCATCTTTAGGTAGTTTGCATTTTTATGTCTAGAAAGACCACAATCTATTATTTAAGATTTATAATCCCTTTTGGGCAATATAAAATGTAAGTACTGTTTCAGAATTCATATGTTGATGAAAATTGACACATTGTCATTTTCAAAGTCAGTTTAAAAAATCAGTTATTTTACCTTGTTTTGGATAGTTGGTACTTTCCTCTAAAATTGGGGAAATTTAAAAAATTGAATTTAAAATTACGAATTGAAACTTACGTAATTGTTATAAAAATATAGGATTTTTAAAATTAAAATTTGTTTTGTAAAATGTTTCGTTATTTTACTAAGAAACTTTAAAAAATAAATTTATACTTAATGCTAATGTTAAAATCCTAGTCGAAATAGTCACATAAAAATGTACACATTCTCAGTTATCTGTAGTAATTTATGGATTTTCAGAATGTTAAGAAATGGAATCTATATCTTTAAAACTCATAGCTTTAATAGTTTAAAATGTGTCTTTAGCCAATGATTTTGTGGATTCACGCAGCAAAATGGACAGATTGGAGCTTTCCCCTTCACTCCCCCGGGCCAGTGTATGGTGGGGTAATTAGCTGCTAGCCAAAAAATGCAAGCAATTGGGATTGAAGAAGCAGCAAAGGATGTAAAATAATATATAAATGCAGTGATTAACTTGGCCATATAATTCAAGCAAGCTGTCCAAAAGATTGTAGTTCTTATATATAGTATATATATATTTTAAAAATGTGTACTTGTTGATTTAAATGCCTATTTCACATTAGAATTTTTTCCATAACTGGTTCTCTGCCTTTATATGCTTTCTTCTAATGTTGTCTTATTTCTGTCTCCTCCCTTTCATCCCAGTTCCAAATCTTTATTTTTTTAGAAAATATCTTACAACTCACAAACTTTAAGCATAGGATAAAATTAATTGATTTCCTAGGACCTGAAATAAGTGCCTTTCATTTCAAGTCTCTTCTTTTCCTCTTCTTGCATCAGGCAGGTCTACTTTCAGCCCCTGCTCTCTTCCCAGTGCCTCTTCATTGTCTGTCTGTTGTTCCCCTTCAAGCCTTTGTCTAAGATAATTTTCCAGTATTCAGCAAAATGGGAAACTTTATCTGGCAGAGTTGGGGAATCTTCTCAGTCTGGACTCTAAACTAGAAATATTTTAAAGTTTTAAAAGACATACTTTTTCTGGTTTATTTAATAAAGGAAAGATAGCCTTTATAATAGTTGTCTTTGATTTCAGCCTTCTAGCTTTTTTTTTTTTTTAAGTATAACTTAAAATTAATTGTTTTAGAAACCACTGAAAATTGCTTTTGGGTTAGTTAGAAGTGTGTGGTTGCTGCTTCCATTGAGACATATTTATCTTCAGTCTCCAAATTAACAGGTATTCAGTTTACTGTCTAAACCTGTATAAAATATCTTTAGGCTTTTCTTCCGCCAAGAACAAAAGTGGCGGTACTGTTTCTCCACACCTCACGCCCCTTTTTTTAAACAAAAAATGGTTTAGGACTTATTTAATTCAGGCAGGACTGCATCACCTTTTGGGTTCTTTGTTTTGCAGTTTTATGTTTGGGTGTAGAATCAAAGCTTAAAAAAAACTTTGTATGTAGAGCATTTGACACAGTGCTCTTAATAAACACTTGACACATATGTGAGTGAAAGAATGAACGAGTGAAGGGATCAAACTTAGTTGAGGTGAAGCAAGAGCGCCATAAGTATAACTTTTAATTGTTTTAGAAACCACTGAAAATTGCTTTTGGGTTAGTTAGAAGTGTGTGGTTGCTGCTTCCATTGAGACATATTTATCTTCAGTCTCCAAATTAACAGGTATTCAGTTTACTGTCTAAACCTGTATAAAATATCTTTAGGCTTTTCTTCCGCCAAGAACAAAAGTGGCGGTACTGTTTCTCCACACCTCACGCCCCTTTTTTTAAACAAAAAATGGTTTAGGACTTATTTAATTCAGGCAGGACTGCATCACCTTTTGGGTTCTTTGTTTTGCAGTTTTATGTTTGGGTGTAGAATCAAAGCTTAAAAAAAACTTTGTATGTAGAGCATTTGACACAGTGCTCTTAATAAACACTTGACACATATGTGAGTGAAAGAATGAACGAGTGAAGGGATCAAACTTAGTTGAGGTGAAGCAAGAGCGCCCTGTCATTGGGTTCACTGGCTTCTGATGGAGAGGTTTTGTGGTCGGCTCTGTCAGGTTGAATCTGAAGATTGGCATTGCTTTGCAGACCACTGGAAATCCCGATCTTTTCAGTCATGTGGTAAGAGCATACTCTAGGAATACAATTTTGGGCTTATTTCATAAATTGAAACTTTAAATATATATATATATTTTTTTTTTAAAAATATATTTTATTTGATAGAAACAATACATGTTCATGTAGTGATTTTATAAAGTCTGGTAAGGAATGAAGAAGAAAATAAAACTCGTTTGTGTGTGTATACCTGGAGGTATATTTAGGTACACAGACTTTCAGTACATACTCTATATAAAATTGAGGTTATGTGCATCCAGTTTTGAATTCTGCTTGTGTGTGTGTGTGTGTGAATCCAATTAAAATTTTTTTTCCCTGTTTTTGGTTTTTAAACCTTACAGGCCCCTTCACAGATGTAGTCACTACAAATCTTAAGTTGCGAAATCCATCGGATAGAAAGGTGTGTTTCAAAGTGAAGACTACAGCACCTCGTCGGTACTGTGTGAGGCCCAACAGTGGAATTATTGACCCAGGGTTGACTGTGACTGTTTCAGGTAGCAAACCATGTCCTGAATTTATGCTGTTCTTTTACTATATGCATACTGCTGCAGGAAATGTCTTATCTTGGGATGAGGGTGTATGTGGTCAGTTTGTAAGCAGTTACTGTCGTTCAAAAAATGTTATATCTGTTCTTTATTTCTCCAGCTTACTACCACATTCTCTGCCCGTATTATTTTGTCTTTGAAATTTTGTATCATTTTTGTGATTGCTCATTCTCGTTCATTCAGGTCTCTAGCTGTTGTTACAAATTGCATGCAGCTATGGAGGTGTTGTCCTAAATCTTTTGCTTAAAAATGTACAGTGCCTCTTTTTTGCCAATAGTTGTAAACTTAGATACGTCTTTCTGCCTTTTATTGTTAATGCCAACAGTGTCCCGCACTTGAAAACTTTAGTTTTGTCACCCCCTTTTGTGTTTGCTTGTAGTCCAGGGAGTGTGCTTGGTTCCTTCCATGTGTGGATTGCTTACTCCTGCCGTGGAGTCTGTGCTGGTGCCAGAGTTAATGCCCTCAGACTTCCCTGACGATATCCTTTCATGATCGCATCTAACATAGCAGAGTGATAGGAAGCAAGTAGGAGGATGTAGTTTACTTATGGGAGAACTTCTCAGGCCTCACACAGAGACCATTTACTCTTACTTTCTAGCAGTAGTTCTCACCTCTGTGAAGGTCTGCTGTAATTGCACAGAGAGCAGGAACACACACGGACCTTTCCAGATTAGAATCTCTGGGGACACAACCTAGACATGTGTATGTTAAACAAAACAAAACATGCCTGTGTAATCCTGATAGGTATTCCTGAAATATTAAAATAATTCTGTATCAGTTTTCTAGTTTTCAAGCCCACAGCAGATTAAAAACAGAAAATTATACAAAGAGTGAGCGCCCGGGGCAGGCTCACTGAGATGTTCATCAGTGGAACCTGACTGCAGAGGCAGTCAAGGACAGACGTCAGAGTTCTTGGGGCACTTAATCCTCCCTCAGTAACTGTATTCCCAAACTCAGAGCTAGGAGGGCCTAGAGAAGATGCTTTTAGTGAGTCTTGTGTGGTGGCCTGGCAGGCCTGCTTTCATGTTTGTCTGACCGAACTGTCAGTTCATGGGGAAGATGGGTGGGCAATAAGAAGAGTGGGCAGTGAGCACGAGTGTTCTGGAAGTTGCTAAGTCCACAAGCCTTTTTAGCTCAATTGGAAGAAGATAAAATTATTTTTATCCACATGGTTAAAAATAGATTTTGGTGCAAACAGCTATATCCCTAGGAATCCATGGAACTATTCAGAAGGACTTTTTCTTTAGGATTCTAGCTTTCTGAAGTTTTACTGTATTAATGTTTCTTAAGAACCTGTATACTTCTCAAAGCCCTTTCTCTCACATAAGCCCCTTGTATTGAGCACCTGACTTACTAAAAACTCCTTACACACCTGTTACTGTTTCCATGCATGCCCTTGATCCCTCTCCTCCACTGAGAACTGGGACTCCAGTTTTCAGTGCAGTGCCTTTCCGGGTGAGCAGGCACTCCAGCCACGCTTCCTCCAGCAGCCTTCCCTGATTGACTCTGTCTACATACTCTCTCCTTTTCTCCCTCTCTCTCCCTCTAGCATGCACCTTTATGGATTTACTCCTTTAATCTGTGCTAAGATTGTCTTTCCCTTGTTACATGGTCTGTAGCCTTAGAAGTATGACTGTCATAAAGTCACAACCATGTTTGAAGTTTTCTTTTTATCCAGTTTCTAGTGAATAGCGTAGGGTGGTTGTTCAGTGAAGGGTGTTCCTGGAGATATACTGTGCTTTATCTGGGTTCTGGGTGTTTATCCTGTGCATTTTCTGCAGCTGTATATTTGGCCCTTAAAAATTTTTTTTTAACCGTGATGGAAGTTAATGGACTTCTCAGACATACCTTATAAAGAAGATGTTCTTATATAATTGATATTTCTTACATTTGCTTCATTTCATCTGTCTTTTTGAAAATGTTGACATCTGTCTATCTTAGAAATAATCTAAATATTAGCAGGGAAGTAATCTCCACAATATTGTATACATATTGTGTACAATTGCTGATTCATTCTTTATATTCTCTTATTAGATTTATATTACATAATTTAAAATCACATGGAACGTCTAAAAACCCTCTTGTAGGCCACTGAAAATCATAAATACTTCAGAAAAAAATTTGAATATAATTATTAGGAAGCTGGAAAAAGTTTAGAAATCATGAGGCTGTGTGGTTTCCATGTACACTTTGTTGTCCTAGACTCATTTAAACAAATTAATAAACTCTTCTTGAATAGGTATGTATTTAAAATCTATTTTAGAAAAATTAGTTATATCAGAACACTAATATATGGTAGTGAGTTTTTAAGTTACTTAGAATTTCTTCTATAAATATTTCAGTTGTCTGATTTTAAGAGCTGTTATCACTAAATACTAATGTGAAACCTAAGTTTATATTATAAGTGGTTTTAATAGACAATTTACTAGATTTTGAGTTTATAGGCATTTTAATAGTTAATGTTGGCAAAGTTTTGAAAAATTTCCAAACTTGTTTAGAGAGGGCAATCATAGATTGATATTTATTTTTTTTAATAGACATTTGTTTATTTTATGGGTTGTTAAGGACTTAGCAAATCAGAAAGGTAGACAGTTTAAAAATAATTGGAAACCATAAAGTTGATTCTGGATCCTTACTGTAAATAATCAAGTGTGTGGTTTCTTGCACCTTTCCTGGTTTTCTTTAAATTTGCAAATTAGTGAGTGAGTACTAGGAATGCAAAGAAGCAAACAAATGCAGAAGTCACTGTCATGTGTCCTTTCTTCTTCTTTAGTAATGCTGCAGCCTTTTGACTATGACCCCAATGAGAAGAGTAAACACAAGTTTATGGTACAGACCATCTTTGCTCCACCAAACATTTCAGATATGGAAGCCGTGGTGAGTAGAGAAGTTGAACAGAAGTTGTCTGGGGAAATGTCGTTTAAACTGTGGGTTTTGTTTAGTTCTCCATTGAGAAACCTGGTTTTCAAAATTAACAAAATCTGTAAATCTGTTCACTACAGATAACCCTGACTCATTTCAAGAATGAAGGAATTTTGAAATAGTATGCCTTAGAGACAGTTTTGAAGTGCTACTATTAAGAGTGAAGTCCTGTAATCTCTAGGGATGTTAGTGTGATTTTAATGGATTGTGATAGTAGCTCTTCATAGGGTTCTATAGGAAGTTCTGTGGCATTGCCGGTACCTGTGGTGGGTGAGAATAACGCAGTGTGTACAGGCAGCTGTAGTCCTGGCTGACCTGGGGAACCCCCTGCGCGCACACACACACGCACACACACACACACACACACACACACACACACACACACGGCAGCTACACTAACCCTTCAGTTATCCCTTGAGGCGAAACCTATTTGTCCCCATCGTATCTCTGTCTCATTGTTTGGTTTTGTTTGCTTTTAGTGGAAAGAGGCAAAACCCGATGAATTGATGGATTCTAAATTGAGATGTGTATTTGAAATGCCCAATGAAAATGATAAATTGGTAAGTAGGAAAATATAAGAAAATTGGAAGCTGTTAAGCTCTCAGTTACTTTGAGATTGAATTCTGCTTCTGGTTTTGGCCTTTGTGATTGTGTGATATGGCTGTTCCACTTTATCAGACTCAGTGTTTACGGTTTTTAAAAACTTAATGTGTATATGCTCTTTTCATTTCATAACATTTTGTTCAAGAAGAAAAATACGTTTAGATACAAGCTGGATGATGGAGAAGAACCACCTAATTCTACCAAAATTTTGCTACTTAAACAACTTCAAGTTCTTTGTTAGAATGACACATGTGTATACATAAATATAATTAAATTACAGACATAAACCACTTTTTGGCAACTATATACCTGCAATCTGGGGATAAGATTTAATTTACATGGACAGTTTATTCCAAATTTGGCTATTCCCAGGTATTTTGTTCACTATTGATCAAAATACATCTGATTTTATTCCTTAGTAAACAATTTTTATGTTGTTTTTTGATTAGTGTGAGGCAAATACAATTTGAGGGACTGAAGTATATGTGCATGGAGTTTAAAAAGTAGTCTTTTTTTTTTTTTTTTTTTTTTTTTTTTGTGGTACGTGGGCCTCTCACTGTTGCGGCCTCTCCCGTTGCGGAGCACAGGCTCCGGACGCGCAGGCTCAGTGGCCATGGCTCACGGGCCCAGCCGCTCGCGGCATGTGGGATCTTCCCAGACCGGGGCATGAACCCGTGTCCTCTGCATCGGCAGGCAGGCTCTCAACCACTGCACCACCAGGGAAGCCCTAAAAAGTAGTCTTATAGAATGGGTTGTGGTCACTTTATTCCTTTTCTGAAACGCAAATTTGAATTTTTTCCTGTGGTTTGTAGGAGGGGCTTGAAGGGTAAGTAGGTTTTTGTGTGTGTGCTTTAACATATAAAATAATATGGATAAATAGAATTGTTTGGCACAATCAGGTTCCAATTTTACATGACTTTTTTCTTTGCTCTGGAGGCCATTTGCCCTATTAAAAAGTAAACTTGCAGATTAAATACGTGGGGTCAATTGTTATGTTACTCTTAGGATAAGCTGAAATGAAGAAGTGCCTGAATGGTAATTAGGTGTTGACCAAATCATTTATTGTGTTTTTAATGCCTTATTAAAGGGATTTTAAAATATTTGCCAAATACCAAAAAATGTGAATACATATGTTGTTACTGGAAAGTGAGATTTTGATGGCATGTTGATGCTTCCCATTTGGAGTTTACTTTCTCTTTTGCTAGGCTGCCAGGACGCTAATAGCTTGCATAACTCTTATTATTGGAACCAAGAAAAGAGCACATTCATCTCGTTTGACTTATTTTATTTCTAGTTTTATTGAGCTATAGTTGACATACAGCACTGTATAAGTTTAAGGTGTCAGCATACACACTAGTGTTACATATATTGTGGAATGATTACTACAGTAGGTGTAGTTAACATCCACCATCTCATATAGCTACCAAAAAAAAAGTTTTTCCCCCTCTGATGGGAGCTCTTAGGGTCTGCTCACTTAACAGCTGTCAATATACCAAACAGTGGTGTTAGCTAGAGTCAGCATGTGGTACATTACATCCCCAGTTCTTGTTTATCTTCAATTTTGTACCTTCTGGTACCCTTCATCCAGTCCTTCCTCCCCGTTCCCCGCTTCTGGTAACCACAAACCTGATCTCTTTCTACAAGTTTGGGGCTTTGTTGTTGTTTTGTTTTAAGATTCCATGCATAAGTGAGCTCATACAGTATTTGTCTTTCTTTGACTTACTTCACTTAGCATAATGCCCTTAGAGTTTCGTCCATGTTGTCACAAATGGCAGGATTTCCTTTTTTTTTTTTTTTAGGATTTCCTTTTTTTAATGGCTGAAATAATATTCCATTGTATCTGTATATTCCAGTCTGTATATATATACCACAACTTCTTTATCCATTCATCTCCTTTTTTTTTTTGGCGGTACGTGGGCCTCTCACTGTTGTGGCCTCTCCTGTTGCGGAGCGCAGGCCCAGCGGCCATGGCTCACGGGCCTAATGTGGGATCTTCCCAGACCAGGGCATGAACTCGTGTCCCCTGCATCGGCAGGCGGACTCTCAACCACTGTGCCACCAGGGAAGCCCTCACATACTGTTTTAAGGCACATCTCAGACATAATTAATTTCATCTGTAACTGTTTCAGTATATATCGCTCAAAGATAAGGACTTTAAGGAAAGGAAGAAAAGAGCAATGACAATACTATCATTAGTCTTTGAAAGCTTAATATATCATTAATATCAGACTATTCAGGCAGCATTCACATTTGCCTCACAAGTGTCATTTAAACATTTGTGGTTTTTTTTTTGCGGTACGTGGGCCTCTCATTGTTGTGGCCTCTCCCGTTGCGGAGCACAGGCTCCAGACAGGCAGGCTCAGCGGCATGTGGGATCTTCCCGGACCGGGGCACGAACCCGTGTCCCCTGCATCGGCAGGCGGACTCTCAACCACTGCACCACCAGGGAAGCCCTAAACATTTGTTTTTTTTGCAGTTTGTTTGATTTGAAATCAAAATAAAGTCCACATACTGCTATTGGATGATATGTTTCTTAAGTCTCTTAATCTATAGAGTCCCTCTGTTTTTCTCTTGTAAATTATTTATTAAAGAAACCAAGTTTGTCCTGTAGACTTTCCCACGGACTAGATTTTGCTGATTGCATCCTTCAGGTATCTTTTAACTTCTCTGCTGTCTTTGGTATTTCCTGTCATTGGATCTAGAGACTTGATTAAATTGAAGCTTATTTTTGCTGGTGAGGGAGAGGCAAGACTACTTCGTAGGTGGTTATCTATTCTCTCAGGGAGGTACCTAATGTCTGATTTTTTTTGTTTTGAAGTTAGCAGCTGTTGGTGTGCAGTGTGTAGATGAGTGGTCCCAGCCAGGGGTGGTTTGCCCCCCACGGGACAGTTGTCAATGTGTGGAGACAGTTTTGGTTGTCACAGCTAACGTGGAGGGTCTACAGACGTCTAGTGGGTAGAGGCCAGGGATGCTGCTCAACTTCCTACAATGCACAGGACTGTCCCCACAACAAAGATTCTCCAGCACCAAATGTCAGTACAGTTGGAAGTGAGTAAATACAGTTTAAGTCCATTGATTCATTCAAGGTTGTGTAATGGTGACTTTGTCATTACTGCTTCATTGTATTAGTTAGAGAGTAACTGGAGCTCATCTGATACCCGCTGATTCATTCAATGGTGGAGTTCTAAAGCTTTCTCTTAAGTTATAGGCTTTCAAAAAATGAGTTGGTTACAGTGTCCCTCTGATGATGTACAGTCAGCTTTCCGTCCTCCTTCCTTTCCTTCCCTCTTTGCCGTGTTGTTATGGACTCACGGACTTAAACTTCCTACTGTTTCAGCCCCTTGCAGTTATCGTATTGGTGATCAGATTGGCTAGTAGCCGCTCCTGAGTCCTTTCACCTTAGTAGTCTTTGGTAATTTCCTTCATGTCTAATATGGCAAGATACTTCCAGGCTCAGACCTGGGATTAGACATTTCTTCAAGCTCTGGGTCCTTTCAGTGGGAGATGGTATTTCGAGACCACAAGCCTGGGCACTGGGAGTAAGACAGTGATTTTTAGTTTTGTGAGAATTCCTATCAAACCATTCTTTTGGCCAAGATTCTAGTGGAGGCCTGATTGTCAGTTGCAGGCACTTTTAATGGTAAAATTTTAATGGTGAAATTAGTCAGTATCACATAAATCACATAAGATGATGCTCATCCTTTTATTTTTTGAGGTGTTGTGATTGTGTTTAATGGTTGGGTTATGTTCTTGAAGCTCTTGGATAATTTAAATTGTGTAAAATCCAACACTATCTGAGAAGAATGGGCGGGTCCTCTTGTGCACCAGCTGCAGTGCTGTGCTGTTGGAATATAGCAACTCATATGGCTTCTTAGCTTTGCTGTTATGCTTCTTGATGGACATTTTTAAGTGTTTGGAATTCACATTTCAAGTTTGGCACATAAAATGAGACTTTTAATATTTCAGTATATCAGTATATCAGATTTATATAATTCAAATGTGCAAAAATATTTGTATCTATACTAGAGGTGGCCTTAATTGATTAATGTGCATGTTAAAAAGAAGGGCTGAAATACAGCTGTGTTTTTATGAGGCGGTGTTTGCCAGAATGTGTTGGTTTGGAAGGGCTCTGTGGTCAGATGAGTTTGGAAAAACGCTATAAATAAGCACACTGCATATTTGCACATTAAAGGCTCTGAATAAAGAAAATCTGATTAACCTAGTATTTCTTTTTTGTTTCATATAATGCAATTAACTTCCCACGGAATGCCAGATGTTCTGTAAAACACACTTCTGGAAATGCCGTTCCTGTGTAAACTCATTCTTGTGGAGCTGCTAAACTGCAGGTTCTACGAGAAATCCCCATTACTGAGGGATCACTGAAGTGGGCGCAGCCTGGTACAGACCTGGTGCTGTCCGAATTGTTGATTAGTGACTTCCTGTCAAAAGTCATAAGCTTACTGTTGCATCGCATCCTTTACAGAAAATGTGAAACCTCAGAGTAACCAAATCTGGAGCTTTTTGTATTTGTTAGAATGATTAAAGATGAAACCTTTCACACACACACACACACACACAAAACATCTCTTTTCTAATACTTTATTCATGTGGTAATAAAACCCTGTTGGTAAGACCCTAATAGTATCTTGCCATTTCTGGTTTAATATTGTCTACAGATGAAGTTGATGAAACTGCTTAAAGACCATAGTATCTCTAACATACTGGTTTCTTTCTAGTATCCATAGATACAGTTACGAAATTACTTAATATCCTTTTTCTGTATGTCTGTCTTCAGTTTAGTATGAACTTTGTCTGTTAGGAACTTAGGGCATCATTGAGTAGTGTTTTACCTAGATAAAGCTTGTCAGTTTACTACAGACAAATTGGTAAGATGCCATATGAAGCTGAATCCTGACTACACAAATTGATTAAAGATGAAACGCCCTTATTCAAGGAAAACACATTTCTAAATGTGCAAGATTCACAGAAATATGAGAACTGTTGGTAGCCTGTATTTTTAGAAGTAGAGTACAAAATATATTTTTTAGTTTATATAGTCATGATTGCTGTTAGTAAATTCCTATAGTGACATGGTTTGACCCCTTATTTATTTTAGTTTGTTTGTCAATATGTTTTAAAAAGTTCGTTAATTTAAGCAAACTTCAGTATAGTTTTTTATTGCGGTACGCGGGCCTCTCACTGTTGTGGCCCCTCCTGTTGCGGAGCACAGGCTCCGGACATGCAGGCTCAGCGGCCATGGTCACGGGCCCAGCCGCTCCGTGGCATGTGGGATCTTCCTGGACCAGGGCACGAACCCGTGTCCCCTGCATCGGCAGGCGGACTCTCAACCACTGCGCCACCAGGGAATCCCCCAGTTTAGTTTTTAACTAAGTTGCTGGTGACAACTTTAATACACAGCTCTCTCCAGATGGCACATGCACTTTGTGTTCATCCTTAGTGTTCAGAGCAGTGGAGAAGCCCATGTTCAGTTACACATTTACTCCAAAGAGTTGCTCATCAGAATTTATGATCTTTAGTAATCAACTTAGAAAAATTTGGTTAGCATCCAAAACAGTTAGATAGCACAATAGCTATCATGGTTATTGATACTTTCTTCTCAGAGTTGGTGTAGGTAGCAAAACGTGCTGTTGATTCAGTGTTTCTTATGTTAGGTACCCCATCCCACTCTCACCCCTGCCCGCAGCTCCTCACCCACCTCCCCGAGCCCTCCAAAGAAGTTGACAGGCAGTTAAGTACATTATGTAAGTATACCTTTCCCTGTTTGAGGATCTGGATCTTTTTAGGTGTGCTGTTAGTTCTTGGGCATTTACTGTTTCTAAAGACAGTTGGAAACAGCTGTGTTGTTATTTTGTTGATTTCTTTAGGTTTTTTAGGACCTTGATACTGAATATATAACTCAGAAAATGATTGAAGTTTTTAGTCATCTTGTAGGATAAGAAAGATGCCAGCTTTAGAAGTATGGTGGTTGAGTCCGTGTTTTTATTTTTATGGTTTAAAGAGATCATTTTTGTGATAAAACAGTCCTAGTTTATTTGGAACCATCATTAGAATATGGGCTTCTTTTTGGAAAATAGCTCTCTGATTTGGATCATACATAGAATGACCTAGGAGTCCAAGAACCCTTTTATTTTAGAATAAAAAGAGGTACTACTAATAGTTATTCCTGGACAACAGGCATTAACTAATACTGCCCTTAGGCACTAAGGTGTGTGGTCCCCCTAGTCCTCGGGGACAGCAGGACTTTGACTGGATGCATTTCAGTAAGGTAATGGCCCACAGTCTTCAAATGAGTTATGTTCAGAGCTACTACTGAGAACCGCTCAGCACATTCCCTGGGTTGTTGATAGCTGGACGCAGATAATACTGGAGTGTTGACTACTTTACATTTTACAAACTGGAGTTCTGTGAATTATTAGCTCTTTTTATTTGTTATCAACTCTATATTATGAAATCTAATGTCCAGTTAGTGGTTGTGTTTTTTTTTAGGATTGAGTGTGGTTTTAATTAACTTGTTATGATGTTTTATAACCTCTTCAATTCTTTATGTTGAAATAAAAAAATTTTTTTGGTTTATTTTAGGCCACCAACTTTACTTGACATTTTCCAAATTTAGAAAAATTGTTACATTTTATTTATGCCCTCCATTTAACATCTATCTGTTAATGACATATTTTCTAGGGAAAAATACTTGTCATAATGAAGCCTGAAGGACTTAAGAATAGGGAATTTCAGGGGTCCTATGTATAAAGACTTTTTGTAATGAAATATACATTATTTTCTGTTGAGACAAAGAACAGATTGGGGACAATGCATTATTAAGTAAGATGGAGTTGTCTTAGTTATGTACAATGACCTGGATATCAGTAAGTATTTTTTTTGTTTGTTTTTATTTTTGGTTGTGTTGGGTCTTTGTTGATGTGCGTGGGCTTTCTCTAGTTGCGGCGAGCGGGGGCTACTCTTCGTTGTGGTGCACGGGCTTCTCATTGTCGTGACTTCTCTTGTTGCAGAGCACAGGCTCTAGGCGTGTGGGCTTCAGTAGTTGTGGCATGCGGGCTCAGTAGTTGTGGCTTGTGGGCTCTAGAGTGCAGGCTCAGTAGTTGTGGCGCATGGGCTTAGTTGCTCTGTGGCATGTGGGATCTTCCCGGGCCAGGGATCGCACCCGTGCCCCTGCATTGGCAGGCAGATTCTTAACCACTGCGCCACCAGGGAAGCCCTCAGTAAGTATTATTTCAGAGTCTGCTTCAACCTTTTTGTATAGTATTATTTTTATGTGTATTAAATGAATTAGAGAAGATAGGAAGAGAACTGTGGAGATACTAATGGAATACTAGAATGTTCTGTGTGTCTTTGTTTCTTGATCCTGGGGGGTAAGAGAGTGTGTGTGTGTGTGTGTGTGTGTGTGTGTGTGTGTGTGTTTGGGGAGGGGTGTCGTTGAGTACAGGAGAGGTTTATAAATCATTACAATTTTCGAACCCTTGAAAAAATTCATTTAACTTAAACATTGTTCAGTTAGAGTGTTAGCAAAGGTAAGAAAATAAAAAGTGCTTGTTCTTCAGGTACTGACAAGTATTGAGTAGTAACAAAAATTAAGAGCCACACAGAAGGTACTCATTCTAGGACAACGTGAGGCTGGCTTAAGTTTAATAAGGTTTCTACATTTAGTTAGTGAACATAATGCAAGTTGATTATAGCTAATTAATAGAAGAAGTTGAGAAATGTTGTATTTTTTGCTTTAACATAGCTATTATTATTATTATTTCTTATGCGTAACACATCTTTGTAGAATAAGGTGATTGTTTTAGAACCTAATGATTTCTGTGTTAGTCATTCCCAGTCCCATGCAGGAGAAGTCAGAGCTTGGTGTGAATCCGAGAATGTGTTTCCCCTGCACCTCAGGGTATTGCTCCCCCGGGGCCGGCCCTGGCTGTCGCTCCGCCGAGCAGCATCAGCAGCACAGTTGCAGCACCTGCCAGTTATAGCGCGAAGAATGAGCCCAGGGGACTCAGTGTGTTCAAACAGGAGAAACAGGAGGGAGCTAACAGATAGACAAGTCTGCCAGTGTCACTGGTTATGGTGATGTGGTCACCCAGCACGTACGAGGTGTTTATTGTGTGTTGTGAAGGAATTAGAGTTGAAAATGTCAGATACGTTTAAAATTACAGTAGAACCACAGTCACTTAAAAACCAGGCATACAAACTATTCTGTTCTAAAACAACAAATACCACACTTAATAAAATCTCAGTAGTGAGCAGGACAAATGTAAGTGGGAACATTATTATGAAATTGGTATAATTTTCCCTGTCACTGAGATTTGGGGAGCATCCTCTAAAAAAAATGTGAACAGACCAGCAGGTGTAGCAGTAAAGGTGGGAGCTGGTGAATATCACTCTCCAGGCAAGTATTTGTGTTTATATATTTAAAAAAAAGATAAATGAGATTACTGCTTTATGTTTTCTTATCCAGTACAAATAATACTAACCCTTCTTAAACTGTCATTGTTAGTTATTTACAGTGCCCCAGGGTAGGAGAATTGTGGCAAAAGCCCTGAAGATCTTAGGTCATATTTGAATTTATTCATGTCTCCGTGTGTGTGTGTGTGTGTGTGTGTGTGTGTGTACACTTAACAGGCACTCAAGTGCAATGCCAGCGCATCAGTAGATGACAGTGACCTCCTGGTGGTGTCCTGGGTGCTATATGATTCCCTTTCTCATTTCCTGCTTCTTGGGAGCTCCGGGAACCTCACAGTTTGAACAGGCTGCTGATACTTTGATTTGGCTTTGCAGGGAATGTGTATACTAAGGCTTAAACAAAACCTGATCCTTTGTCTAAATGTCTGATACTTTTAAAATTTCGTGATTTTAGTTATTTACTTCTGGGAATCATGATCCTAGAGAAGAAGAGTAAGTGGGTTGTTCAGAGTGAAAATATGTCTTCGGTAACTTTATTATTCAAATACTACCTCTTCCCAGTTAAGGCCTTACTCAGGCCTTCTGACAGTTTCCTGCTGTGGCTCTTGGCCTTGCCTTTTACCTCCCTGTAATACACTTGATCCCTTACTCTTAACAGGAGTCACGAGAATGTAGCCTCGTGTTTACATTCTTTGGCTCCTTTGTCCATCCCAAGGCTTCAATGCAAAAACCGAATTTGCCTTGTATTTATATTTCCTTTTCTGAACAGTCCCAAAGTCCTCGCTTTCTCTAATTACCCCCAAAAGGAATAATTTAGAATATTGGAACTGAAATTCTAAAGGTTGTTTAAAAAAAAGTGCAGAAGTAAATTCAACTTATAGATAGGAGATTACTGCAGGTAGGCTAAATAATATAAAAGGGTGGAAAATGTACGAGATCCCGTGTTTTCTCTTATCTTGATACCATGGCCTGACCGTCAAGTCTATTCTGAGTTGCAGTGTTAGCTATAATGTGCGTGCAGTGTCATTCCTCAGCTGCCTCAGAATCAGAGCGTGTCAAGTCCCTCCAGTTTGCTTGTTCCATGGTTCTCAGAGCAGCCAGTCTCCTCTTCGGGACCAGTCTGAAGCAGCTCTCAAGGAACACGCTGTTTTTCTGGAGCCAAACCTCACCGTGGCGCTCCTGAAGGGAAGCCTGTAGCTGTCTCAGCAGCCTTAGTGTTCCCACCAGGCTCCGCAGCTTGTCTCCACACCCGTGACTCTCCCCCCACCCCGCCCCCTTTAACCACCGCCCAGGTAGCTTATACATGGTTCTACTTAAATTAATTAATCAATCAATAAATTAGATTTTTTTGCCTCTGCTCTGTATGTTGCCTGGTTTGTAGGGGCCTAAATGGTCGTGAGCACATGGGGTAAGTGGGTTTACTCAGTGTGACTGTTGTGTGACTTGCTTGGCTTACTTTCGACAAGGGTTTAGGCTTCACTTTTATCATTTGCACTCTCGTCTTAACATTTATGCTCCACAGATTGGTTATGACATTTCTTCTCCTTTTTCTTGTAAAAGCAATATATCAACATTAAGGAAAATTTTCAATAAAAAGAGAAATCTAATTCTGCCACCATGAGAAGATATTGATTGACATGTTAATTAAAATCCCAGAGTGGGAAGCTACTCATCAAATGTCTAACGAGTGAAATGTTGAAGTAATTTTGGTAAGGCACAGAATAGAATATTTAATGACATCGTGTCATTTAAAATGATAATTAGAAGATGTACATATAAATGAATAAAGATTAAAAAGTTACGTGTATGCTGATTTTATAAAATATGCATATGAAAGAGAATATTGGAAGATAATATATAAATAATAGTTATTTTAGGTTGATGAGAGAATGGGAGGTAATTCCCTTTCTCCCTCTTGTAATTCTCAATTTTCTGGAATTTCAAGAATTTGTGTAAAAATAAAAAGCCAATTGTGAAGAGTTTGATGATTCCTCATTCTAATTTTTTTTGCCTTCACTTTTTGGCCTTTTGTATCTCCTTGTAATTTCTTAGTCACCTTTGTGGTATGAGTGTGATATTTTCCCCCAAACCTAAAGATTGCTGAGTTGCCGTGTTGTTGACTGTTCGTCTTCACAGAGGAAGGCCATGTGCCATTCTGGTTCCCAGAAGCTGGACTAGTTCTAGGTTGGAAAGTGCACACTTGAGAAGTCATTTTGAAATGAATTCTAATTACTGTTAAGGAAAAGAATAGGAAAAGAAATTGGTGGAGAGCAGAAACATCTGAAACAGGATTTGTAACAGTACCATGAGATTGGTTGGGACGGGGAGGACAGAGCAGAGAACAAGAGGCTCGCACAGGAAGCACAGAGCCGGATGGTGAAGCAGGCTTCCTAAAACCCCTCACAGCGGGGACGCTTCTGAAGAGAAGTGGGAAAATCTGAATGATGACTGGAACCTCAGTACAGTACTACTAATTTTTACATGGATTTAGACAATGGCGATCAAATCACAGCCCCTTCATACGAAATACTAGTTTTGTCCCTGTTTATACTGAAAGTGAATTCAGGAGCTGGGATGCTGTGTTAGGTGTGTGACCTATAACTAAATCTTCCTGATGAGTGCTGTGGAAAATGCCATAAAGTTGATTTTGGAAACGTTCTTGTTAGAAGTTTATATCTGAATAAAGCGGTTTATACCTTTCTTTTTGAAAAATTTTTTTAGCAAGTAAAATTTTAATTAAAGACAAGAATAGTGCTAGTCCTCTTAGGAAGCTTGTGAAGGCAGAGATGAGATTCCAGTGGATGGGTGTTGAGTTGAGGCTCAGGGTTGCTTAGGCCCTGCCCCGTGCCTTTCTCTCCATGCCTTTGCCACTAGTTCCAATGGGTGAGTGCTGGCAGGAGTTAAGATTTGGGGGCTCATAATTTTAAAGGTACCTGAGTACCACTGTGGTTCCATATTGAGTTTCATGAGTTAAAGCAGGTAGTGTTACTAATGATTTGAAGGGATCGTTTATATTTGAGTTTAAAGTCATGAAGTGGACTCCCTCCCCTCTTTTTTTCCCCATGATACTTGTTTGTGTTCATCATCTCCCCTTCGGTGCTCATATCCTTCAGTTATTTTTCCCCATGAATAGAAGTTAGATTTTCTTTCAAGTGTTTTTCTTAGGTAGTCTCCTGATTTCATTGTGTGTTTGCAATAGCATCCCCCCTTCCCTCCAGAACCCCATTTGAATCGCAGAATCAGAGCACTGAAAATGAACTTCATGTTTGGATTTTGGTTGGCATCACTCAGCATACTTATTGAGTAACTACTGTTGGCCACAGTGCTGGATTTAGGGGTAAATGCAAAGAGGAATGGCTCTTGCTTTACCCAGGCTTTGAAGCATTGTAGGAAAGAACACCAAAAGTACAGTGTTGTGCTGTGTGCTCAGTGCTCTGGTGGAGGTAAGTGCACAGGGTGGCGGGCGCAGAGGAGGGGTGGTTCACGTGCTTTGACCTCGCTGACTGCTGGTGTTTACTGCTGTCGTCCTGTGCAGTTGTTCACAGATGACCGGGCATTGCGTATTTAAAAAACTTTTTAATAATGAAATTGAAAACTGTCAAAACTTTGCGTGTAAATAATTTCTTGGAGATGGATGTTTGGAGTTCAAGTTGTTTAAAAACCTGTAAGGAGAGTTAGTTGAAAAACGCCCCGCCTGCTGTCTTTGTGCTGCAGAACGACATGGAACCCAGCAAAGCCGTTCCCCTGAACGCTGCGAAGCAGGACGGGCCCGTGCCAAAGCCACACAGTGTTTCCCTCAATGATACTGAGACGAGGAAGCTCATGGAAGAGTGCAAGAGGCTCCAGGGAGAGATGATGAAGCTATCGGAAGAAAACCGACACCTGAGAGTAAGTGCTCGCTCCTGGGAAAGGAACTTGATTGCAATGAAGGCAGCGGGGAGGTGAACGTTGTTGGGCCATTTTGTCTGTCAGCTTTTACATTTACCCTTTTTCAGTTCTTTTTCCTTTTCCCCAGTTTGCTTCTGTCCTGGCCTTGGCTCCCCGCCAGCCTCTTCTTACACTTTGGCAGTGGCTTCTTGTGTCCCGTGCTCCCTTCCCAGCAGCTGGCCTGGGTGTTGGGGTCTGGCCGTGGCCTTGCTGGCTTCCTCTCTCGCTTGTGCAGCCTTCTCATTCTGGGCCCTGGTCCTGTCACCTGCTGCAGCAGTGCTGTCCCCAGACTGGCACCCCATTGTCCAGGGTGCTTGAAATGTGCTTAGTTGGAATTAAGATGTGCTGTGAGTGACATAGTGCCAAAAATACCTCTTTTTTTTCGTATTGTTACATGTTGAAATAATATTTTGGTTATATTGGATTGAATAAAGTATATCATTAAAATTTTGCCAATTTTTTGTACCTTTTTAAATGTGCTGTTAGAAAATTTAAAACTCCATGTAGGGCACCCATTGGAAGTGCCTCTCCAGGTCGTGTCGGTCAGCACTGGGCTGGGGGTCCTGGAGGAGCCTCCTCTGCTATAGCAGGAGCACTTCCCTCCGAGGGCGGCCCGGCGCCCTGCCCTGCCCACGTGGCATGCACACACGCATACACGTTTCATGGTGCTCGGTTCTCATCACCTTGTCAGTATGACCTTTTCTGGGACTCTCTTCCCCTGAAAAGAAAAGAGAAACAGTCTTGGAATGCTGCCTCCTCTGTTTCCAGGCTACCGCTTACCTCTTCTGGCTCCCATTGTCAGTCTCCCTCCAGCGGGCTGGGGTGTCTCGGAGGCAGGGGCTGTGTTCACCGCCTCTGCGTTCACGGCACACGTGCGCAGCGTTCATTCACATTTGAGTGAGTGAGCAATGGGCTGTGGGATAGTGTGGAGCTCGCTAATATTTCAAGACCTGAAGACCTTTAAGTTGCTTTTTGAGGCTTTGTTTGAAGCTTTTCATGTCAAAGTAGATAGTATGGATACTAAAATGTACTTAAGGTAAATAAGCTAAACTGTGGGATGTCATCTACATCTGGTTATTTCATAGCCTGTGGAAACTACACTCTGGATCAAAGGCACTGTGTCTTGGCTTGATGTGCTGAGACGGCTTTTCTGGCTGTTTCCTATTCCACAGCCCCGCCGCAGAGGCCCCTGCCCCCAGCGCCTGTCTGGAGAGTGGAGAGGTGGTCTCATGTTACACCCACACCCACGCCCTGTGGAGTTCTAAGGGTGCTGTTTTTTGTTACTTGCCCTTTATGTGCCATGAGTTCCTCAGTCCTGTATGTGGTGGAAGATGTGCTCCCCAGTGTACTGAGGGCCACAGCCCGTCGCCTGGCTGGGAGGGAGAAGTGCCTGGGTCGGGCCGGGCTGGGGAGATAGGTGATAAGATTGATTCCCGGTCCCGACTCTTTATGGACTAACGTTCTGTAGATGTTATTTGAAAAAGTGTTCTGCTGTTTAAAAGAGAAAACAAAAGAACCTTGAAGACCACTGGTTTACAGAGTCAACTTCTGGACCTTTAACAGTTCACACTAAGGCCCATCATCATTGGTTGCCAGGTTGACTTCCTTGAGGGGTCTCATCACTGCCCTTTATGTTCCGCAGCCCTGGCCTTCTTCATCCAGCCTGTGCATCGGAATCTGCCGTGAGCTCTTAAACACACGTGTTCAGGCCCTCCCGAGACCCCGGGAGGCAGAATCACCTGGAGTAGCCTTTAAAGTTCTTGCCGGGACTGAGCATCATTGTTCTGTCCACACGGGACTAATAAGAACAAGACCCAAACCCGCAAACCCTCAGAAAATCCAGTCATGCAAATAAAACAGCATGACGTCAGGTGCACTCTTACCCTGGGTGTTATTAGTGCACACACTAGAGGAACGAATCAGTGTGAGAGGTAAACAGGAGCTTGTGCTGAGGAGGTGAAAGCCTGCCCCGTATTCATCTGGTTGGGATGATGGACCAGGTAAAGCCAGCTGCCTAGGTAAACCGGTGTCAGTATTTTCCCCAAGGTCATTCTGCAGCTGGTAAAGTGTCATAACAACCTCTGCTTAGAGTGACTGCTGTCCTGTTACCGAGAAACCTGGTCCCCTAAAGTCACAGACTGACGGTCAGAAACTTCGCTGGGTGAGGCTGTGTCAGTCAGCACAGAGCAGCCACCTGGTCTGGAGGATGGGAGTCACTGTGATGGCAGAGAAGCGGCCTCCCTTTCTGGTCCAGGTGCAGAGCCTCAGGTGCGGGGCTCTGCCTACAGCTTCCCACCCCTGTTGTATTTGTAGTTTCCAAGGAAACAATTCTGTCTCTCCTCTACAGTCCAGACTCTGGTGCTGACCCTTTTACACAAAGACCTCCTGCTTTGCTTTGAGCACATTGAAACGCTGCATTTAAATTTCATCCTGCACTCCCCCTCCCCAGTCCTGTAGAGTCCTGTCTCTTCCCTGCGCTCTGCTGTGTGGGGCCCTGCTTGCGGCAGGTCAGACTAATGACCTCACTTTGTTTCTGGTGGTCTTTGGCTGATGGAGTCCAGCGTGAAGATGCTGTCGGCCACCTTGGGGAAAGTGCGTGCGTAGGATTCTTCTTTAATTGTATTAATATTAGTGGGATTTTTCCTTCCGTGTAAATACAACCGTAGCTGATTTTTCAGTTTTTTAGAAGTATATTTCTTGGCTCTAGTTTTTAAAATCAGCATTATTGAGGTATAATTTACATTCCATGAAGACACCCATTGCGAGTGTACAATTCAGTGATTTTTTTTTTTAGTAAATTTATGGAATGTGCAGCCATCACTGGAATCAGATTTTAGACTGTTTGTATCACCCTAGAAAGTTTCCTTAGGCTGGGTAGCAGCTCGTCCCTGCTCTTACCCCCAGTCGCATGCATACTGACCTGCCTTTTGTCTGTATATTTATAGCTCACTGGTCGTATGAATATTTGTTTTTAAAACCTCTTTTTGTGCATATATTTTTTTCTAGGATGAAGGCTTAAGGCTCAGAAAGGTAGCACATTCGGATAAACCTGGATCCACCTCAGCTGCATCCTTCAGAGATAATGTCACCAGTCCTCTTCCTTCACTTCTTGTTGTAATTGCAGCCATTTTCATTGGATTCTTTCTAGGGAAATTCATCTTGTAGAGTGAAGCATGCAGAGTGCTATTTCTTTTTTTTCTCTTGACCAGAAAAAGATTTGTTTACCTACCATCTCACTGGTAGTGTGGCCCACAGTGACCATTCTTTGTGTGTACAGCGTCATATAGGCCTCGCCTGTAACAGTCTCACGGTTAGAAACACAGTAAGAGCAGAGTGTTGGGCTCCCGGACAGCGTGAACGTCACCAGACCATCCCTAGCAGGTGTCATTGCACATTCAGTCCTTTATGAAATTCATAAATAAAGAATTGTTCTTTCTTTGTGGTTTTAATAAGAGTTCAAGAATTGTTCAGAGTCTTGTAAATGTTATTTTAATAATCCCCTTAAATTTTATCTGTCGCTGTTACCTCTTGAAATATGATTTATCTAGATTGCTAATCCCACTCACTCAGGAAATACCAAGAGGTATTCTGTGGGGAAATGGTGTCTCTTACAGTGTAAATTTTCTCCTTCACCTTTGCTAATATCATGGCAGAATTTTTCTTATCCCTTGTGAGGCAGTTGTTGACTGAGTTTTTCATCCTTCCAACCCTGTCCCATGGTATTTAACACAAAAATAATAAAACTGTTAACAGATTCTTGCTCGATAGCTTGTGTTTGTCGTGTCATTAGACGGGATGCCAGGGAGTGTGCTGTGTGGTGATCTGGGTTATAAAATGCATAATTTATCTCATGGAAACCCTTGCGGATATTAGAGTATTTGTGGTTCAAAGTCCTCATTCTTTTAAGGAAAGGAATTGATAACATTTCAGGCCATTTTTGGAATTTTGGAAGATTATAATCCATTTGTCCTCAAGATAATATAAAACAAGCAAAATACCATGAGTATAAAAGTGCTGTAATTTCAGTCAGTTTACATGTCTGCCCTGTGGCTCTGTTGTGTTTAATTTATCCTATTCTTAATAGGTTCTTTTAGTGTGTTCTCAAGAAAGACTGATTCTCCTTGATTCTAGTCACTGCTTTTTGACCAGCCTAAGAATTCCTTTTATTTTATAACATTTCATAATAATAGTTAAAAGTAGGTTTTTTTCCCATCCAGTTTGACACGCACAGTAATTTCCATTATGGAAATTTGGTATTACTGAGTAAACCTTGGGAATTCCTTTGTGAAAAATGACCTTATCCTTTGCAGATCTCTACATCAACCACGTGAAATACGTTTGCACTGTAAATGCGTGACGGTCTGGCGTACTTTCCTGTGCTTAGTCTTATGTCTCATTTAGTTAATCTGTGTTGGCATAGAAAATTCTGGAACCAGAAAAAATAGGTTCACTTTTTCTACTAAGTACAGTCTAATACAAGCAAATTTTGAAAATAGGTGTTGGTTTTGTGAAAAATGCACTTATATTTGAAAGGGAAATTGGACTCTGGGACTTGACATGGTGCAGTGAAGTATGTTGGCCCCAGGTCTGTGTGTACCTTTTATAATGGAGTGAGATGCTCTGAAGTATTTTGGTTGCATTTTCATTTCAAGTATGTTTTGAACTCGTCAGAGCCCGTGTACTGTGGTGTTGCGCTGTATGTTATCTTCTAGGAAACCTCTTGCTTGAGTGCAAGAGTAAGAACAAGGGCACGTCTTCCCCGCACGTGCTGCAGGTGCCGCCTGGCGCAGTCATTGTAAAAGCTCCTTCCCACTCTGGTACCTGGGAAAGCATGCCAACAAGCCTTGCATTTCCGTCCCGTCCGTGCAGAGTCACTAATTCCTCGGCTTCAGTCTCTTTCTATAATCAGCATTAGCGGTGATGAGCCTCAGGCATGAGATTTCATAGCTATCAGTTTTTAAACAATTTAAGTTCTCAGAAATTTAGTAGAGGCCTGTTTTATGGGAATGCTCCTTAGTTCATTTTGTTCACCCTCTTTGTTTTATAGTTGAGGGATTTGAGGCCTTCACGAGAGCTCAGAGAACTTTCCTCATGTCTCACAAGGGCAGAGGCAGGGCTGGACCTGAAACCTGTTCTCCTGACTCTAGCTCAGTGTCTGTTTCTGGTAACTTTGTAGGAAAAAATGTACCGCAATTTGATACGACTGAACAGTGGACGTAAGATGCTCAGAGTGTGAGATTCCTGTCATAAGACTGTACCACAGGCAGCTGTGGAATAGTCTCATACACATGTCTGGTTTTAGTGTTTAGGCTAGAAATCCCCCCTCCCAATTGGAAATAAATAAATGCATTTTTAGGGAGGCATTTCACAAGATGCGTAATGCAGTAGTTGGTCTTGAGCTAGAATGTAGTCTGGGTGTTGTCTGCAAAATCAAGTCCACAGGGGCGGCTTTACTGCTTTGTGTAGCAGGACATGCTCCGACTGTTCAGAAGCCTCAACTGCTCTACGAAATGTGATCAAATTATTTTACTGCCGACAGAGTCCAGCTGTATTAATTGACTGGTAACGTGCAGATGAAACTGTTCGTCCTCATTCCTTACGTTTACATGTTCAGAAAGTTTTGCGTTGTCTGCCTGCTTACTTGTGAATGTCAGCGTGAGGGAAATACACCGTTGCCATCTCTGAAGCCACAACCAAGTAAATAAGGCCTTTAAGTTCTTACCTGACCTAAATGCACTACCTTCCTTCATTCTTTCTGTAACTAATGTACCTTAATTTTGCCCATTCTTGTATTTACAAGAGACAGATTTAAGAATTGTATTCTGAGTGTGCATTATGTTACCTTAAAAAAAAAGAAGAAATGACACTTGGAAAAAAATATGTATCAAATTCGGAAGTTCTCGTCAGAGAAAAATAATATTCTTAATTTCTCCTTCAGTTATCTTAGTTCAGAATATGCCACTTTGAAAATAGCCTTTATCAATAAGATAAAAAATACAGTTCCTTATAGGGTATATCCCCCAATTTTAGTCTGCTGCCAGTTTGAAAACATTCAAGTCCTAGTTTTCCCAGAGCTTTGCACATTCCTTTCAGTGGTTTTGGTATGTGCATAGATTTTTAAAAATTCACCTTTATGAGAATTAGGGAAAGCCCAGTTTTACCATATGGGAAAACAACAAAATAAGGTAAATAAATGATCTTCATATTCTAGCTTTCAAAGGAAAATAAACTGTTGTGTGAATAAACTGTTTAAAAATGTGGTGAAGTGTCGTTTTCCTTTCTGAAAAGCAACAAAAAGGAATTTGATTTCAACAGACGATGGTGGTGTGTGTATTTATGTTCTATCAGGTAGTAACAGCCGGTCACTGGGACCCGGGTCCCGCTGGCAGGTAGTCTTTTCTTAGTGACCTGGAAGTTAAGGGCTCCTTGGTAGGACATGGGGACACCTGCTTCTTCGGTTCCACACTTGAGAGCCCACCTTGGTAGAAGCCGTGCTTCTGGAGAGTTCTGTGCAGGAACAGTGGCCTCTTGGGAATGCCCAGCCTGCAGGAACTGGTGCAGAGAAGTTTGAACATCATCCTTGAAGGGAAAGAAAGTTCTAGCTTCCTACATTTCTGCTTGTAGAAATAATGATGTATGCATCTTAGGGAATTCAGAAAATAGTTTATAAAAAAGTAAATGCTACTGCATTGGTTTTTATGAACATTTATTTCCTTATAATACTGGTGTTCTTTAAGCATAAATTACATACAACCTTGTATCTTTTTTTAAAAATTTTAATCTACTTTCTCTGGTTTATTGAAAACCAAGTATAAGTGACTGCAAAAGTACTTTTTATGATCCTAAAATCTTTTTATGATCATGTTTGTGACTGTAAGGTTATGAACATTTTATTTACAATGTAAAGCTCTGTTGGCCAGGTAATTCCCTTTCTAATTACGCATACACTTCTATTACCACATTTCTCTTGTTTTAAAACTGCATTTCTTCTTGTCCAGTTGTTCCTATATGTAACACCCACCTTGAAAAAAGGTGCAGGGAACTACTAAGATAACTGTTCATTATGCTAGATTTTAGTGGTGGTATGCAGCTACAGCATGTGTTAACACGTGTGATGCGCTCCAGAAAGTATCCTGACATTTGGACGGTACCTGTAGATATACTGCGTGAAGATTGGTCAGGGGTGGAGACCCGGCTCGGTCGTTTGTTTTTAAGCTCCAGTCATTTTAATCTGCAGCCAAGACAACTGCTTTAGAGGCTTTTAAATGTCAAAAGACAAGATACCAAGTAGGTTCAAGTAAGACTTAAGAATAAATGCTAAACTGCATTGGTTTTTATGAACATTTATTTCCTTATAATACTGGTGTTCTTTAAGCATAAATTACATACAACCTTGTATCTTTTTTTAAAAATTTTAATCTACTTTCTCTGGTTTATTGAAAACCAAGTATAAGTGACTGCAAAAGTACTTTTTATGATCCTAAAATCTTTTTATGATCATGTTTGTGACTGTAAGGTTATGAACATTTTATTTACAATGTAAAGCTCTGTTGGCCAGGTAATTCCCTTTCTAATTACGCATACACTTCTATTACCACATTTCTCTTGTTTTAAAACTGCATTTCTTCTTGTCCAGTTGTTCCTATATGTAACACCCACCTTGAAAAAAGGTGCAGGGAACTACTAAGATAACTGTTCATTATGCTAGATTTTAGTGGTGGTATGCAGCTACAGCATGTGTTAACACGTGTGATGCGCTCCAGAAAGTATCCTGACATTTGGACGGTACCTGTAGATATACTGCGTGAAGATTGGTCAGGGGTGGAGACCCGGCTCGGTCGTTTGTTTTTAAGCTCCAGTCATTTTAATCTGCAGCCAAGACAACTGCTTTAGAGGCTTTTAAATGTCAAAAGACAAGATACCAAGTAGGTTCAAGTAAGACTTAAGTCCTGTGACATAGGGAACCTGGCATTTTCAGAGTTCTTTATATGTTAATCTTTTTAAAACATTAAGTTGCAGGAATCAGCTTGAGGGGTTGCTTATTGCAAGAGCTGTCTTTGTGAAGTTAGCGTTGCTAGAACACCAGTAAAGGGTTTTTGCTTGCAAATAGGTCTGAGCTGTCTGTGCAAATGACTTCAGAAATGTGGGGTTGAGCTTTAATTACCACTTTGCTAGCAGACACCCAAAGTGATTGCCCACCTAAGCAATTTATTTCACCCATCGTGTGTTTCTCAAAGCATGAAATGGTCTTCAAGATGCTTATCCCAGTGCTCCAGGTGTTAGTTTTATGTCAAGTCACAATCCTCCCCTGGATCCTGTGATACAGGTACTGTTCTTATGTCCTTAGGAGGGGACGAGCAGACAGGTTTAGGGAAGTTAGGCATGCTCAGGTTTACACAACCTTAGGTAACAGCACAGGCTCTGGATCCCGATGGTCTGGTCATAAGAGCGCCGGCTCTTAACCACTGTAGTCTACCACGCAGAGGAGATGCTTTCTATCCTGTCCAAATCAGGTACTGTCTCTAGTGTGGTCCTTTTGTGATGCCTTTGATTCACTGTAAAGACAGTACAGTTGTCCCTCTGTGACCAAGGGCAGATTGGTTTCAAGATTCACTGTGGAAACCAAGATCCAGGGATGCCCAGTCCCTTGTATAAAATGGCTGAGTACAGTCAGCCTCTCTGTATACACTGATGCGAAGCCCACAGATGACAGAGGGCAGACTGTAACATTTCTTTGTGGAACCTTGTGGCCCTAGATTTTCTAAGACTTTTTTTCTTGCTTTTGTCTACCAAAGAAGTGAGAAGACGTAACTGGCCATTAGCAATCTCAGCTCTTAAATAAAACCAGTATGAGCATAACTAAACAACTTTATTAACGTTATAATAAAAGAAGGGGGCTGTGGAACTCATTGGTTTATGTAACCTTCAAGGCTGTAGAACAGTGTGGCCTCAGTCTTTTCTGTATATGGTCCTTAAAGATTTAATGATTATTTAAACCAAGTGTGTGGGTTTTGATAATTCATGGTCTAAAATCTCAATACTTGGGCTTCCCTGGTGGTGCAGTGGTTGAGAGTCCGCCTGCTGATGCAGGGGACACGGGTTCATGCCCCGGTCTGGGAAGATCCCACATGCCGCGGAGCGGCTGGGCCCCATGAGCCATGGCCGCTGAGCCTGCGCGTCCGGAGCCTGTGCTCTGCAACGGGAGAGGCCACAACAGTGAGAGGCCTGCGTACCGCAAAAAAAAAAAAAAAATCTCGATACTCTTTGTAATCCTACAGAGAACAAAGGATGTCAGGTAATGTACACACTTAAGGACCTTGAGAAAAAATATAGATCTTTTTTTGGGAGAGAGAAATTATTGACAGTTAAGTTCCAAAACAAGTTATGGAGAGTTGCAGTTGCAAGTAATTGTCTATTTTACATTCCTGAGCAATAAGAATTACTCATTTTAGTACATTCCATGTTTCAAGACGTAGAGGTTTGTCAGGGGTTATATAAAGAGTTTAATGTAGTTTTGGGGGCAAACTTGCTTTTTCATTGTGTACTATTTTCATCCAAAGTGTGTATCCTTAAATGTGTAATATGTAATAGATAAATGTATGAGGGTGTGTATCAAGCTACTTTGATTTAAATTTAGGGAAATACTTAATTTGAAAAATCCAACTTAAAGATAAACTTTTGAGAAGCAAAGGAGAGCTTTGTTGCAAAGTATTTCTTTGGCTGCTGTTCTGTACTTTGCCATCAACTAAGTTTTATGAAATTATTGAAATAAAATTCAGAATTTCTTGTAAAAGTTTAATGATCATGTTTAATTTATCAAATTAAATGAATTCTCTCTTAAGGGAAAAATGCTCTTACACTGTGAGACCCGCCCCGCTGCCCCCATGGAATTTGTCAGCCGGAGAATTTCCTTCCATGTTTTAAGAAATCAGTTTCTTATCAAGATTCTACATTCTGTAATGAGGAAATGGCTTAATAAGAACCTTAGTTTTTGATTGGGTAAAGTGTTCCTTTGTCAGACAAGTGGTGGGTGGAATTTCAGAGAGATAAGTATATTGGAATATATACTTAGGTTCTGGGTGTGGACTTTATAAAGTGCTAAAAATTTGTGTGTTCATCTTTATAATGTTGGCATGGTGAGGCCGTGCAAGGGACACAGCTGCCGTTCTTGAGTTTTTAACAAGTCTTATAACATCTCTGCATTTGGTTGAGGCAGTAAATGCTATAAATGTTCCCAGCGGGTAGTGTTCACACTATTTAAATATGTAAATATTTCTTTCCATCCAGTACTTAGATCTCTTAACTCTAAAAAAGGACATTGCAGAAGCTGGTGTGTTCCCCACCCTGCAGTGGGGGGTAAGGTAAGCTGTAGTGCCTGCAGAATGGGGTCGCCTCCCTCCTCGGATTTTATTTTTTTCACTGTGAAGTTTTCTTCAGCTTTGATGTTTTATTTTTCCATATTTGCCTTAGATTTCTCGGCTGCTTTTAAAAAGTAAATCATCAAAGATAATAACCGACGTCCCCTTTATACCCTTCCCTGATGACCTTTCCCTCTGGCAGGCCACTGACCCAAAATGTATGTGGACCATTCTCATCCTCGCATCAAGATTTTACCCCACTTGTATGTAACGGTCAGCATATAGAGTGTTTTGCATGTTTTAAACGGTGACGTAAACGTGTCCTTTACTCAGAATATGATTTCTCTAGTTCTCCCCTCACCTAAAAGTTCTTACTGGGAAGCGCACACTCTTCCAAGTATCCCCTCGGGATGTCTTGTACGTGTTCTGTGACCTAATACACCATTTTCTCCTCTGCTCTCCAGCTTGGACCCATCGTAGGAATGTTTTCTGTCACTGACAAATCTAGTGCGGAAATTGTGACACCAGGACCTCCCAAAGGTCCCGCCACTTCTGCTGAAGCTGCATCTCTCAGGGTTGGGGTTTGTTGACAAATGCTGCCTTAAAAGCCACCTGCTCTGTGTGCCTGTGTGGACATAATGCGCACAGAACTAGGGAAGGAGGTCGGTCAGTCTGAGGGGAGGGAGGTGAAGGGTGCACGTTCACGTGAGGAACCCTCGCGTGGCCGCACGTCCTTGCTGTTGGTGCACGTGCTGCGGACTCTTATGTTCGTGTGTGTGGTGGATGGAGGTGGTTTTCCTTCCATGTTTTGGAAATGGAGAAATTTACATAAAAACTGGGGATTCGTACTTTGGAAAACCTCAAGGTACGGATTTGGTTCCCACATAAGATTGACTTCCTGTTTCAGACTGTTTGACTTCTGAGTTACCTGGGCAATTCCCGGATTCACCTGAGCTTGCGAACCTGGCTTAGGTCTTCATCACATGTTACTGACGTTGACTCCTTCCCTGAGCCAGGCACTGGTGGCCGTGGGCTGGGGTGAGATGACACCAGATTGGGATTTAGTTTTGGATGGTGGGATCCAGGGGAATCCTGTTCTCGGGAAGCAAAAGATACCTAAACACACTTGTACCTTAGTCAACAGGTGGTTGGGCCCAGACGGTCCAAAACGTGGTCAAGCAGCCTTAAAATTTGAGGAGCAACGGAAGCTACTTTCAGGGGTACCCATTGTATGTCAGGTGCTTTATATAATCTCCTTTCCGGAACAAACTTCTAAACTTTTTAACAGAGGAGAAGAGCTGGGAGGAACGGGCTTGTCCAGGCCCACTGTGCAGAGCCGAGTCCGGGTCCCAGGCGTGGGCCTCCCCTGTGCCCTGCGCCTTTGAGAAGGAGGGGGATGAAACTGAAAGTGGCCTAATGGCGGTCAGTAAAAACGAGAGCTCGCTTTGGTCTCAGGCACTCAATACTGAGAGTATTAAACAGTTTTCTGCTTTTGAAAATCTTGGCGTCAAGAACAGCACTACACACTTATTACACACTGCATTAGTGGCTAGAAGCTGAGGCGTGGCCGCAATATGGTTTCAGAATTTAAGGTGTTTTTGCAGTCCAGGCTCTTTATAGCTGGGCTTTCGACCAGCTAATAACTTAGGTGACTAGCTATATAAATGGTGTTCAGCGTTATAGTTTAAAAGTATGAAACATGAGTGGCTTGGGAAGGAAGCCTGTCAAAGAGGTTACGAGCCTGGGCCCTGGGCTGACAGGGCATAGGTTATGGTTTGGGCTTGGTCACTTCCCTAGTTACGACCCAGGGCGTTTCTGTTCCTGTGCCCCAGCTTTCCCCTCGTAAGGCTGCTTCACCGGGTGCGAAGTGGCTGGAAGAGCAGACACTTAGCAGATGGAAACAGGTACTGTCCACCTACAAGTGAGGTGGATGGTGGGCGAGTTGTCTGATTATTTGGGCCAAGAATTCAAGTGGAATATCCAGAGTGGGTATTGGCTTGACATGATAAAGTCAGGAGCCAGTTCTGCAGCTGAAACAGTATCTGGCCAAATGCAGACACCTTTCACTGAACCTGTAGAGGCAGCAGGATACAGCGTGGGTTTCAGAGGAGGGACGAGCCAGGATTCGGATCTCAGCTCTGCCCTGGCACACAGTGGAGCCTCTGCAAGGGCCCCTCGTCAGCAGCACGCCTGCTGGTCACGCTCCTCTGTAAGCCAGGGAGGGGGTGTGGTGAGGACTGTAGGGCATTTTAAAGAACCCAGCATAGTTTTGGGAACATAATAAACATATTAAAATTGCATTTATACTCTGCCCTTTAGTCACGTATCAGAAAGATACAGCAAGAGTTTAGAAGTTTCCAACAGCTGCTTAGTGGAAATGGATGATCCTGAGTTAGAAAATGTAAAACTATCTTAAAAATTTAAAGGAGGCTGTTCTTACAGGTAAGCAGCCAGTGAGAATTACACGTGATGCACTTTTGTTTTTTGATTTCTTTTTCTCTGAATATGAAGGTAACACTAACTGATTTTAGAAGCTTAGAAATTATGGGAAAGCCTATAGTAGAATTCCGATATCCCACTCCTTAGACAACTTACTAACAGCTTTAATGCTGAGCTGAGTATCAGATATGTATACTTAACATAATACTTAGTGTAAATATAAATACTGTTAAAGTCAACGTGTGTCTTTATAAGCCAATTAACAAAATTATTGAAAGAATTCACTTTTGATCTGGAAACAGTTTTGGAAATAATGGTGCACAAAACCCACTCATACACCCCTTGGGCAGATTCGTCAGTCGCTAACATTTTGCCTCGTTGGCTTCAGCCTTTGTGCTCGCTCTCCACACACATGCACATGCACGCACTACCGGCGTGTGGCACACGTACACACGTGCACATTCACACGAGCGCGTATATACCCATGCACACGTGCACCCACGTTTTATTTTCTCTGAACCAGCCGAGCCTAGGTTGCACGTGGCGTGGAGCATGTATGATCCATCCGTCCCCACTAACGTGTGGTTTCCTGGGAAAGCTCTCCTCTGACGGGTGTGCAGTGCAGTTGGCAACCTCAGGAACACATTTTATATGCACACATGCATAGGCACGCACTACCGGCGTGTGGCACACGTACACACACGTGCACATTCACACGAGCGCGTATATACCCATGCACACGTGCACCCACGTTTTATTTTCTCTGAACCAGCCGAGCCTAGGTTGCACGTGGCGTGGAGCATGTATGATCCATCCGTCCCCACTAACGTGTGGTTTCCTGGGAAAGCTCTCCTCTGACGGGTGTGCAGTGCAGTTGGCAACCTCAGGAGGTCGAGCGCTGATTGGACACTTTGTCCGCGTCATTTACAGCATCTCTGCTTCAGTGCAGGATCCAGGCTGGGCTCACGTGTGGTGTTTGGTCGTCCTGTCCCTCTAGGCTCCTTTACCCTGAAATAGTTCCTCAGCCTCTGACTTTTATGACATTGAGGCTTCTGAAGATACAGTCCTCCCTCACCTCCACCGTTTAAAATTGCTCATTTGGGCTTTTTTTGCTGTTTCCTCACTATTAGATTCAAGAAATGGGTTCTTCGCGGGAAGACTACAGAGCTATTGTCTTCCTCAGGGTCTGGTGCCCAGAGGCCCACGAGGTCCTGCCCCTTGTTTGTGGATAAAGATACAACTGAAGGGACGGTGGGGAGAGGACTCACAGGCTTTGTGGTTAAGGCTCGCATCAGACGGCCAGGGTTGAGCGCTGGCTTCCATGTGACCTTGGATGAGCTTTCAACTTTGCTGTCTCAGTTTCCTCCTCTGTAAAGAGGGGAGTGGTTCTGAAGGTGGCTCTTGAACTAAGGGGGGGAATATGTGTAGATTGTTGGAAAGAGCAGCTGTCCAGGACGAGCACCACATGGGACAGCCATCGTCATGGATGCTGACTCTTCCCATTAATGTGAAAAGTTAATATGGTCACCAAAGTGGAAAGGTGGGGGGATAAATTAGGAGTTTGGGATTAACATAGACACGCTACTATATTTAAAACAGATAGCCAATAAGGACCTACTGTATAGCACAGGGAACTCTACTCAGTATTCTGTAATAACCTAAATGGGAAAAGAATCGGAAAAGGGATAGATGCATGTATATGTAGAACTGAATCACTTTGCTGTACGGTTGAAGCTCACAGAACACTGTAAATCAACTATATACTCCAATACAAAATTTAAAAAATCCCCAAACAAAAAAAGACAAAAAAATATTAAATAAGAAAGTCTCAGAAATGCTGAAATGGTAGGTGCACCATTTCAGCTCACACAGGTAGGATTCTAAGTCTCAGAAGTTAACCCTCAGTCTCTCCTGATTCGTGACACCTCTAGTTTTTACAAGCTCTGTGGAAGCACCTAATTTCTACCGAGTAGATTTGAAAGTTTAACCCTCAGGAGGGTTTATCCTTGTGTCGCAGGGGTGGCACCTCCAGGAACAAGGGTGGAGGGAGTGGTTCCCACACTCACGCTGCCTGGAGAAGCAGATGCCATGGCTGTCCCTCTGCGCCTTCGAGAAACGGGGACTCTGTCCCTCGCTGTCAGAGGAGGCGTCACCAAGTAAAACACATGATGTGTATTTTGATAAATCTTTGATCATTTGTGGAAAATAGTTGGAGCTTTTTAGTGTAAGAATGGTGCTGATTTCCAAATGGACACTCAGGCATTGTGGTAAAATTGGTAGTTTCCCTTTATGTGTGTTTGCACAGAACTGGGATGATCTGGGAATATTCCTTTCTTCGTTTTTGAGCGAGGCCTCCTTTTTGTGCGTTAGGACAGGCAGAGGCGTGCCAAGAGCAGTCTGGTTCCTCTCCTCCCTCGTTTGCTTAGATACTCACTTAAATTTAAAACTCACCTGGGTCTCCAGCCATGTCACTCCTTATTTTGGGAAGGGGTTTGATTTCATTGATTTTGTAGGGGAACTACAACGACCTGGAAACTCTATTCCAACAGGAGCGGTAGATCCATGAGCAGAACCGAGGCTCTTCTCACGGGCGACAATTCACTCGACGCGATGCAGGAATCCCTGGGCGGCCACCCACTCCCGAACGTCTTCCTCGCCAGCCTGCGAGGTGGCACCCCCGCCTCCTGCCCTGCCGCCTGCCCCTCAGTCTTCAGTGGGTTCGAACGCCAGAGTGGAGAGAATGAAAGGGCCTGTGACCAGCTGTGCTCACCGAGTGGAAGACCTTCACTCCATCTTGCTGGTCTTGCAGATCCTAGGCTTGGCTTGAAAGGTCAGCAGGGCAGGGCTGGGTAGCAGGCCAAACCCAGGGGCTCTGGGCCCTCGCCGGCCCCGCTCCCCGGGGTGTCCCTGTGAGCATTCAGGGAGCAGGCCTGGCGAAAGCCCACCATCCAGTGATGGAGATAGCGTGGGCTCAACGTGGATAATTTGGTCAGATTTATACCTGACTCTAGTTCTGTGTGGATTGTACTGGGTTGAGATAGGAATCGTCTTGGGGAGTGTTTTGGATCCTGAAGCCTGAGGATACCCGCTGCCAAGAGCCCTTCCCCAAGACATCAGGGAAGAGTCTTCTTCCCACCTTCACCCCAAGATGCAGCAGCGCGTCCTCTTCTTGTCCATAAATTGTTGGCTACATCGCCTTGTCTTAGGAAATTCTCCTTAAAACCTCAGCCCCAATTTTTTTTTCTCTTACTTTTCTTTTTTTCCCAATATTTTAACTGTTGTGACATGTTTGAAATGAGGGTCACCAGAATTCATTGGCTTCACGTGGCACCTGTGCTTGGAGCTGCTTTCAGGTTTTCTAAAAGTAGGTAAATAACTGCATTTGGCTTCCTAACCTCAGAGCCTTGTCGATTTGGTTTTGGCTGAATGGCACGGCTGGTTTTAAGGTAAACAGAAGGATCTTGGAAGTGTGCTGCTTCCTCCACCAGGGGCACCCAGAGGCCACTTACCGGGTTCCAGGGTTCCAGGTGTCAGTGGGGTCGGGCTTTGTTCCCCAGGAGGGATGGGACTAATGGCTTTTCTAAGATTTGGACGTTTTGTTTTAATTCGGCACCTCCAACCCCCTGTCCCTCAGACCCTTTCATTTTTCTTGAAGTTAAATGATAACCGCTTTTTCATTGCAAACCAAAGTCTGGCAGGCTCTCAAAATGAATCATTGTAAAACTCGATCCTGCCACCAGGTGGCAGTGTGGTCCTTAAAAAAATTATTTATTTATTTTTGGCTGTGTTGGGTCTTCCTCGCTGTGCTGTGTGCGCGGGTTTTCTCTAGTTGCTGCGAGCCGGGGCTACTCTTTGTTGCGGTTCGCGGGCTTCTCGTTGCGGTGGCTTCTCGTTGTGGAGCACGGGCTCTAGGCGCACAGACTTCAGTAGTTGTGGCACGTGGGCTCAGTAGTTGTGGCGCACGGTCTTAGTTGCTCCGTGGCATGTGGGATCTTCCTGGACCGGGGCTCGAACCCGTGTCCCCTGCATTGGCAGGCGGATTCTTAACCACTGAGCCACCAGGGAAGTCCCGGCAGTGCGATCTTAAGTCCTGAGGCCGGACCCCGGAAACCCCCAGCTAGTGGGTTTATCATCTCAAACAAATCGGACTATTATGGTTTTTATTCAAAGTGTAGTTACCAACCGAAGGAAACGTCTGTCTTGATTCTAAGGGTAGATACAAAACTTCTCTCCTCTCCCTTAGAAGACAACAGATAGTTGATGTAAAGTTTGTTTTTCCATTATAAAATTGGGATAATTATAGCAATAATGTGGGTAAACCCTTGTGATGTCTTTAATGAAAAGATGCTATAAAATAATACCTTTAATTTCATTGTTAACTTTCATTGCAAGCATTAAGTTTTTATAATGTCTCATAATTGCTTAATGTGTTATGTGTTGATTTGTATCTGGTCCTTCACTCAAATGTTGAAGAGCTTTTTTTTTTTGTTTAAATTTTAATGTTTTGGCCATGCCCCGAGGCATGTGGGATCTTAGTTCCCTGACCAGGGATTGAACCCAGGCCCACAGCTGTAAAAACGCGGAGTCCCAACCACTGGACTGCCAGAGAAGTCCCAAACAGCCTTTTCATTTAATAATTGAAGTGGATAAATTCTGGGTTCTTTATGTATCCCTCCTGCCCCCTGGGCTAATGTGTAAGAGGCCTGTCCTATGTACCAACTGTCAGAATGAACCTCTAGCAAGGGGAGTGCAAAGCTTGAACAGGAGCTTAAAAACAGAAAATTTCAAAGCAAAAACTCCTCCACTTTCTATTGTTAAAAGTGTTAATGCATAATTGTCTTGAGTTTAATGTTTTGAACTCTAATGAGAGAGGTCTCATTACCTTTCTGATTTTTGAAAGCTTTAGCTCTCCTCTGCTCTCTGCCTGGAGGGATGGTCATGGGGGTGCTGGAGGGGTGGTCACGGGGGTGCTGGAGGGGTGCTCAGGTTAGAGCAGGCTTCGGGCCCCTGCTGGGTGAGGGTGGAGCCCTCCACAAACTGGGTGAACGCCAGTTCACTCACGGTTCACGCCATCCTTCCAACAAGCCCATGCCCCCCGCTTTCTCAGAGGAGGAAGCAGGTCCCTCAGAACGGCAGACAGAATAATGTCCGCAGAGATGTCCAGGCTGTAAACCCTGGAAACTGGGTGTGCTGTGGACCATGGCAAGTGGTGTGAAGGCTGCAGATGGAATTAAGTTTGCTAGTCAGCTGAATTCAAAATAGGGCGATTATCCAGATTATCCGAGTGGGCCCCGTGGACTGGGGACCCTCCCCTGGACCCTCAGGGGTCCCCCGAGGCTGCTGGCTTTGAGGATGGGGAGGGAGCTACAGGCTGAGGAATCTGGACAGGACACCACCTGCCAACACCTTGAGGCTCATTTGAACTTCTGACCTCCAGACTTGTGAGATAATAAACCCGTGTTGTTTTGAGCCAGTCAGATTGCTGTGAGTTGTCACAGTGGTCACAGGAAACGAGTGCCTGGTGTCACACGGCACCGGTTCCACCCGCAGGGGAGGGTGGTTCCTGCTGTCTCTTGGCTCAGAGGACTGAGAAATGGCAATTTCTTTGTTTTATAGGTGAAGTGACCATTCTCACCGACCTCCTCCCCTGCATGTAGAGGATGAAGGGAAATGCACTTTTAGTTCTTCCTGAAATCTAGTCTTAATCCAATAATTAAAAAAAAATCCCTTCAGGCCATGCTGTGTTTTTTATAGTTGTTCACTCTCTCCTCCCCTCCTTGGTCACCTGCTCTACCTGATGGAGTGAGTGCAGGAGGTGACTGGTGGCAGTGGGGAAGGGTATCTGAGGCCCCTCGGTGCCCGCAGGCAGGCTGGGCTCTGCAGATGCATGTCCTCAAGTCCACCCACCCTCCATGGATGCTGCTCCAACTGGGTCCACAGGACCTGTGACCTGTGACCCATGAGGACCCTGCCGGCTGGGCTGTCCCAAGCTGGCCTGGGCCTCTCTGGTGGCCTTTCAGAAGGTTCTAGGCCTGCTGACCCTCCCCCCTCCCCCCACCCCTCTGGTCTAATCCTAGTGACAGGGAGGGGGTGAAATTGATTGGAATTCTCCAACTTTGGTTTTTTAAAAACTAAAGGAAGTCGTAATACCCTTCCCAACAGGTAAGCAAACCTGGTTTTCAGGCCTCTTGCCCCAGGCCAGTCACTCTGGACACCACAGAGGAACATGGTCTTTAAAGTGGGCTGTTGCAGTGCACAAGCTAGGATTTGCTGTACGTGTCTCTATAGCAGAGGGTTACCTGTCAGTCTCAGCCTATGATAGTGATGCTCTTGGCTAGGGATGCCTGGGGTGCTCACCTGGGCCATCCTACCTGCAGCAGCCTCCACAGACATTTCCCTGACCAGGATCCAGTGATGTGGCTGGACCGGGCCTTGTGGGTCTTATGACTGCAGGATGCACCTCAGCGACAACTGTCAGGGAACTTTGGGAAAAAAGATTCATGACTCACAGGTCCTGGAGGACGCATAGCACACCTGGGGCCACACATCGAGGTTGGGGTGGAGGGAGGGAGGGAGTGAAGACCTGGGGCTCTGCCTTTATTAGGGTCCCAGGTTGGGCGTGTGAGGTTTTGTGGGTTCACTCTTCATTGGCGAATTTAAAGCATAAGAGTGGGAACTGGGGTACAGGAAGGAAGAAGAGGGATTACTTGAGTGGTCACTTACCCGGGTCACCCAGGGCCTTCTGAGAGGGGACCTTCCTGGGTGGGCGGCCAGCTCCTCACCTAGTTGTGTAGCTGGAAGTCTCTGAGGTGGGTGCCTCCACAATCAAAAGCTAATTGTCAGGCACTTAACCTGTTCCAGGGGTGGAGCTGGCACTGGATCTCTGTCCTCAAATGTGCAAACCCTACACCATGGGCAGGTGGGCAGAGGTGGAAATCTGGTCTCGTGGCCAGTCTGGAGGGGAAGGACAGTGTTGCCCTGCTGTAATGAAAGGGGTGCCTTCCCCTCTGCCTGGCACAGTGAACCAGGAGAAAGGGAATGACTGACCCCCTCTGCAAACAGCTCCTTCTGAAGCTGTTTGCCTGGAAGGGAGAGCAGAGGGCGGGGGGCCACTGGGACCGTCTGCTTCTCATTAGGCTGTGCAGAGAGCACAGCTGGGTGGAGTTCATTAGCACCCTTAGACGGTTTATCCTAAGGATGAGTAAATATACTTCCTCGACCTACCTCAATGGAAAGGAATGATGCCTCAGGACACTTTCAATTTAAAAAATCTGATTTTTAACTTTTGGGGAACAGTTTTAGGTTTATTCCTCTGCGTTCCATTTCTAATGATGTTCTTTGACTTCTAAGAGGACATTTTTATTGACCATAAAGAATAAAACAATCTCTGTGGTGTCCAAACCATGTTCTATAGATTCAGCCGGGAAGCATCTGTAAAAAGCAAACAAACAAACCGTAAAACTCCACACAGACTTTCAGAGAATAGAATGTAACTTTTAAGAAGATGTTTACTGCTCTGAGTAGAAGACATTTTGGAAATCCAAGCAGGCATGACAATGAGTTTTTACAAAGTTAGGATAATGGATTTCCTGTGAAACTGGCATGGCTGCAGCAGCCCTACCTGCCTTTTCTCCACCCCACTCTCCCTTCCTTCTTCACCCACAGAGCCTGCTGTTGTTTGGAGTAGCATTTGCTGGACGAAAACAATGACATTTCTCGTTGGGGGGCGCATAATCATGTGCTACTGAACAGTCAGAAGTAAGTGGGAGACTGCTGGAAATTTCTGGGACATTTCATTTTCTTATTTTCACTCCCATCACTTTTTTCCTGTTGTTATTTTCCAGACTGAAACGTGAATTTGGTTGGCTTTACCTCTAGTGGTCATCTTGGGACCATGAAGTAAAGACTAAGAATCTCAGAACTTCTCTCCTCCTAGCCTCCCCACGCCTCACAATTGACCAAAGGTGTCCATACTGCTTCCAAAACCAGGCAGAGAGAGAAATGCTTCCCAAACGATGCTGCTGTGGTTGAAAAGTATTCCTGAGCTCTGATGCTTCCTAGCCTGCCCTTGCTACAGCCTTTTATAAAAGTTATCTGAAAATGTCATCATTTCACCTATATTCTGGAAGGATATTTTTTTTTTTTTTTTTTTTTTTGCGGTGCGCGGGCCTCTCCCGGCCGCAGCCTCTCCTGTCGCGGAGCACAGGCTCCGGACACGCAGGCTCAGCGGCCACGGCTCACGGGCCCAGCCGCTCTGCGGCACGTGGCATCCTTCCGGACTGGGGCACGAACCCGTGTCCCCTGCACCGGCAGGGGACCTCTCAACCACTGTGCCACCAGGGAAGCCCTGGAAGGATATTTTTGCTGGGTGTACCATCTGGGTTTGCCATTATTTTCTTTCAGTCCTTTAAAAATATGCTTCCATTGTCATTGGCTTCCACTGTTTCTGTAAGAAGTCGGCCATCAGTCTATTTATTGCTCCTTTAAAGGAATTTGTCTATTTGTTCAGGCTTCTTTAAGGTATTCTTATTGTCTTTTTGTTTTTAGCAGTTTTACTATCATGCAATGAGATGTGGGCTTGTTGCTGTTGTTTGTTTATTTGTTTGGGATTTGAGAGACTTCTTCTCTTTGTGACTTGATATTTTCATCAGTTTGGGAATATTTTCCACCATTATCTCTTCTAAGACAGCTTCTACCTAAATTCCTTCTTCTCCTCTAATGAATTTCTAATTATTTATATGTTAGACTTTCTTATTGTATCCCCTGTATATCTTACCCTCTCTCCTGAAAAACATTTTATTTATTTTAAAATTTATTTATTTTTAATTTTTTATTGAAGTATAGATGACATACAGTATTATGTTACTTTCAGGTGTACAACATAGTGATTTGACAATCAAATACTTTACAAAATGATCACCCCGATAAATCTAGTAACCATCTGTCACCATACAGGGTTATTACAACATTGTTGATCATATTCCTTATGCTGTATATTATATCCTCATGACTCATTTATTTTATAACTGCAGGTTTATACCTCTTAATCTCCCTCACCTATTTCAATTAACCTCCCCCCACCCCCACTCTTGCCCCCTCTAGCAAAGACCAGTTCACTCTGCAAATGTGAGTCTGTTTCTGTTTTGTTATGTTTGCTCACTTGTTTTGTTTTTTTGATTCTACATATAAGTGAAATCATATTGTATTTATCTTTCTCTGACTTATTTCACTTAGCATAATACTCTATTATTGTATTATTGTCAATTTCTCCTTTTATGTCTGTTAGTATTTACTTTATATATTTAAGTGCTCATACATTGGGTGCATATATATTTATAAGTGTTATATCTGTTTGTTGGATTGATCCCTTTATCATTATGTAATGCCCTTCTTTGTCTCTTCTTATAGTCCTTGTTTTAAAGTCTATTCTATCTGATATAATAAGTATTGGTACCCTAATTTTCCTTTCATTTCCATTTCCATGGGATATCTTTTCCCATCCCCTCACTTTTAGGCTGTATGTGTCTTTTGATCTGAAGTAGGCAGCATATATATGGGTCTTGTTTTTTTGTTGTTGTTGATAAATTCATTCAGTCACCCTATATCTTTTGATTGGAGTGTTTGGTCCATTTATATTTAAAGTAATTATTGATATAGGTACTTATTACCATTTAAAAAATCATTTTCTGGTTATTTTTGTGGTTCTTTGCTGTCCTTTTCTTCTTTTGCTCTCTTTGTGATTTGATGACTGTGTTTAGTGTTATGTTCCTTTCTCTTTATTTATTTATTTATTTTTGTGTGTGTCTATTATTGGCTTTTGGTTTGTGGTTACCATGAGGTTCTTGTATAACAACCTATGTATATAGTGGTCTATTTTAAGCTGATGGTTGCTTGAGTTTGAGTGTGCTCTAAAAGTACTACATTTTTACTCTCTCCCTACCACATTTTTTGTCTTTGATGTCACATTTTATATCTTTTTATTTTGTATATTTCTTAACTAATTATTGTAGATATATATGATTTTACTAGTTTTGTCTTTTAAACTTCATACTAGTGATATAGGTGGTTGATCCACTATCTTTACTATATTTTTGCCTTTACTGGTCAGAATTTTTTCTTTCATAATTTTAATATTTCTAGTTATAGTGTTTTCTGTTTCAGTAAGATTTTTTAACATTTCTTATAAGGTTGATTTAGTGGTGATGAACATCTTTAGTTTTTGCTTGTCTGGGAAGCTCTTTACCTCTCCTTCATCTTTGAATGATAACCTTGCTGGATAGAGTATTCTTGGTTGTAAGTTTTTTCCTTTCAGCACTTGCATATGTCACGTCACTTCCTTCTGGTCTGCAAAGTTTCTGCTTAAAAGTCAGCTGATAGTCTTTGGGAGGCTCCTCTGAGTGTTACCAGTTGTTTTCCTCTTGCTGCTGTTTAGAGTCTCTTTTTAACTTTTGACATTATAATGTATCTTGGTGTGGGTCTCTGGGTTTATCTTGTTTGAGGCTCTCTGTGCTTCCTGGACCTGGATGTCTGTTTCCTTCACAAGGTTAGGAATGTTTTCAACTATTATTTCTCCAAGTAGGTTTTATGTTCCTTTATCTTCCTCTTCTCCTCTGGGACCCCCATACTACAAAGTTAGTAAGCTTGATGTTGTCTCTTAAATACCTTCATTTATTTCCTTTTTGCTATTCCGATTGGGTTATTTCCACTAGCCTGTCTTCTAGGTCACTGATCTGTTCTTCTGCATCATCTAATATGCTCTTGGTTCCCTCTAGTGTATTTTTTCGTTTCAGTTATTATATTCTTCAGCTCTGATTAGCTCTTTTTAATATTTTCTACCTCTTTGTTGAAGTTCTCAATGTGTTCCTCCATTCTTCTGAGTTCAGTGAGTAGCTTTATCACTAGTATTTTTGACTCCTTATCTAGAAGGTTGCTTATCTCTCTTTTGTTTAGTTCTTTTTCTGAAGTTTTGTCTGTTTTTGTTTGGAACATATTCCTTTGTCTCCTCATTTTGCCTAACTATCCAAAATACCTGGACATCAGTATTTTGCAAAAGCTCCCCAAGTGATTTTAATGAGTACCAGAATTGAGACCTTCCCTAACATAAAATATGATAAAGACAGTACAAAAAGGGAAAATAACAGCTTAATCTGATGTATGGATATAGCTGCAAAAATAAAATATTAATATAGAAAGATCATCAGTTATAAAACAAAACTTTTGCTAAATAGACTTCATTGCAGCAACACATGAATGAGTCCCTCACAGAAAGTTTATGGGCATAATTTATTACATTGCATTTCCTGTGGAGAAAACCCATCCATAGGAACCTATCAATACATGTTGAAATTTTAACAACCAAATAAAAACTTTTTAATAGGAGTGGAAAGAAATTACAAAGATGTAATAAAGTCTGTTTGGTAGATATTATAATTCTTACCAATATCTGGTTTCTGTCTCCTTCCAGCCATCCAGACTGTTATACTTCCTGGTCCCCTTGAAATTCTATGGGTGGAGTCAGGGGGAGGGGGGGTGAGAACACTGCTTTCTTCCTTCACCAGGGGATCCAGGAAGCTTTGCATTGTGATGGCAGAGCCATGGGATTGAGACAGCTTACTTTGTGTTACTTCACAGAGAACGGCATGCCTGGAGGTTCTCCAGACCCACAGCTGGCCTTTTGGGAGTGAGAAATAAATGTGTGAATCCACTGGGATTTTTGGAGTTGTTACCACAGACAGTATAACCTCTTTTGACCAGAGGTTTTTGGAAAAGTTTGCCTGCAAAGGGCCAGATAGTAAATATTTTAGATGTTACAGGACATATGGTCTCTGTCACAACTACTCAACACTTCTACTGTAGCAGGAAGCCACCACAGATAATATATAAATGAGAAAGCATGGCCTGTTCCAGTAAAACTTTATTTATAAAAATGGGTAGCAGACTTTGCCCATGGACCATAGTTTGCCGACCTCTGTTCTTGAAAAGAAAGTTTTATTTATTGAAATATAGTTGATTTACAATATTATGTTAGTTTCAGGTATACAACAGAGTGATTTGATATTTTTATAGCTTATACTTCATTTAAAGTTATCGTAAAATATTGGCTGTAGTCCCTGTGCTATGTATTAGATACTTGTATCTTATTTATTTTATACACAGTAGTTTGTACCTTTTAATCCTCTTCCCGTATCTTGCCCTTCCCACTTCCCTCTCCCCAGTGGTAACAACTAGTTTGTTCTCTGTCTCTGTATCTGTGAATCTGTTTCTGTTTTGTTATATTTATTCATTTGTTTTAATTTTTTAGATTCCACATATAAGTCAAAACATGAAACATACAGTATTTCTTTCTGGGTCTGACTTACCTCACTTAGCATAATACCCTCCAGGTCCATCCATGTTGCTGCAAATGGCAAAATTTCACTCTTTTTTTTATGGCTGAGTAATATTCCATTTCATGTGGGTGCACGCCTGTGTGTGTGTGTGTGTGTGTGTGTATTCACACGTCCGTTCATCTGTTGATGGACATGTAGATTGTCTCCATATCTTGGCTATTATGAATAATGCTGCTATACACATTGGGGTACATGTATCTTTTCTAATTCGTGTTTTCATTTTCTTTGAATATATACCAGGAGTGGAATTGCTGGGTTGTATGGTAGTTCTATGTTTAATTTTTTGAGGAACCTCCATACTGTTTTCCATAGTGGCTGCACCAATTTACCTTCCCACCAACACTGTATTAGGGTTCCCTTTCCTACACACCCTCGCCAACATTTATTATTGTCTCTTTGACAGTAGCCTTCTGACAGGTGTGAGGTGATATCTCATTGTGGTTTGGATTTGCATTTCATGTGCTTGTTGAACATTTGTATGTCTTCTTTGGGAAAATGGCTATTCCTCTGCCCACTTTAAAATTAAATTGATTGCTTTTATATACATACATACATACATATATATATATATATATATATATATATACACATATATATATGTGTGTGTGTGTGTGTATATATACACACACACACACACACACACACATATATATACTTTGGCCGTGCTGCCTGGCTTGCGGAATCTCAGTTCCCCAACCAGGGGTGAACCCAGGCCTGGCAGTGAAGGCTCTGAATCCTAACCACTAGGCCACCAGGGAACTCCCTGTTTGTTTGCTTTTGAGTTGTTTGAATTCTTTGTATATTTTTTTGATAGTAACTCCTTATCACATATATGATTTGCAAGTATTTTCTCTTATTCCATAGGTTGCATTTTCATTTTAAAAAATATTTATTTATTTATTTTTGGCTGCGTTGGGTCTTCGTTGCCGCACACAGGCTTTCTCTAGTTGCCAGGAGCGGGGACTACTCATCGTTGTGGTTTGCGGGCTTCTCATTGCGGTGGCTTCTCTTCTTGCGGAGCATGGGCTCTAGGCACGTGGGCTTCAGTGGTTGTGGCATGCAGGCTCAGTAGTTGTGGCTCGTGGGCTCTAGAGCGCAGGGTCAGTGGTTGTGGCGCACGGGCTTAGTTGCTCTGCAGCATGTGGGATCTTCTTGGACCAGGGCTCAAACCCGTGTCCGCTGCATTGGCAGGTGGATTCTTAACCACTGTGCCACCAGGGAAGCCCTGCATTTTCATTTTGTTGATGGTTTCTTTTGCTGTGCAGAAGCTTTTTGGTTTGGTGTAGTTCCATGTGTTTATTTTTCCATTTGTTGTTCTAGTATTTTGGATGAGCACGAAGGACTCTTGTTGTCAGTTGGTTAACAGGGAGAGCAGGGCAGTTGGGAGTGCAGGCTGCCCTCTGTGGTGCAGCTCTTTAGGCAAGGCAGAGTGCATGGACTTAGGAGCTCAAATGCTACAAGCGACTGGAACGCAAATACGAAAGCTTGTTCTTCCAGAAGGAGTGCTGGGCAGGGAGGCTGTGGGCTGTGCGCATGCCTCCTAGCCTGGCGGCTCAGGCCACCGCTGTCACGCCTAATAATGATGGTAAATGAACTCACCTGTTATTAAGTTTGCGACTGCCCCCGCCGAGAAGCGCCCAGAATGTATACTCAGATGCTTTTATGAGAAAATTAATTAGGTTGTTCAGTACAAAAGAAGCACACGTTGAAAATTTATGAAACTTCTGAGCTCCCAGATAATCAGCCTTCCTGGTGTCATTGTCAAGCACCGCCAGTTGTTTTCATTTTTTCCGGGGACACTACTGCTTAATTGAAACCCATCAATCAACTTAATCAATTCATCGGGATCTGTGGAGCTTGGACTCTGTGCTCCATGCCGGGCTTAGAGCCTGGGACGACAGAAACTATGTACGACATGGTCATGACCTTCAAGGAATTGAGTCTCTGCTTTTAGGAAGAAGTCCAAGTTTCTTAACTTATGTGGTTTTTCGTGTCCTGGCCCCGCCTCCTTCTACCCCCTCTCCTGCCCCTGCTTACCTGTGGTAGATTTTTACCTTCTTCAGGAAATAAAAAGTGGGGCGTCCTGAGTCTCCCTCTGTCCATGACATGTTGAGTGACCACGTCCTTGTGCTCTCCCGAGGTCTTGGGGATGTCACCTTCCTCTTGGGAAACTGGTGGCAAGTTCCTTCTGGCTGCAAGACCTCTGGGGTCTCACCCTGAGCTTTCCCAGTTTTCTTGTCATCTTCAAGATGTCATCTTGTCTCAAATGAGAAAGCAGGAGGGGAGGAGGGGGGGTGGAGCCCTCAATATTTGAAAGCACCAAACCCAACAGAATTTATGTGGACATCGTAATTATTACTATGCTGAATTACTGAACGCTATCCTCTCCTTTTTTGGCTGGAAGAACATAAAAATCCCGATGAAAAGAAACAGATGTCTTTGCTTTGAGCATTTCCAAAGGAAAGTGCAGGAAAGTCTGAAACACGCCGCAGGAAGGCCTGCTGTGTAACTGAGATGCTCTGATAGTGTTTTCGTTCGCCAGCTGTGTGCAAGTGGAGTGGGTATCTCTGGCCAACGCAGCCTCCACATCAGAGGGGTCACAGCAGCAGAGGCATGGAAGTGTTCAGGGAAGAAGCTCACACTGTGCTCCTGACTGCGCTTGGCTTTCCTTTTAACCAAAAGCCATGTCAGAGAGTCCCAAGGGGGACTTGTGGGCTGGTAATTCAATGTGATTTACGAGCCGGGGAAGAGAAAAGACCGCCATCGGGGAGGACCATCTTCGGTGATCGGTGACCGGCAGGCACTCCAGGTCACCCTGCAGTGGCCGCGGCCCTGTGTCCCCAGCAGGGAGGGCCATGGCCCAGGGTCGCTGCAGTTAGAGAATTCTCTGCCGGCCCTCCTGCTGCACTCCGCATCAAGGGTGTGACCCTGGACGGAGGCTTGGATGCCCCGGGGCAGTCCTCTTCTCCACGCAGGTTGGAGGGGAGAATTTCTTCTCTCCCCGAGCGGGGAGGTCAGTGGCCACTGTCTCTTAAAGTTTGCTTTCCTACAGAACGTCAGAGTGTGGAGTTCTGTCCACATTTTAAAAAAGGCCCAGGACTCATCTTCCCTTCTCCTCCTCTCTTCCCACCACTGCAGTTTAGAGACTGAGAATCAAGGAAAACAAGACAGAAGCTCGGCATACTCCAGCACTCGAGGTGGGGAACCCAGCGGTAGCGGCGACGCTCATTGGTGGTGGAGTCCAGCGGGGGCGCCCCGCCCTGGATGCCAGGCTGCTGGCATGTTGGTCCAGGTGGGAGAGCACTGATTTGCTTGGCTCTCTGGCAGCCTCCCTGGGGCCAGGAGGCCTCCACTTACCGGGACCCCTCCGCCAGCCCTGGCCCCCGGCTGTGCTCCACAGGCCGAAGCAAGACATCATCCCTGTCACCAGACCAGTGGCTTTGACAGATGCCTTGGTTCCTTCAGGCCTCCTGGACCCCATGGGGCTTGAATGAATCATTGACTAAAACTGATAGGACAGCGATTGTCCAGATGAAACGTGGACTGGGCTTCACGTCAAATTGACCGTTCTTGTTCTCCTGTTGGATTTTTTTTGTTGGATGTTCTGAGGCAGCTTTAAAAGGACGTAGATGGGTGTGCCCTAATTTTGATTTGTGGTTTAGCTGTCTACTTTTAAATTAAAATATCCAGCAAACAAAAGACCCAGGCCTAGGGTCCAGGAAACGAATTGTAGAAGCGCAGGGTGGGGCGACGGGAGTTTAGTGGGAAGAGGGGGTGAAACGGGCTGAAAGCTGGTTGAGAATAAAGTTAATACTCAGCTCTGGTGCGTTGTGCCTGCCAGGAATCTGAGCCACGGCCGCGTTAATAAAAAGTGCAGTATCTGGGGGACGAGGGATCGTCTTGTTCTGGCTTAGCTGGACCACCGAGGGAGCGCGGCTGGCTGGTTCCTGCGAGGGGCACCTCTCTTCACAGGGGGCATAACTGATGGGGGTGCTTTGCAAGGAGAAGAGCCAGGGCCACATGGGTCCCCAAACTGAGCTGCATGAGAAATGGGGGAGGGGGACACGCACCTCGGCTAAGAGAGTTGAAGAGTGGCTGGACGGTTTGGGCACTGATCCCATGAGGCTGGGCCGGGATGCTGCGGTGGTGACCCTCCAGCCAAGCCCTTGGAGGGGCTGAGTTTGTGGGGTGGTGGGGACCCCATGGCAGGGAGACTGTGTACCACCCCGTGTGCGACAGTCAGAAAGAAGGTGGAAATAGGTGACTTTAAAGGCTTGTCCAGCTGTGAGATTTTGTGATTTTCAAATGGACAAAACTGTATTTTTCACAGGTTTTAAGTGAAACTTGATAATTGTGTTGGGAGGAATCAAGTTCCTGGGTGACCCCCCCAAGAGCGGCTTAGACCAACCCGAGTGGGATTTCGGCCCTGTCTGTGCCCAGAGCCGACACCCCAGATGACCTTCGACTCGCCCCGAGATCTGATGCGCTTGAGGCCCGCCGTCCACGGCGCCGCCGTCCACGTCGTGTGTGTCCCCGGGAGCGGATCATTAATTGTTCATAACATTTGTTGGACGTTGAGGAGTTGGTAGGGAGCATGGAACACAGGATCCAATATGTTTTCCTCCTCTGACGTTGCTGCCCAAAGCCAGAGGCCGGGAGAGCGTCTGAACCAACGCATGCTCTGTGGGAAGCGTGTGCCAGCCCCTCTCTCCTGGCTGACAGCGCGGAGAGGGATCCAGGCCGCCTCCAAGAAACCTAACACACAGGACTGAGTTGAAAGCCCAGTCATTCTGAGTTTCTGATCTGGAGCCAGAACGCAGGCTGTTTAAGCTCCAAAGGCAAATCCTCCTGCTTTGGCTTCTTGCAAGAGAAACGGAGGGTCAGTGCTGGTCGCCCTGGTGAGGACCAGGGCGACCAGTTAGAAACATCTCTGAAGGCCATGTGTTTTCTTAAGGTCCCCAGAGAAGAAGGGACGGTGGGAAAACTATCCTGGGGTAGACTATTTCCCCTCCCCCTCTGTTTAAAACAGGTCTCAGGGCTGCTTGGAGAGAGGGAGTGTCAGACATCTGGGGAGCCCCCCTCGCGCTGCCCCACCGCTGCCTGCGGGTCATGGCACCTACACGCCCGAGGCTGGACATCGGCCCGCCGCCCCGGGTCCCGCTGGGCTCTCGGCGGGCGCTGGGATGCCCACAGGACCCTGGTCCTCGTCCGAATGTGAAGAGAAACACAGGTGCTTGCCTAGTAGTTGCCTTTCTTCCCATTCGCGATGCCGTCGGGATGGTCAGGGCCCCCCAGAAAGGCTCTGTGACCCCAGCCAGTGTGGATGAGCCACCAGCTCACAGCTCGCAGCCTGTGCAGGCTCTCGGCCGGCTTCACGCTCCGGGATGACATTTGAGACCAGGCTTCCCAGCTGGGTCACCAGCCTGGGGTATGGCTGCCCGGTGAGTGGGACCACAGACGTGGGAACGCAGGCCCAGCCTGCCGCGGGGGGATGACTCACATGGGTTGAGGGCCGTGCGTGCGCGCGCGCGTGTGTGTGTGTGTGTGTGTGTGTGTGTGTGTGTGTGTGTGTGTGGTGGGGTGGAGAAGAAGGGGCTGAGGGGGAGATAAATGATGAACTTGGAGAAAAGTTGAGCTGGACTTATTCTGACCGCCCGTGGGCCTACAACTGTCACAATGTAAATCACTTTCTTACCAAGGAATTTACTTCCTAAACCTGGCCTGTGTATGAGAACAGAACCTAGAAGTCCCAGAAGATGACGGTTTGTACAAATGTGGTTTGAAACCACAACTTGTGAGCCCACCAGCGTGGGTGGAGCTGGACGGGCTTCGGCTCTCGCTTCCAGAACTTCTGAGATGGAATTTCCAAGATGGAATTTCCAAGAGCAGTGGTGGCCACAGGGCCTTGAACTCTGGGCTAAAAAGGAAATTCAAGGGAATTTGGGGTCTGAGTATGAGCCCTGGGTTGGAGCATCAGTGAGGCCTCTGTTCCCCAGAAGCAGGGTGTCTGGTGCCTGGCTCCCGCCCGCCTCTCCCCCTCTGGTCCCATCTGCAAGCACATCCATGGCTCTGACACCCGTGGGCGCACACCTTGTGCTTGGAAATCGTGGCTGATGTAACGAATGAAAGATGAAATCCTGGTATCGTTATAAACAGAATCACTCTGGTCCTGCGTCGACACGAACGGTACCTTCTTGCTTGAGGTCTTTCCCAGATGGCTTTGCATTTTCCTTCTGACACTTGGCTGGTCTTGTGGCTACGTTGTGCTGTACAGAGCTTTCCTGGGGCGCAGATGCTGTGACTTCTCAGCCCGTAGAGGGCGCAGCTCAGGGCCTCGCATGTGTCAAGTCCAGGTTGAAGTTTAACTGACTTGAGTTGACACCTAAGTGACCATCTGTTAGGGTGTAACGTTTCCTTGTCCAGACAAATGGAGGAAGAGGCTCTGAAACTCTTCCCTGTGTGTGGTTCTGAGATGTATAGTTGCATCTAATTCACTGCGGCTACGATGCTGGGGAGATTAAAATGAGGTTCAGCAACGTGATAGAATGGGCCCACTAACCCTGACGGTCTGAGGACCACGGGGGGACCACTTGGTGCTACATCTCCCTGCCTCCCGGGTACCATTGCTCGGATGGCCGGGTACGCTGGGGAGTCTCACCTCCCCCGGGGCACCAGAATGGCAGGTGCAGAGCAGACCCATCCCGTGCGAATGCTGACCGTCTCTTGGGGGTCTGCAAATTCCTGCTGCCGTGTGATGCCATGTGCAGTGCCCTCCCCGAGGTGTGTCCGGGCAGGGGGCTGCACAAGGATCTGGGGGTGGTTGTGTGGCACCGGCCCCACCTGTGACCTTCTCCAGGGCAAGGCTGCACCTCAGCGGCTTCAAGAACCCAGTGCTCCACGGTCACCACCGCTTTTCCTTTCAAACTCCCCAGGGAGGTCTTCGTTTGCGTGGACAATGCTTTACCCACAAGCCACCTGAGATGCAAGGACCCTGCTTAGGACCACACAGCCCTCACGCCACCTGCGTGGACACAGTACCTGGTGCAATGCGTGACATGTGGCGGGGAGTGGGTTACTTGTGCGTTGATTTTAATTCAATGTCATTTCCCTTTACGTTCTCAGATCTCTCAGCTTGTTGTTTTTCTGGGCATAAGGAAACGTGCCCTGCTGCCCTGTGAGGCAGAGGTGAATCTGATACTGACAATGAGATGGAACGTAATGGTTACAAGGAGGTAGATGACAGTGTCACCCGCCACCCAGGAGAAAGCAGAGTGTGGAGAGGGTCCGGCCTCCGTGTTTGCAATGGGAACTTGCGCCTCACCACCTCCTGAAACTCCGAGGAGGGCTGCTTTCATGTGTGTCTGCCCGTGGACCCCGCTGACTCAGAGGCCACGCGGTGCCCTGGTCTCCCTGCCCGCCCTCAGTGGGGTCTTTGTGCTGCACACCCCCCAGACCCTGCCCAGTTTGATTTTTAGACGCCGCCTCTCGGGAGAGTAAATCTACCAATATTTATTTCAATCTACTCCGTAGCTTGAGGTCTGCAGTTCTGCCCAGTCAGTGGCCCCAGACCTTTGCTGGCTCTTTGGGGAGTGAGCCTCCACCGCCTGGAGCGTCTCTGCAGGGGCTCACAGTGGGGGTCCAATGAGAGGGCTTTGTCCTTGAGTAAGAGATGCATTTTCATCTCTCCTCAGCCATATCCTGCTATCTGGCCTTGTGGCAAAATCAACGCCCCCAAGAGTTAGATTAAATGGATAACTTCCCCCAAAGCCCTTGTTAGTCCAGAGACACGCTGGTGTTGCCCTGGGCAGAGGTGCTTGATAAACTGCTGTCCTGCGTACTCCTCCCATCTGTGTCCTCAGAAGAATTCATAAGTTAGAATTTCATGCTCCTTCTTATTTCTTCACTGCCAGATGCAGAATCCCCGGGGCCAACAGCTTGTGAATATTCAGTTAATCATCCCTCTTCTTTAGCACCAGTTGTCTCATCTCTGTAATGAACAAGGTTGATCTAAGTGACCTTCAAGGTCCGTTTCAGGACAAAATCTGGTCTATTTTAGAGAATCCTCCAGTGAGCACCGTCAGAGGCTGAAGATGGCAACACCGGGGTAATTTGTAGATGAAATTTCCACGTGCCTCCCAGAGCTGGGACGTCCTGGGGTTCTTTGAAGGTCCTGGCTGGCCACCGCTTGGCACTTGGAGCCCCGGCAGGCATGGGGCAGAGTCTGATGGCGGCCAGTCCTTCATGGCTTTATGTGATCAACACACGAGGTTAATGAGTTGGATGCCCTGTGTCTCAGTTTAAGGTGGCTGTGGGTGAGGAGGATGCTTTGTGCCATTTCTACGTCCACGGGTTGGTGGAAGGTTTGACTATGAACAGCAGCGTTTGTAAGGTGCCCGCCAGTTGACAGAGAGCTTTCACCTTCACGAGCTCTTGTAATCCTCTTACCCATTGGGAGACTAACTGCATACTATTATTACTGCTCTTTGGTTACAGGTGCAGTAACTAAAGCACCAGAGAGATTGAGTGAGTTGCCCATTATATTAAGGCAAGTAAGTGGCAGGCTTAAACCCAGATGTTTAGACTCTAAATTCTGGGGGTTTCCCCTATGCTGCATCGTTGCCTAAGAAATTCCAGGCTGAGTATCCATAACTTTTTTCAAAATGAAGATGTGGCCCATTTGGCATTTTCCACTGTTGTTGCTCAAGTAGTAACTCTGCATACAGACTCCCCAGGTCTCACTCCTTACACCGTCTGTCCCTTCTACTTCATTCAAGTGGTGCTCTCACTAAAAAGGAATTGTGGTGATTACAATTTCCTGTACTTTGTTACACCTGTACTCTCCAAGGAACGTTAAATAGATAAGTAGTTTTGGAAAAGTGTCAAGGAAAGTGAGCAAGGCTCCATCTTTTTTTTTTGCCGTACGCGGGCCTCTCACTGTTGTGGCCTCTCCCGTTGCGGAGCACAGGCTCCGGACGCGCAGGCTCAGCGGCCATGGCTCACGGGCCCAGCCGCTCCGCGGCATGTGGGATCTTCCAGGACCGGGGCATGAACCTGTGTCCCCTGCATCGGCAGGCAGACTCCCAACCACTGCACCACCAGGGAAGCCCCAAGGCTCCATCTTGATGCACATGAAGAACATCTTTTGTCCATGCAGTTCTCATGTCCGTCTTCCTATCCACTCATGTATTCACCCAAGAAAGCATCCATTTATCCATCCATCCATCCATCCATCCATCCAACCAATATTGACTGCGTACCTACTACGGGTCAGACACTCTGAAAGCCTTCTGGGTTACAATATTGAACAAAACATACATAAGACCTTCCCTCATGGATCTTCAGGTTTACTGGAAGATGCAGAGAAGTAAATAGACAAGTACAAATTTGTGTGAGAGGTGCTCTGGTTGGGAAGTACTGGCGTTCTGCATAAACAAGGCTTTGCTTCTGTGTCTTTAAGTTCTTGCTTACATTCCACTTTCCCTGGAAAGCATTCTGTTAAGATTGCTTTCTCACCAAAAATTCTTTTGACATTTATCATATTCTACCTTATATATTTAGTTATCCTTCTGTGTCCTTCATATCCTCTTATACATATATGTATACTTTTATATACATATACGTGGCTTGACTGCTTGAGCTGGAATTCCAGACGTGGCTATTTGCTGGTTAATGGTGCAGTGGCCTCTCCGGACACTTATCCCTATGAGGATGTGCCTGGCGCTTGTGTGTTTGCCTAGAGGAGGTGGTGTTGGTTTTGGTTTGGGTTCTGGGGCCAGGGGTGAGGATGAGAGATGAGGGTCATGGAGGATGTGGCATCTGACCCCATCTGCCCCTGGGCGAGGCTGCTCTCTTAGGAGGGTGTGGGTGGAGCCATAAGCCAAGGGAGCTGTTTTCATGGAAGATTTTGTGAGATGTGAGGCACAGGGCTCTGTGTCAATGGCTCTAACGCTTCTGTCAGGTTCCTACATCCTCTGGTACCCAAGGGCTGGTGGCCCTGAGTATCAGGGGTCTGTGAGGGCCCAGGAGGCCGTGCGAAGCTGGGTAGCCCTCCCCCCATCTTCAGGGTCATTAGTCCCAACAGGAGGGGACTGAGAGGGGAGGAAGGAAACAGTACGTGCAGCTGAAAGTCTGGGTGTGAGTAGGGATGTTTCCTCGATGGTCTCAGGGATCCTGTGCAGGATGGGGCAGAGGGAGTGGGCTGGGGACCCTGCTGCCCACTTGCCGTGGAGGCCCTGCTTCCTCCGCTGGAGCCCGACGCTCGTGATGTCTGAGGTGCCCCGTCCTTTGTAGACTTTGTGACGCTGCGCACAGGTTTCTCTCTGGGTTGTGGAAGGGTTGCGGAGACCTGGACTCAAGGCTTGGCTTCTATCACTTATCACTGGTGGCTCTACCCAAGTTTGCACACTTAGACTCTTGCGTCCTGTTTTCCAGCCACCACACCCTGTACACGACTTTACTCCTCCCCTCTTTGAACAGAGATGTTCAGAGGTCACCATCTCTGCCGCTCTCGCCAAGTCCTTAGGACGGAGTAGTCACCGCCTTCCCCTCAGTGTCCTGGCATCTGCCCCTCATGGTCATTGAGCCAGTGGGCTACTGCCATCCTCGGTTTATATGCCTTGTTCTAGGGCTCGCCTTGACTAACATGTACACCAGGATCAGCACAGTTTTAGTCCGAGGAAAGTCTTCTATAAATGCTCGCTCGTGAAGGCAGGAGTAGCTAAGGGGGACTCTTTCCTGATTGCCAGGAAGACAGTCCCTGTCACCAACATGTGAATGTGCAAGTGCTCGGCTTGATGCAGAGGGGCCCTGGGACTTGTCACCTGCTGGGTCAGGACGTCTGCAGGAGAAAGACACAAATAACCCCTGCAGAGGTGACAGTCATGAAAGCATGGTACGGTTTTTGGTTTCTGATCTCTGGGAAGAGCTACAGAAAACTGGTGTTATGCTCTAAAATTTAGCAGTCAAAAGCGTTCGCCCGGCAATGATACAAAGTTTGTTTTAATGCGTGGCTGTCTTCACCTCTGAAACATCCCAGAAGCCTGATACTGGCTGTGTTCTGGGAGATGCCTCCAGGTAAGGTCTGCTTGAGCCTGGGAAGCCCTAGGGCTCAATTAAGTCAAGCATTGATAGGTATGTCTGTAAAGGAAAAACTAAGAACTTGGTGTGAATGATTAGATATCTCTATTTCTTTGAAGCTTGCCCCCTGTTAGGCAAATGAGTTATAGTTAAATGTTTGCTTCAGAGAGGATGTGGCCAGTGGTGAAACAGGTCCCTAAAATAAACAAAAATATTGAAAGGCCGAGTCATCTTAAAAATATCAACAGTGGGACTTCCCTAGTGGTCCAGTGGTTAAGACTTCGCCTTCCAATGCTGGGAGTGCGGGTTCGATCCTTGGTTGGGGAGTTAAGATCCCCCATGCCTCGCGGCCAAAAAACCAAAACATAAAACAGAAGCAATATTGCAACCAATTCAATAAAGACTTCAAAAATGGTCCACATCAAAAAAATCTTTAAAAAAAATATCAACAATGACTTAAAATCTTTAGGATGTCTTACAATGTTTATGATGTATTTTAGACTTTTGGATGGGCGAAGACCCCAAGATGAGCAAATAAAGCCATTAAGACGTTTGCCCTGTGGAATAAAAAAATGGAAAAGGGTGATGTTATCCACTTAATAAAATCATGAGAAGCTTGAAATGGCCGAATGCTCAACCTAGAGGCCAGACAGGAAGTTCAGGGCTGATCAAGTGTTTAAATGTACTGAGTAAAATAATATTTTATGGAACATATTACTATAAATACACAGAAGAAGACTAAATCAGCAAGGAACTGGAGTGTGGAACTGTTGAGTAGGCAGTCCTGTCCCTCTGCAATCACTGTCCCCTACTCTGCACTGAATGAGCCTTTCCAGTCTGTTGCGGACCTCACCGCAGAGAGGGTGATTATGGGTTTGCCGAAGGGCTCGATTCCCTGTTAAGGACTGTGGACCCACAGCACACGCTTCTCTATTCACTCGTGGGCTCCCTGGTGGGTAGGACTTGCCTTATTCGTCCCTGAAAGCGTGACACCAGCACGGATCCTGGCAGACGCTCAATAAATATTTGTTGGACTGGATATACATTTATTCAAGCACGACTCAATTCGCACCTTCTTTCCTCATTCCTTCTTTCAGAGACCACACCTGCTGGTCTGGGTTGTGGCTGGAATAGAAAAGGAAACGTGTTTCCACAGAATGAAAACGTGTCAGAGTGAGCAGGCGGGTGGCAGAGAACAGGGTCAAACAGACAATGGCCGTGAGAGGCTCAAGAAGGTAAACCAGCTACACAAACACACGGAAATGAGATGTGCTGTTAACATCGAAACTGCCAAGTGGATACAGAAGGAAAGGCTTTGAGAAGCTGATGTCATTGGCACCTGGATTAATGTCTGTATTCGTTCGCAGGGACTATAAAAACACGACCCTATCTAGAATCTTCCATTTACGGCCCTTGTTATTTTCTCTCTTGATTTTCACCTTCTCTTTTTCTGCCTGGCTTCTTAACACCTGGGTATCTGACTCTGGTCCGTCTGCAGCTCCTCACTTGGGATGTTTATGGGGTGTGGGATGCCCACTCGCTCAGAGCTCTTCCTGTCTCGGGGGATAGACGTTAAAGACAGAAAACAGGGCGCAAGACCCCATGCCCATGGCTCTGAGTTAGATCATCTGAAAGCTATGTTCCTGGACCTTGTTACCTTAGCTCCCCACAGAAAAGCAACCCAAAAAGTAAAATTTAATGTCACCTCTTTGGCTTTTACAGAGGGCAGCTGACACAGAAATGCACTTTTGAAGAGCAAAACTGGGTCTTTTATAGGAGGACAAGGGGGGAGTTTGTTGTGTTACCCGAAGTCCTTTTCCTAAGAACCTGTAAGGCAGAGAAGGGCTTCTTTCCCAAATGAACTTTCTGTTGAACTGACAGCGACAAGTGTGTCCTGTGCTGTCACAGGGGACTCAGGACTGGATTCATCCCCAGTAGCAGCGCCTGTCACATCCCGGTGCCTGGTGGTGTCCCTTTGTTTGCTCCTTCAAACTGACTGATTCTGTTTTTATTATTCATTTTCCTGTTGTATATTGTGGTTAATTTTCCAAGTTGCCTCAAATGTTTATGGATACGTGTGCATGTGTTATTTTTCCTGCTTACCTGCCCACTACCTACCTGCCTAATTACTTGCCTACCCGTCCACTTACCTGCCTGTCTACTTACTTACCCTCCTACCCATCAATCTACTTTCTACTTTCTTGCTGCCTTCCTAGCTATGTATATGGTGCACATCTCCATCAGCCGGGGCTTCTTTAAAGTAGTGGAGTTGGTTTTCTTTTCCTTCTTTGACCAGATTATTCGGGCATTTCCTACAATACTATGGAGGATTCAGAGACAGGTATGTAATGGATTTGACCGGGAGGCAGGAGACCCAGGTCTGATTCCAGCTTTGCCTCTTGCTGAGTGTCTAGTTCTGGGCACATCCTTTAGCCTCTAGGTGTTTGAGTTGGGTCGTCTTTAAAATGGAAATAATTCTATCTACTTCACTCTCTCATAGAGGCCCAGTGAGGACACTGGGTCCTGAGCAGCCCCAACTTCTGATGCAGGAGCCTCCCATCTCCTGCCAGCACCACAGAATCAGCCTCACTTGTTAGGGTAAGTGGGGCAAAGTCACATCTTAGACCCGACGCCCATGTCCCGAGTCCTGGCCGGAGCTCTTCCCACAGTGGCACCTTATGCATCGATAGATGACCTGACCCGGGGAGGAGAAATGATGGTCACGAAGGCCACCTGGTGACGCACTAGATCTGGTCCAGTTCCCTTTTTTTCATTTTCTTGTGTTGGGCTGCTGTTAGCAGGCCTTCAGTAGACATCAGTAGCACGAAGTTGACTCGTTCATTGGTAAGCAGGGATCCCTGGAAGCCAGCAGGGCCAGTGTAGACCAGCCAGTGGCAGAGGGGCCAGCGTAGACCAGCGAGTGGAAGTGATAGGGAGGAAGAGAAAGAATGGAAAGGGAAAAGAGGACCATTTTGCAAAGACATTGAATGTCCCTCTACCATCTGATATGCGTGGCACAGCATGACACAAAGGAGTAAGAGCTGCTGTGAAGGCATCTGCATCCTTCAGGATCTAAGA